>NC_054385.1:9610779-9917581 GCF_017654675.1 Xenopus laevis
TGTTGGGGTAAATTAGTAAAAATACAACCATTGATGTAGGGATAGATAAGTCATGCCATTGCTGATGTCACGTTATCCCTTATTGGGACTTGTGGTTTGAGAATAGCAGCTAATTACTTGTGTGATGGTCTATCTTGTGGCTGCATCTAAGGTTAATCTAAGGTTAGAGACTTGTATTGAGTCGGCTATCTGTGGTTGGGTTCCAGAGTTAAAGTCCTGAGTGTTAGGGTGGTCTGCGGGTAGCTTTGCCTGGGTACCCAGGTAAAGTGCACGCCGTAAAAATAATGTTTTCCTCTGACCTAATTGATCAACCTCCAGAGTGACATCACTTCTGGCCCATGGTGACGTCATTTGACCTGCCCTACTAAAGACAAGACCATGATTCCCCAACTGTTAGGGTGGTCTGTGCACACTTTAAAAATACAATTTTCCTCTGATCTGACTGATCCACCTCCAGAGTGATGTCACTTCTGGGGTGCCTGGGCACCTGAGTAAAGTGCATGCTGTAAAAATAAATAAAATAATTTTCTCTTACCTGATTGGACCACTTCCAGAGTGGCATCACTTCTGGCCCATGTTGACATAACTTGATCTGCCCTACTAGACCTGCATTAGTAAAGACAAGACCATGATTCCCTGACTGTTAGGGTGGTCTGTGGGTAGCTTTGCCTGGGTACCCGGGTAAAGTGCATGCTGTAAAAATAAAATTTTCCTCTGACCTGATTGATCCACCTCCACAGTGACATCACTTTTCACTTGACCTGCCCTACTAGTCCTGCCCTACTAAAGACAAGACACATCACATACTAAGCATATAGATTTGTTTGCAATAGGGTTAAAATCTTGCGAGCAACATAGAATCAATGGTTCCGCATTTTCATTGGAACCTTAGGAAATGTGTTTGAGTGGGGCAATGTGGTGGCCAGGAAAGGTTAAAGCTTATAAACTAATTGCATGGATGTGAAATATGACCAAATGTAGTTTCCGTCTAATTTAGGTACAATTTATTTTTCCATCTAAGAGAGCACACATACATTTGTTTACATATGCTGCTCTCTATTCTGGTAAATAATTATTCAAGAGGTTGTCCAAGGTTAGAATGGCTTCATTCTCAGCAGACTACACTTAAAGTCTTCCATTTAGATGCCAAATATTAAAACATGGGGTGCATGGAGGAAGAACATTTTTAGAGGGGACCATAGAGCACAGTTTTGTTTTTTTAGCTTTAAGCCCCTTTATGTGGCCCAGCAGGCGCACACTTCTCTTACCATGGTGCTATGTCCTACAGTGGACTATCAGGGGTATCAAATACATTACAAGCTGATGCAGTAAACAACAGCTTGTCTGCTCCAGACGCACAATGAACTGGTTTTCTGCATCTGGAGGCAGCAAGTTTTATTTTTCAGCACGAACAGTGATGTATAAATAGTGTATATAATCTTCCACAAGCTTAAAGTGCCCCAGCAGCCAATTTTAAAACACTCATGGAGGTGCAACCCATATAACATATTGTCTCATGACAGGAGCAGCACTGCATGGATCACTCACTGCCAACCCTCTCTAGGAGCAACAACCAGTATAAAAATTATCATCTGAAGTGTAGGTTCTTTTATAGATGAGCAGATGCACACAAGGCCTTCAACACTACACTACACTACAATGCAAGTGTTCATTGGAGTGGTGCCATTGTTGGCTTCTGAAGCATTGGAACCACATTCCCTGGAGTGAAAATTCACTCTTCATCATCAGGCAGTCTGATGGAAAAGGCTTCATTTGGTGGAGTGTATGCAGATATTCTTGAAAGGTCCATGCTTCTAATTTGGAGAAGGCCCTTCATGTTTTAGAAGGATAATGCAAGGTCCATACAGAATAGGCTTGCTGAGCTCGGAGTAGAAGAACCTGACTTAGATGTTGAGATTTTTAAAAGATCAGATCCTGATCGTGAGACCACGATTTTCTCGGAACGATCGTACGAATTGACCATCAACTAAAAAGACCAATTTGCCAGGAAAACAAAGGGGAGCTGCCTGCTTGGCCCTGCAAACATAGAAAGATTCCACTGGGACCGACAAAGATTTTTTAACCTGGCCGATCAATTTCCTGACAGATGTCGGCCGAAATATCGTAAGGTGTACGGTCGGTCATTCGTCAAGAAGAATCGTCCCGTCTCTGGGGAGCTTTAGCCAAACTGAACATCTGTGGGGTGAATTGGAACCCCCAGCTGTGAGCCAGGCCTGATCCTGAACAACAATGTCCAACCTCACTTTGGTTGAAATTAAGCAAATCCTACCAACAATATTCCAACACCTTGTGGAAAGCCTTCCCAGAAGAGTATAAGCTGTCATAGCAATAAAGCAAGGAACAACTTCTTATTAGCCACCCTGGTTTCAGAATGAGATGTTGTATCTAGCTTCATCTGGTGATCTCTGGAGCCCAACTGTTTTGAAGAAGACCTTAATGATTCTGCATTAAGAACTGTTGGTACATAAAGGTCTTAGGTAATAAAAGAGATTTGGCAAGAAAACTATAAAGTATAATATTTTCTGTCACTTCTGATACTATTTAATTCATAGCCTTGCTCTCCTAGATGGCACCATCTTGACTGAACTTATTGAGTCTAATGACCCAGTCCAGCCAATGGCTCATTCTACTGACTTCAACACATTTCTGTGGCCTCAATGCAGTAAAAGAGTATGTTTTCCCCAACTTCATGTCATTATCTAATTTCATACCTGCATTCCTAATTGTAAAGGATAAAGCCTACGTCTTAAATATAGGTGGGCACCCAGAATATCAATCCACACTCCAAAGGAAGTCACACTCTACCATCAAAAGCACGTCTGAATACCAAAATATGATAAGCGCCTCTCCTCAACCCCTAGTGAGTATCCCTTCATTCGTTATTTATTTATTGACATCAATACAGAAGGAGAGTGAGCGAAAGTACAGCATGAAATGAAGAGATCTTCCTCCTAAAGTCTATAATGAATGGTACTCCTGCGAAAAGGAGGCAGCTGGGGACGGGGAGAGTCTTGATGGAATCCATACAAATTTGTTTAGATCAATACGTTCTCTCCAAGCAATGTATTCAGACTGTGTACGTCTCTGTCTGCATATATCTGCTCAGGCAGAAAGAGAACAAAATAGAGAGTTTGTTTGGCATTCCAGAGGTTTTACTGAGAAAAAAGCCACTTTCTGCTCGCTAGAAACTCAGCTAGAAACAGCATGAGCTTCCCAGCAACCAAGCTCTCCTCTGGAGTTCTGAAGGGGTTAAATTCCTTTCCAGCTGAGCTAGCAACCAGAGCCCCATCATGTTAGTCAGATCTCTGTGGGGGAAGCGGGAGGAGCTGAATCTGAGAAAGGCAAAAATCTATCCTCATGGGCTCTGAACAGGGAAGGGGCAAGGCAGGGCTTGCTTGTTCCCAGAAACTTTATTATATTTATCCTAGGAAAAAACTGTAGAGGGCAGAAGATAAGTTTGTGGGCACAGCCAAGAGGGAAGAATATCAGAGCCTTTGTATGTGCTAAATGTACTGAGCAAACAGCAGAGATAGGGAAACTGGTTCAGCATAATGTAGAGTATGCTTCTATATCATAACAGCAGCCCAGATAGGGGAACTAGAGCAGCATAATGTAGGCTAGGCTTGTACTTTACTCCTACTGCGATGATAAGGAAATTGGCTCAGTTTAATGTAGGGAAGGTTTGTACTCTTATAGCAGGGAGAGTATATAATGTAAGGTAGGTTTTACTTTTATAGCAGGGAGAGAATACATAATGTAGGCTAGGTTTTACTCTTACATCAGGGAGAGAATATATAATGTAGGGTAGGTTTTACTCTTACATAAGGGAGAGAATATATAATGTAGGGTAGGTTTGTACTCTTATACCCTGGAGCGAGTATATAATGTAGAGTAGGTTTACAATAATACATAATGTAGGCTAGGTTTTACTCTTATAGCAGGGAGAATATATAATCTAGGAAAGGTTTTACTCTTAAATCAGGGAGAGAATATATAATGTAGGGTAGGTTTGTACTCTTACATTATGGAGAGAATAAATAACGTAAGGGTAGGTTTGTACTCTTACATCAGGGAGAGAATATATAATATAGGGTAGGTTTATACTTTAACATAAGGGAGAGAATAAATAACGAAAGGGTAGGTTTGTACTCTTATATCAGGGAGAGAATATATAATATAGGGTAGGTTTATACTTTTACATCAGTGAGAGAATATATAATATAGGGTAGGTTTATACTTTTACATCAGGAGAGAATATATAATGTAGGGTACATTTTACTCTTCCAAAAAGGAGAGAGGAACTGGCACAGTATATGATCTAGGGTTGGTTTGTACACATTCCCCTTTTACAGTTCGCGTGGTTATACCTGATTCCCTTAAGTCTTTATGTTCAGCTGCAGAAATGTTAACTCTTTATGCACCAGAGCTCCACTGCGCTTTCAAGTTCCTGTTCTCATTTGTTTCTGCATAAGGCAACTCAGATGACTTTGCAGGGTTGTCTTAATGCTTCTATGAACTCTAGTATACAGTCTAATAGCAGCTGGAGGGCCGCAGGTCAGATGGCCTGTATTTGTGTTTTTTTCCCCTGAAGTCTAGAGCAGCTATAAAATGGAAAGTGCCAAAACTGAGACTATCTGCACCCTTGTGCAGGACTTTGCAGGACTTCATCTGCATGCCTCTACTCCCACAATGCATCAGGGCTGCTCCAGTGTGAGTGCGCAGGATCTAAATCTGCATGCAACACATGACCGGCTCCAGTAGGTGGGATATTCGAAAGCGTGAGAACAGGCTTCACGTGATAAAGCAGGAATTTTAGGCTGCTGGCTGCTTAACATATATCCCCATTAGAATAGACAATTGATACGTAACAGACAGAGACTGGGATTCAAACTGTCATTTTTTTCTGTGACCTGACAGTAAGTGAACTGGATTGTAGGTCAGACTGTAGGCATTCACAGATCCACAACGCCAGATATCCCATATGTGCCAGTAGTATTCATATCTCTATTTTATAGTGCTACTGTATGTGCAGAATAATTGTACATTTTTACAGAAGGGGAGAAACTGGGGAGGGAGAGGAGAACGACAGCGCTCTGAGCACCTCCTTCTTGCTCCTTTAAACAGCTCCACGCGCATGCGCAAACGGCATTCCGCGGCCATGAGGGTCAGGGCCCACCGGGTTTTTTCCTTGTGTCCCGCCAGGCCAGTCCGACACTGCGGAAGGGTGGGTGAAAGTGGGTGACAGAGGGAAGGAGGGAAGGAAGGAGAGTAAGACTGAGGGGTGAGAACACAGACTAGGGGACGGCAGAAACAATTTTAGAGGTAGCTGCCTCTTCTGCCTACCACTAGTTCCTGAAACTGGAGGGTGCACACCCATATACAGGCACTTCTTAGCATTTGTACATTAGCAAGTAAACCACAACTATGAAGTGCTGTAAATTAAACAGCAAACTTAAAATTGAAATAGTGCAAGGTTTATTTAACCACAAAACATACAAAAAAAGGGGCACCCTTTATCAAGCCTTGAATAGGGGCGTTTGTAAGAAGGAAAGGCTAAAATTAAGTAAGCTTTATCAGAAAGGTCTATATAAATACACCAGTAACCCCTCAAAGTAATGCTGCTCCGAGTCCTCTGTCAAAAGAAACACCACATTTCTTTCCTTCTATTGTGTACTCATGGGCTTCTGTATCAGACTTCCTGTTTTCAGCTTAAACCTCCAGGGCTAGGGCTTGAGCATGCTCAGTTTGCTCCTCTCCCTCCTCCCCTCCCTGCTGTAATCTGAGCCCAGAGCTATGAGAGCAGGGAGAGACTCCGGCAGGAAGTGATGTCACACCAAGCTAATATGGCAGCTGCTATCCTAAACAAACAGAGAGAGCTTCTAGAGCTGTTTACTCAGGTATGGTAAAGCACTCTACAGAATAAATATGTTAATATTATTAATATATGTGGCTAATCTATTGGTAATAAACTGCCTTTGTAGCTTTCCTTCTCCTTTAAGCGGGTGGGCCAGGTAGGGAAAGATCCATTGCTTGTTGGGGAGGGGATGGATCCCATGGTTGTTAGGTGATGAGTGGGGAGGGGGGGCTGGGACGAAAAACAATGGCTCAGTGCCTTGGGCACCCTTACCTATTCCCCCAGCACTGCTCAATGGAGATCTTCCTTTCCCTGATGGGGCCGACCACACATTAGAGAACACTATAAAAGCCTAAGTATATCTCAGGAATCGTTGCAGTTCCATCTACTCAAAGACAGCTTTGGGACTGGCCAAAATGTTGCCTACAGGTATATGGCAGGAGTCTCATGGGGCCACAGTTCCCAAGTTACACCACTGATGTATTGGCAGAATACTGAATGGCAGTTTGGTCATTCTTTACCTTGATGTATTTATTGGACCAAAACAAATCGCCTCCTTGATTGATATCGGACTCATGCAGATATTGATCAGGCCAATCTTGTCGGGCAAGGGCAGCCTGAGGATACTGTCTGCTTCAGATCCCCCAACAATCACAGTGGATCATGGATCCTGGGGCTGAATAGTTAGAACAGAACCATCACAGGGGTGAAATGGATCTCATCTACTAAGAACTGATGCCCACTTCTCACCCAAAGTTACTTTCAACCCTCCTTGTCTTAAAAAAATCCAGGATTCGGTTCGGGATTTGGCCTTTTCCAGCAGGATTCGGATTTGGCCCGGCCGGACCGAATCCTAATATGCAAATTAGGATTCGGTTCGGTATTCGCCTGAATCTTTCGAGAAGGATTAGGGGGTTCAGCCAAATCCAAAACAGTGGATTCGGTGCATTCCTAAGTAAAAGTGATTTATTTTTATTTTTTGGGGGGTCGGCCTTGTTTTTCTGTAACCGTTTGCTCTCAGAAACGCTTTGTGCAAATCCTCAGGTAAAGGAATAAACTTCCTAAACAGAGCAAGCGGCTGATTTAATTCAGGATTTTACGATTCACGTTCTCAGAATCTGTTTCACTCATCAAACAGCCCACCAAAGGGAACATTATCCTGAAATGTCAGCTATAATGTGCCGTGCCGCAGCGCTCCAAAGGCTATGGCTCCTCAAATCTTCTAATGTTTTACCTTTGTCTCCACTGCTCGCTGCTTTGAGAGGGAGGGAAAGGCCTCCGCTGGGCGAGTTTCTCTTAAATTCCAAGGTGTTCAACAAGTTACACTGCATGGGGCAGCACATCTACTAACATTTGCCACCAGTTACCCTGTCCTGGAGAGTTGCAGTCAGCTAACAGTTTTCCTTAATATATAGGCTCTGTTTGTCTATCTCTGTGCCACATATATACAGTATCCATACTAAGAAGCAGTATGTAGGCAAGCCCTGGAACCATCCATGCTGGAAACTAATCTCCCATATGTTCTCCATGAGTTTCTATTTGAATGGGAAGCTGGTGCTCTTCATGGCACTCAAACCGTGACCATAGTATTACCTATAACATTCCAGGAATTCTGTGGATAATGCAACCAAAGGTTCAATCAGATAGAAGCAAGATACCGTTTATAGGCAGTCTTTTATAGCTTTCACTGATTTTTCATTTACGTGTCTAAATATTATCAGTGTGAGTTGCCATACTGATTCCCTTAGACAGTACAGTATGAGGGTATAGTTTATTGTGTGCCCAGAACATTCCTTCTCTGTATATTTGTATTTATACATATGGGAGGAGGGAGGTGCCATATTGATTCCCTTAGACAGTACAGTATGAGGGTATAGCTTATTGTGTGCCCAGAACATTCCTTCTCTGTATATTTGTATTTATACATATGGGAGGAGGAGGTGCCATATTGTTTCCCTTAGACAGTACAGTATGAGGGTATAGCTTATTGTGTGCCCAGAACATTCCTTCTCTGTATATTTGTATTTATACATATGGGAGGAGGGAGGTGCCATATTGATTCCATTAGACAGTACAGTATGAGGGTATAGCTTATTGTGTGCCCAGAACATTCCTTCTCTGTATATTTGTATTTATACATATGGGAGGAGGGAGGTGCCATATTGATTCCATTAGACAGTACAGTATGAGGGTATAGCTTATTGTGTGCCCAGAACATTCCTTCTCTGTATATTTGTATTTATACATATGGGAGGAGGGAGGTGCCATATTGTTTCCCTTAGACAGTACAGAATGTGGGTATAGCTTATTGGGTGCCCAGAACATTCCTTCTCTGTATATTTGTATTTATACATACAGTATGGGAGGAGGGAGGTGCCATATTGATTCCCTTAGACAGAACATAATGAGGATATAGCTTATTGTGTGCCCAGAACATTCCTTCTCTGTATATTTGTATTTATACATATGGGAGGAGGTGCCATATTGATTCCCTTAGACAGTACAGAATGAGGGTATAGCTTATTGTGTGCCCAGAACATTCCTTCTCTGTTTATTTGTATTTATACATATGGGAGGAGGGAGGTGCCATATTGTTTCCCTTAGACAGAACAGAATGAGGGTATAGCTTATTGTGTGCCCAGAACATTCCTTCTCTGTATATTTGTATTTATACATATGGGAGGAGGGAGGTGCCATATTGATTCCCTGAGACAGAACAGAATGAGGGTATAGATTGTGTTCCCAGAACATTCCTTCTTTCCACCCTCATACCTCTCTGGATGGTCTGAATGGTTGACAAGTTTGGTTTTGGACTGTTCTACCAAAGAAGTACCAAAGAATCTCTTGGTGGTGCCCAACCCAGGTTACAGTGGGCCAGTAAATGCTGCCTGTTGACTGGGTGGTTGCTTTGGGTTACTAGACTTACATTTCCTTCAGCCGTATGCACCTACAGTTATTGAAAGATATATATATATATGTTTCCTAGAAAATATTTTACTATAATCCCTACCTGGCCACTAGTATTTTCAAACACCCCTTTGCATTCAGCAAATAAGAAGCAGAGTGAACAATAGCACTTGCTGTGCCAGGTATAGATGCCATTGTCAACTCCCTGTGACCTTGGACCGGCTCAATCACAACTCCTGTTGCCTTTGTAGCACGACCTTGAGGGACTTGAGTCATTTTATGGCCGGGACTGTGAATCAGTACAAACAAGTCGCTTTAGTCTGT
This sequence comes from Xenopus laevis, assembly GCF_017654675.1. Classification (NCBI taxonomy): domain Eukaryota; kingdom Metazoa; phylum Chordata; class Amphibia; order Anura; family Pipidae; genus Xenopus; species Xenopus laevis. The sequence continues at coordinate 9,619,886 of NC_054385.1, forward strand.
CCATTCCATGAAACTCATGGGGGTTTCCAAGCATTGTGTGAAGCAGCCCTCATTCATTAGCAAGGTGATTGGTCCTGCTTTACCGTTGCCTATACTTAATAGGAAATCTTTCATGGTGTAAAGCCAGGATAACCCAATTATTGGCACCTCGTCTACAAAGTAATGAAACATATCTAAAAATTCTGTGTATTTTGCATATTCCTTTAATAGCTCCATTAAGGTTTTTTTACACGGGTTTAAATTGCGCTGTGTATGGTTTGCTGCTGCTTCAGCACAGGGCTCCCTGGTGTCTGGCCTTCCATGAAAGTACAAGCCCAAGGTGGGCTACATGTTCACTCATTGTGCAGAGCAAAGGGGGGGATTAGATGGCATTTGGACACATTTGTAGGCAATATATTGCTCTGATAGGTGTGCCCGTAAGGAAAGGAGCAACCTTTAACTTCCCACGTGTACTTGCAGAAATTCATTGCTTGATACTGACTGAAAACGTTGCACGTTCACACAAATTAAATAGCATGGGGTAACCCTGCATTCTTTTGCCTTGAGTGCCAGTGTTTCCTATTTCCATTGAAAGTTTGGGGGTTGCCGTACCCCAAACCATATGCGTACATTGTGCACCAGGTGATCCAGCAGAGGAAGGGTTAAGAGTGTGCGCGGCTTTACCTGTTTCCTGTCCCTTGCACAGTTTTCTCTCAAAAGAGAAAACTGATTTTTTTATATTCAGTTTTGAAATCTGACATGGGGATAGACATATTGTCAATTTCCCAGCTGCCCCTGGTCATGTGACTTGTGCCTGCAATTTAGGAGAGAAATGCTTTCTGGCAGGCTGCTGTTTTTCCTTCTGTAACTGAATGTGTCTCAGTGGGACCTGGATTTTACTATCGAGTGTTGTTCTTAGATCTACCAGGCAGCTGTTATCTTGTGTTAGGGAGCTGCTATCTGGTTACCTTCCCATTGTTCTTTTGTTTGGCTGCTGGGGGGAAAAGGGAGGGGTTGATATCACTCCAAATTGCAGTACAGCAGTAAAGAGTGATTAAAGTTTATCAGAGCACAAGTCACATGACTTGGGGCAGCTGGGAAATTGACAATATGTCTAGCCCTATGTCAGATTTCAAAATTGAATATAAAAAAATCTGTTTTCTCTTTTGAGAAATGGATTTCAGTGCAGAATTCTGCTGGAGCAGCACTATAAACTGATTCAGTTTGAATTCTTTTTTTTTCCCATGACAGTATCCCTTTAACTGTTACCACCCTAGACCCAGGACATTGTAGTGGGAATGCTTCTCCCCCTTAAAACAAGATTAAAAGTAAAGGGAGGGATAGCAACATTTCAACATTTTTGTAATCTCTCAGATTAACCATTTTTTCCTGCTGCAAAAAAACTCATACTCGAACGAATTGCAACAGCAGGAAAAAAGTATTCGGCTGACTAATACACAATAAATTATAATGCGGAAGAATTCTTATTTGTACATATAATAGCCGCCCTCAGATACAAATCTCTATTTTCTGGTGCCTTCCACTCACCCCGGCTACAAACTATAGTAGTGAGCATGGAAAAGCAATCCGGTGTCCTTTCACTAACAAGTGACTCTACGCTCAACTCAAACAACTGTTACACTGGATCCCGTCCAATGAAACCATTGTCAGCACTAACCCCCGGGGTCGCTCATCACAATGGTTCTTGTCACTGGCTTTTGCAGGGTGGTTTTTTTTTTTCTGGAAGCAGACGCTGGCCTAGAGGTCTGTTTGGATTAAAGCTGAAATAATAGTGTGATTCTTACAATTGTCTGCAAATTACATTCACTGGACTGCAGATGGCAGTCTGTTTTAGCTTTTTTTTTTTTTTTTCTCCTTATGATTTTTAATTTATTGATGAGTTGACAAGTGCAATAAACCCATGGCTGAAAATACAACTGAAATCCCTTTGTATAAAGAGGTTCATTTTTATTTTCCTTATACATTTGATCCAATGAGTTGCCTTTCTAGGGAGCGAAAAGTGGTGCTGGCACTGGTGCAGGCAAAGAATGTCCCGGAGAAATAGAAATTAACTGGCTGGATGGGTGGCTGCATTTTTAGTTTATTTGTAATGATGCTTTTCCATTCAAATATATACATTTTGTTTTGGGGAAATAGAACTTACGTTTTCTAAAGGATACCGGGAGATATGGACCTCAGCATTTTATTTTTCTGCCCACAAATACAATTGGATTGGGTGTTTAGGGCTTCCAATAATACAAAGCTACTGTTTTGTAATATTCTTCATTGATTACTGTATACTGATCTCTCACAGAAAACTGTCAATCACGGGAGAATGTGCACCATTTGGCCATTTTCAACAACAAATATATAAATTTTTGCTGCTATAAATTATTGTACTGCATGGCCCTTTAATATGTAGGGGGCACTAAAGAGACTAGGACAATTTAATACCGGTATGGGATCCTTTATCTGGAGACCTATTATCCAGAAAACTCGGAAAGCAGTCTCCCATAGACTCGATTGTAAACAATTAAATTCAGAATGTATTTTCTTTTTCTTTGTAATAATAAATAGGGATGCAACGAGTACAGGAGTCGGTTCAGGATTCGGCCTTTTTCAGGAGGATTCGGCTGCATCCTTCTGCCCAGCCCAACCGAATCCGAATCCTAATTTATATATGCAAAATAGGGGCGGGGAGGGAAATCTCAAGACTTTATGTCACAAAACAAGGAAGTAAAAAATGTTTTCCACTTCCCACCCCTAATTTGCATATGCAAATTAGGATTCGGATTCGCGAATCTTTCGCAAAGGATTAGAGGATTCGGCCGAATCCAAAATAGTGGATCCCTAAAACAGTAGCTTGTACTTGATCCCAACTAAGATATAATTAACTCATATTAAAGGGTTTATTTAATGTTTAATTCATTTTAAGTAAACTTAATATGAGATCCAAATTACGGTAAGATCCCTTATCCGGAAAATCCCAGGTCCCAAGAATCCTGCATAACAGGTCCCATACTATATATGGCAAGCACAATGGAGACTAGTAAAATCTAACATTCAGAGGGTGCTAAAGAGACTAGCACATAAACTAGTGTATAAGTTCAATACTTAGGAGTGAATAAAAGAGTAATAACATCCAATATGTAGCATACACTATATATATTTATACAATATTGATAAAATCTAACACTTTTATGGTTTTAGTAAGACTAGACTAGTAAGGATGAGGCCGTAATGAAGCTAGTACAATCCAGTACAACGGTGCACTAAAACATTAGTAAAATCAATGACTTAAGAGGAGCTAAAGAGAATAGTGCCATTAGTTGAAAAACATTAGTAAAATCAAAGACTAAGAAGAAGCTAAAGAGACTAGTAAAGTCTAATATAAAGGAGTGATAAAGAGACTAGTAAAATTCAATATATAGGTTGCACTAAAAATATTAGAAAAACATCAGTAAAATTAAAGACTTAGGAGGAGCTAAAGAAACGAGTAAAGTGTTATATGTAGGAATGCTAATGAGACTAGTAGTATCCAATACATGGGTTGCCATTAGTAGAAAAACATCAGTAAAATCAAAGACTTAGAAGAAGCTAAAGAGATGAGTAAAGTGTTCTATGTAGGAATGCTAAAGAGACTAACAGTATGGAATACATGGGGTGCCATTAGTAGAAAAACATAAGTAAGATTAAATACTCAGGAGGCGCTAAAGAGACGAGTAAAGTCTTACATGTAGGAGTGCTAAAGAGACTAGTAGTAGCCAATACTTGGTGTGCCATTAGTAGAAAAACATTAGTTAAATCAAAGACTTAGGAGGAGCTAAAGAAACTGGTTGAGTCTTATATGTAGGAGTGCTAAATAGACTAGTAGTATCCAATACATGGGGTGCCATTAGTAGAAAAACATTAGTAAAAATAAATACTCAGAAGGCGCTAAAGAGACTAGACATGTGTAATGCTTACAAGTGCTAAAGAGACCAGTAAAGTCATGTATTTGGGAGTGCTAAGAAAACAAGTAAAATCCAAGACAAAGTGTGCACTAAAATGATTAGAAAAATATTAGTAAAATTTAGATGAAGCTAAAGTGACCAATAATACCAATGTATTAGATTTTACTAGTCCCTTTAACACTAAAGTATAAAATATTAGTCAATTAGTCAAACATGTAGAAGCTCTAAAATAATTAGTAAAATGCAATGCATACTTTGTCCTAAGATCATTAGTAAAATCAAATACTTAGAAGAAACTAGTAGAAGAGTAGTAAGGTCTAATATACAGGGGTGCTAAGGAGACTGGTAGAAACCAATACATAAGGAAAATATGTAGTAGGGGACCCACCCTATTGAATCTGGGGGGCACATTTTGGGTCCTAACCCTTAGGTGTTAATATATTTAAGCTTTAAAGCACCCACACTGCATTATAAGCCACAATGTTGAACTACAATTACCAGTAAATATTATGTTTCCAGTTCTTAGATTACAGAGAACAGAGCTATTTGTGGTAGGTTGTTTATATATACTGTAAATATATGCATGTATCTTATTATTACTCTTTATTGTCAATGGTCTTTAGAACCCACTCAGTTCCTTATAAATAAATGATAAAGCTAATTAGAATAATAAAGCCAATATGCCAGCCTCTTACATCAGAGCTACTAATGAGGCTAATGACATGATGTTGCTTAGGGTGGCTGCAGTTACAATGTCAGTGTCATTGTCTAGGGGTTGGTGTGTGTATATAAGATTTGATTCTGAAGGCAGGGGCAAGTATGCACAGCAGTACATATTCTGAGTAAAACAACAATAGGCATGAACAAGTTTTTGTGTAACATCAGATGGTCTCTATATCCCTTATGATGGCCTCACCTGCATAGGCATTTCAAACCATGTCATCAGTATCCACAGCAGTTCTGCAGACCCAACCCACGTGCAACAACCATAAAGAGGATGTGTAGAGGTAGAATTGGACAAATGATCGAAAAGAATGATTGGAGTGAGTGGAAATGTGAATGGTCAATGTTGAGAATGTGTTGAATAGAATGGTTGGGATGTACGTGCTAGAATGGTTAGGATGTACAGTATGTGCTAGAATGGTTAGGATTTGTATGTGCTAGAATGGTTAGGATTTGTATGTGCTAGAATGGTTAGGATTTGTATGTGCTAGAATGCTTTAGATTTGTATGTGCTAGAATGCTTTGGATTTCCATGTGCTAGAATGATTAGGATGTATGACTTAGCTTTAATTACATTTTTGAGACACCCTTCGAAGGCATCTGACATGGCTTGGGCTCACTCCAAAAAGTTGGAAAGACTTATTTTACCCATTATCTTTTCAATAAATTATACATTTATTATATTATACGTATTCAGCTCTCAAGTTTTGTAAAAATAAAATATCATCACAATGGAGAAATGGAAAAATAATTGATAGATAACGAGGCCGTGCATAATGCTAGGTTTCCATAGAACAGCCTAATTTGCCAATTGAACGATCCTAACAGCCAATTAATTAATCAATAATGAATTAGTCTCTTAAGCCGTTTTAGAACCAACAATAAAGATACTAGAATTTCACAGGCAGAAGCTGGTGAAAGTGGATAAATAACCAACTAGATAACATGCTATGGATGAGGTGTCTCAGATAGGTAGGAAATGCATTGCCAGCCTTGCTTTTAGGATATCACTTACTCATAAGATTTTTACTACTATGTCCTAGTATAGTCAAAGCATGACATGCTCCACACTTGGGTTCCTGATGTAAGTAAGCAAGTGCTGTCACAGGCTAATGTGGTTTCCTGCAGGGATGTCTCCAGTAGTGGTGGTGGAGGTGGGCTGCAGATGGGAAATACTAAAATCTTACTGTCATCTTGCTCCTACTGTCACCACCTTGCTCTCCATCTTACTATCTACTATCTTTGTCTTGCTTCTCTGTCACCATCTTGTTTTACTAGACCTCTTGTCCCACCTACCTATAACATCTGGTGCCAAAGGCCCTATCAATTGCCGGGCGCTCAACAGTTTAGACCCCAAAAGAAACAATCATGTGTTGTGTGGAATGTTAGTGAATGATCTCATAGAATAGATGTGCTTTAACCCCAATTAGGAGCCCTTTTCCCATTGTATTTAGCCCTCCTAGGGGACCAATGCCCACAGTTTAGGGCAGGGACCCATAACTTATTGTACCTGCAAGAAACATTCAGATGTAAAAGGAATTGGAGAGCAACACAAGCATTCAAAACTCCTGAGGTGCCAATTATGGGTGGTGGTTGTCTATTTGGTAGCCCCTATGTGGACTGGTAGCCTACAGGAGGCTCTGTTTAGGCAGTACACCTGGTTTCTATACAACCAAAACTTGCTTCCAAGCCAGGAATTCAGAAATAAGCACCTGCTTTGAGGCAACTGGGAACAACATCCAAGGGGTTGGTGACCAACGTGTTGATCATGAACCATTGTTTGGGGATCACTGGTATAGAAACTAATGCCACAGACTCATAGCCACATGTCATCTAGATCAGGGATTCCCAACCTTTTGAAGCCGTGAGCAACACTCAGAAGTAAAAGGAGATGGGGAGCAACACAAGCATAAAAAATGTTCTTGGGGTGCCAAATAAGGGCTGTGATTGTCTATTTGGTAGCCCCTATGTGGATTGTCAACCTACATTGAGACTCTGTCTGGCAGTACACCTGGATTTCTGAAACCAAAATTTGCCTCCAAGCCTGGAATTCAAAAAAAGCACCTGCTTTGAGGCCACTGGGAGCAAAATTGTGGGGTTGGAGAGCAACATGTTGCTCACAAGCTATTGGTTGGGGATCACTGATCTAGATGATCACTCCTGAGGAGTTTATGGGCAATTGCCTTTCCTGTTCCAGGATTATGCAGTATCTGGAATTTGTATTTTATTAAGCTTTTCCTGGAGGGCAATGTATATTGCAAGTTGTCCCCAACCTTTTTTACCCATGAACAACATTCAAATGTAAAAAGAGTTGGGGAGCAACACAAGCATGAAAAGGTTCTTGGGGATGACAAATAAGGGCTGTGATTGGCTATTTGTTATACCCTATGTGGGCTGGCATTCTACAGGAAGGTAGACTACAGGAGGGTCTGTTTGGCAGTACACCAGGCTTTTATGCAACCAAAACTCGCCTCCAAGCCAGGATTCAAAAATAAGCAAGTGCTTTGAGGATCCACCTCATGTTGGAATAAATTCCTTATCCAAGGGGTTGGTGAGAAAAATGTTGCTCAAGAGCCACTGGTTGGGCTGCTTTAGCATCATTATAATCATAATAGACTATATTATTATTTTTCAAAAGACTTTATACTCTTTTCAGTATAAGAAGAGATCCTCCCCTGGCAAAAGCAAAAGAATCAGTGATAGAACAATCTTCATGCTATTGCCCCAATGTTTTATATCTCTTTTATTAAGTAAATGAGGGCACTGTACCAATACAGCCCAGGGTTTGTCCAACAATTAGCCTATAGAATGGATCAAACTAGAAAGCCATTCATCCATTGGTTTCTACACATGTCCAGTCAGGATCTGTACAATTCTAAGCATATTTAAATTAAAAATCATTCTAATGTGGACACAAACACACAGGCAGATGCCTTGGTTGAGTATTGGTCAACCTTATCTTGTATACCCAAGCCAAGTCCAAGAGACCATTGTATTCCATACACACTTCATATTGTTAGTAGCACTAAATAATAACAATAATAATAATAAACATGGTTTACTGAAGACTGATTTACAATACTCCAAGAAACATTGGACAAACAGGCTCAAGGTCACAAGGAACTGGAAGTCAACTCAAATCCAGGTTCTACCAAGTCAACATTACAGTCAGTTTTCCACCAACATATGGTAGCTATAGTAACTGTAATTGCTTTATGGTGCACTTGCAACTCCATAATGTGTATGCATTCACTGAAATGCTTGAGATAAATGTCCCCTCTCGCCTTCACTGTCCAGGAGCAAAACTGACTCTTCTCACCCCCCATTTTATTTCAGGGCATGGACCAGTGCCTCTTTGGCTGCATTTTTCCTTCTTTCTTCTCTTGCTTTTTTATGTTAAGCTCCCTTTCAGCTGAAATGGCAAAGCCTGTGTGTTCCGTGCTGGCAATAATTGCTTTAGTCTAGACAGTGTCTGGTATGAGGCACATGGAATCAAAGAGGCCCATTTTTTTTTCTACTTTCGCTCTCGTTTTTTGCACTTCACTTTTCCTGTACAGCTACATGTTCCACACATATTTCCTTTCTCCGTGTTCCATCTTTAGCTCACTACTTCCTAAGCTGCTCGCCTTAGAGGTTCAGTTCTCTGCCTATCCCACACAGTCCATCCTTCCCTAGCCCCCTCCATCCTCCGAACGCTGCTTTGTTAGTCTTGTTTGCCACAGTATTCAGGCTCCAGAATGGTTGGTGACTACTAAATTGTATGCCTTGCTGCTTGAATATAAGTTGATGGTGGAAATATCAGGGACTTCCCCGTCCTGTCAAAGGTCACCTATCTCCCTTAAGTGAAGTAATAACTGTAAAATCAAATCCCTTCCTGTCTGTCAGATTTTCTTCTCTGCCGCTTCATTGTGGGAGAATGATAGGGCGGGGGTAACATTTTCCAGTAAGAGAAAGCACCCGTACATCTACTCATCTCTTCTCTGTTCCTGCTTTTCTATGAGGCTGCGTTATAAAAAAAAAAAGTTTGATGATTTGAGCCAACCTTCAAAATTAAGACTTATTGCTTCAAGTTAAAAATGGGGGGCTTTTTATGAACTGCATATACAGCCTGTTTCATTAATGTGCCACAATGTTTTATTTTAAGTACATTTATTGCAGGGGTGTCCAAACTGCGGCCCAGGATGGATATGAATGTGGCCCAGCTTGAAACACTCGGTTCCCGAGGAAATGTCATAATAGTATAATAATAAGTCTATTTAATGTAATATATTCTAGTGTATAGCTCCAACTGGTTATCCAACTGGTATTGTAGTTATGTTATGTATATTTTCTTTACTTTTACAAATTGAAAGTGTTTGTGTATCTCATGTATGGCCCCAGACAATTTTTCTTTTTCCAATATGGCCCACGTAAGCCAAACGTTTGGACACCCCTGGTTTATTGCAATCTGCTGGCTTTCTGACTGGAAGACCTACTGGTTTCATGGTAGGTCTTTGTAGGAGATTTTTCAGAAGAGGATCTTGTACTAGGTCCTATTCTGAGAACTGTTAAGATCCCCAAGCCAACAATCAGATCAAGAATGAACTGATCATTTTAGCCAGCTGGACATTTGTGATCACCATGGTCCTCCACCCTGATGAAAGAGCTTCCCAATCACAAGAATGAACAATAAGGCACACAATTTTGCTGTAAGGTTCCTAAACATAACACTTTGTTTTCACCTGCCCCAAATACATGTTCCCTTCTCACATTTACTTTCTGTGGCCAAAACTGCATTTGCTCTGTTGCAGCAGCTTCTCAGGTGCATGGAGAAGAGATTTCAACCAGATCTCCCCTGAGCTTTATTACAATGGTATGCAAAGTATCTATACCTTCCCCATAAAATGCGGAAATGTCAAAACAAAATAATAATAATGTACAAACACGTATTATTTGTTAGAGCAACACAGACAATAACACGTTATCATCTTTGTTTTCAGTGTGTAACAATGGGCTTGTCAAACACCGGTTGTTAAAATATAAATCCGACACAGCACAAGGCAAGCAAATCCTAAATCCATTGTTCGTATGTAAAGGTTCCCTGGGGTATTAGAAGGTTACACCTTTCTATCACTTGAATTATTCCACAATGTCTAGCACTGAAAGTACAGGGATTTTAAACCTCAATACTTAAGAATTTTCTTTTAAACCAAATATTATATTATATATAAAATACTGTCTGCCATCTTTGGCAACCTTTTCATAGACAGGAGCCTACTGCGCAATGTGTGCTTCTTTGTCAATATCTCATTGGAGTGTGGACATATAACTATTGTGAAGACTGAAACATTCTATTGGGCTGTGGATGGAGTCCCCTACCCCACACAGACCCCCTGTGACCCAATTTGGATTGGCCTACTTTGGCCAAAATGCCATAAATCAATGGATTAGAGACATGCCCTCTTCTTCCCTTGTTATCTGAAGATTATTATAGAGAAAAAGAGAGAGAAAATTTGAGAATTATTTATGTATAATACACAAAAGCCATGATTATCTTGTAAATTATATCCTTATAAACGGTGACTAGTGATGTCATCAGTTATAAACGGTGAGTAGTGAGTGATGTCATTTTTGTCACAAGACTCACTAAAACTTGTGTAGTATAATAAATAAAGTACCTGTTGTTGGAAAATATGAGGATATTAGAAGTAACCTTGGAGTTCCATGACCTGTATAAAAGCACATTTTATATGGTCATGGAACTCCTCGGTGCCTTATAATATCCTTATATTTTACAATAGTACCAGACTGTGGGAAGGAGATTAAATAGTAAAGAGGGATAGAAGAAAGGTGCCAGTAGGATATATGACATGGAAATTGTTCAATACTGAGTAGGCTGTTCTTAAATCATCAAACTTTAGGGAATACTTAAAGGCTGAGCGTTATCTTACAAGGATTGGTTCTGCCATGAGGCATGAGCGAGAAGACATGAAATCTGAGGAGCAATATGACAAATGAGATGTGTGAAGGGTTCTGTAAGTTAGTGTTAATATTACAATCTGATTCTGGAAGCTATAGGGAGTTAGTGGAAGAGCAATTATAAAGTGAAGAGTTGTAAGAAGGTTACTATAGTCAAAGAACTGATAGATTAATTAAACAGTGTCTTAATGGAATCTACATTGAGGATTCTAAGAGGCATCGTAGGTGAACGAAGAGATAAGCAGTGACCAAGAAATTCTCACCTGGGCACAAGTGATGTTGAACTGAGTATTATTTTATTTCAAGTGATATGAAGAACTAAAAGGAAACATCAGAGTAGTGTCATAGTAGAGGATGATACTGAAACCCAAGATATAATAAGGCAGAAGTTGAGAGGTCAAATGGATGGAACTTGCAATACCCCAGCAGAGTTGTGAAGATGTTCTCTACAAAGAATAGTTCTTTATAGAGTTTATGCTGAGTAGAATCCAGAAAATTGTGTTCAGCAGTCGCACATTATCCTGTTTAGAGGCAAGAGAAAAGTAGGGCATTATGAATGTGTGCTTAGTTGAGGGGTTAAAGGGTTTTTTTATGTGACGAACATGTCTGTGGACATAATGGTCCACACTGGTTGAAAATGGTATTCAAACCGAGCGTTAGTGAGCAGTAGAGTGTCACAGGGGGTTGGTTATGATTGTCAATGATGATGTATCTTGACAGCGCTATATAAATAAATGATGATGAAATGATGATGATGATGATGAGGACAGGATCAGAAACTGTATGTTCCTTCCTCATCAGAGCTTTGAGGGAACTTTCATAGGCATTGCCATACTATACTTCTTTGAGGGAATTTCATTGGCATTGCCATACTATTCTCAAAAGAACAGCTGAGATGGTACAGAAGTCAGTCCATGCCTACATTGCCAAAGCAATAGCGAGCAAGTCAGCTCACAATGTCACACCTTGGCAATTTCCAACTTTACTTATACTGTAGGGAGGGCTGGAATATTCAGTCAGAAACTCCTTGCTTTTCAACAAAGAAGAATTTTTCAAAGAAAACAACCTCACAGATCTAGCACTGACCTAAAAGTGTCCACAAAGCATTTTGACTTTATTCCTGTGTATTCTAATGCATGGAAAGAATACTTGAATCTTTGGAAAAAAAGGAAGCAAAGCACTTCCCTAAAAAACACAAGAACATCTTTTTAGAAATCCTCTTCTAGCTTTCGGGAGGAAACCAGAGAAGTTGTTATTGTGACTCTAAAGCTAACTGTCCTGGCATAAAGGCTACATACAGCAGTCATGGACATTTTTCTCTTTTCAGTAGATTTAAAAGAAGACTTTCAGGGTAAAATCAGTCCTGTGATACAGCAGGTCAAGGAGGTCCAGGACTGAGATTGATCCATCAAGAGTACAAGCCAGGTTCTTATATTACCTTTTTTAATAACATGATTTCCAGAGCATCTTGTTGTTTCAAGAATATCTCAGACTCCAGTGAAGAAAAGTGTTCTGCTGTATTGTCTTCAGCACATTTTGGATCAAGTACCTACGCAATGGATGCAAAGGAATGAAGGAATAAGAGAGTAAAGGAGGGTTGCTCCATGTTGTCTTTTGTAGGACATAATTCAGAAAGTCTCATCATTGTTCAAAGCTAAAAAACGGCCTAGCAGTTTTACAGAGAGCACATTAAAACTGAGCTTATCAATGCTAGAGACCCAGCAAATCAATGTTTCCATTGATATAGATTCTTGGTGCAGTGTGGCTTAGAGACGGTACAGAAGTCAGCTTACAATGTCTCACCTTGGCAATTTCCATCTCTAAGTTAGTTGTACTGTGGGGCTGAAATAGTCAGTCAGAAACTTCTTGTTTTTCAACAAAGAAGAATTTTTCAAAGAAGTTCAAAGAAAACAACCTCACAGATCTAGCATTGACCTCAAAGTGACAGCCCTTTAGTAGTTGTCCACAAAGCATTTTGACTTTATTCCTGTGTATTTTGATACTCCGAAAGAATACTTGAATCCTTAGAAGATAAGGAAGCAAAGAACTTCCCTAAAAAACACAAGAAGGTCTTTTTAGAAACGATCTTCTAGCTTTTTCAGGGCAAACAAAGAAGTTGTTATTGTGACTCTAAAGTTAACTGTCCCAGCATAAAGGCTACATACAGCAGTCACTGGCATTTCTCTCTTCTCAGTAGATTCAAAAGAAGACATAGCTTCTTTCAGGGTAAATTAGTCCTGTGATACAGCAGGTCAAGAAGGTCCAGGACTGAGATTGATCCATCAAGAGTACAAGCCAGGTTCTTATATTACATTTTTTAATAACGTGATTTCCAGAGCATCTTGTTGTTTCAAGAATATCTCAGACTCCAGTGAAGAAAAGTGTTCTGCTGTATTGTCTTCAGCACATTTTGGATCAAGTACCTACAGAATGGATGTAAGGGAATGAAGGAGCAAAAGAAGGTTGCTCCACATTATCCTTTGTAGGACATATTTCAGGAAGTTTCGTCATGGCACATTAAAACTGAGCTCATCAATGCTAGAGATCCAGCAAATCAATGTTTACACACAGTTCTGGGTTCTGACTGGAAGAGGTTCACTTTTGGTTCTGGAATACTCCCTCTGACGTGTGATCTGCACTTAACAAAGACTGTGGTGGCATACAAACATCTCACAGACAATATTTAATAATCAAGGATCTTGCAGTCCATCTACAAAATAGTAAAGATTCTTGGTGTACTGTGGCTTAGCCTAGCAACAGGTGCTCTGAAACTCAGCGCTGCACAAAAATACATGTTGAAAATAATAATAAGTTTCAACCAGGATTCCATACGGCAATTTAATCCTAAAACCCATATTTTGCTTCTTCTCTAAAGGTGGCACCTCATTCAACTCAGGTCAATAGATCAACCTCCCTACATTACATGAAGGTCCTACAAATTGACATGAAAAAATGGGATATTTTCTTGAGTTTGTCCATCTCTGTGGAGTCAAAGCCTTTGAGGAAGTCACATAAGCTCTTTGTGGTTCTGTCTGTTTCTGGTTGGAAGGCTAGTCATTCCAGAGGCACGAGTTCAAGGTAAAAGCACTACAATAGGGTCACAGAATTCTTTTAGGCCGCAGTGAAGAAAATGTTCTCAAATGTAATTTGCAAAGTGTTTTGCTGGGCATTGACGAATATCTTTGGAAAGCATGAAAACCAAACTAAAATCCTATCCTAGTACAATATCTGATTCTGTCTTATTATTTATAAGACTTAACCATTGTAAGTGCCTAAACTTTGTACCCCACTATTTATTCATGTACATTTCTTACCCATTAGATTGAAAGCTTCATTGGCAGGAACCTCCTCCTTTCTGTGTCTCAACCCATGGCTGCCCATGACATTCCTCACAGTTACTTGGCTTCTTGCCCAACAAGTGAGTCTTTCCATAAATGTCACAGTTGTTCAGTGGTTAGCACTGGTGCCTTATAGCAGTAGGGTTCTGGTTCAACCATAGAACTATCTACAGAGGTTTGTACTTTTTCCCTGCGTCTGGGTGGGTTTCCACTATGGACGCTGGTTTTCTCCCACATTTCAAAGAGACAGGCAGGTTAACTGGCTCCTAATGAAATTGACAGCAGCAAACCCAAGTTTGCTGCTGTGAATATGCACCCTTGGATTGGGGTGAGCTGTGAGTAGATCCTCCTACCTTATACTTGATTTTTGAAATTGCATTTATTTCAGTAGTGCTTATATTAGTTGGACGCATCATTTCCCCCTTTTTTTGTAGTCCTAATGCAATTGACCCTAGTGTGAGTGTTTCCCTGTACTAAGCACAATTCAGCAGAAACAACCCCCTAAGTTTGCTCATAGTCTGTACAGAGAGATCCCATAAACCTATGGCAGCATAGGTATTCCCCTGTACTAAGCACAATTCAGCAGGAACAGTCCCCTAAGTTTGCTCATAGTCTGTACAGAGAGATCCCATAAAACTATGGCAGCATAGGTATTCCCCTGTACTAAGCACAATTCAGCAGGAACAGTCCCCTAAGTTTGCTCATAGTCTGTACAGAGAGATCCCATGAAACTATGGCAGCATAGGTATTCCCCTGTACTAAGCACAATTCAGCAGGAACAGTCCCCTAAATTTGCTCATAGTCTGTACAGAGAGATCCCATAAAACTATGGCAGCATAGGTATTCCCCTGTACTAAGCACAATTCAGCAGGAACAGTCCCCTAAGTTTGCTCATAGTCTGTACAGAGAGATCCCATGAAACTATGGCAGCATAGGTATTCCCCTGTACTAAGCACAATTCAGCAGGAACAGTCCCCTAAATTTGCTCATAGTCTGTACAGAGAGATCCCATAAAACTATGGCAGCATAGGTATTCCTCTTTACTAAGCACAATTCAGCAGGAACAGTCCCCTAAATTTGCTCATAGTCTGTACAGAGAGATCCCATAAAACTATGGCAGTATAGGTGTTCCTCTTTACTAAGCACAATTCAGCAGGAACAGCCCCTAAGTTTGCTCATAGTCTATACAGAGAGATCCTATAAAACTATGTCAGCGTAGGTATTCCTCTGTACTAAGCACAATTCAGCAGGAACAGTCCCCTAAGTTTGCTCATAGTCTGTACAGAGAGATCCCATAAAACTATGACAGCATAGGTATTACCTGTACTAAGCACAATTCAGCAGGAACAGTCCCCTACGTTTGCTCATAGTCTGTACAGAGAGATCCCATAAAACTATGGCAGTATAGGTATTCCCCTGTACTAAGCACAATTCAGCAGGAACATTTAGTGATTTTATAAATGGAAAACTATTTCTAACATGATATGTTTGTCCGTCCAATACCATGGCAGACTGAGAGTCCTCCAAAACAGGCAGCGTATACAAAGAAAGCCCTTTATACAAACGCAGGCACTTTACTGTAAGTAAAAGCTTATTTCCCCACTGATATACTCTATGGCACATTGAATCAAACTTGGTGAGTCGCCAATAAACTTTTATAGCTAGCGCAGACTGATAGAGGTCACTCCACTCTCCCCCGCGCTCCATGCACGTACTGAATGTATTCAAATCCTAATTATGTCGTTCGGAAAACAACTCCTGTGATTCCTTTGCAAGGAGACGCACGCACACCTTTATCAAGAGAGTTAAAAAAAACATGTATTTTGCCTGATTATCCCTATCAGAAAGCAGCATGCGCAGCGTAATGCTTTTGTTTTCCAACAAACATGTTTGCAGCATACACAGATATTTTCCATTTAAATATTAGTGGGACTTTTTCACACTTTCTGAGAAATTGCTGTAGGCTGGACAATTAGCAAACCTGCCATAAATTGTCTTTTTCCAATGTGCTAATGGGTATTTACTATACAGTATATATTTAATTCTCTTCTATTGCAGGCCTGCTTAGCTGAAAACAAGGTTAACCCTTTGCAGGGTAAGAGTCTGTACCTTGTTGTGAGCTAAGGGGGCCAAGTCTGAAGGTCAGTTAGGGGGAGATTTGGGGTGAGTGCTTATTTATACCCTAGGTACCCCTGGAACTATAGCAGGGTGACTGTTACCCCAATGTTTCTATATATCTGTAACCTTGTTATGAGCTAAGGGGGCCCAGCCTGAAGGCCAGTTAGGGGGAGATTTGGGGTGAGTGCTTATTTGTACCCTGGGTACCCCTGGAACTATAGCAGGGTGACTGTTACCCCAATGTTTCTATATATCTGTAACCTTATGAGCTAAGGGGGCCCAGCCTGAAGGCCAGTTAGGGGGAGATTTGGGGTGAGTGCTTATCTGTACCCTGGGTACCCCTGGAACTATAGCAGGGTGACACCCCAATGTTTCTATATATCTGTAACCTTGTTATAAGCTAAGGGGGCCCAGCCTGAAGGCCAGTTAGGGGGAGATTTGGGGTGAGTGCTTATCTGTACCCTGGGTACCCCTGGAACTATAGCAGGCTGACACCCCAATTTTTCTATATATCTGTAACCTTGTTATGAGCTAAGGGGGTCCAGTCTGAAGGTCAGTTAGGGGGAGATTTGGGGTGAGTGCTTATTTGTTCCCTGGGTACCCCTGGAACTATAGCAGGGTGACTGTTACCCCAATGTTTCTATATATCTGTAACCTTGTTATGAGCTAAGGGGGCCCAGCCTGAAGGTCAGTTAGGGGGAGATTTGGGGTGAGTGCTTATTTGTACTCTGGGTACCCCTGGAACTATAGCAGGGTGACTGTTACCCCAATGTTTCTATATCTCTGTAACCTTGTTATGAGTTAAGGGGTCCAGTCTGAAGGTCAGTTAGGGGAGATTTGGGGTGAGTGTTTATTTGTGCCCTGGGTACCCCTGGAACTATAGCAAGGGCTGATAGCCACGTCATAGCCCCACCCCTGTCATCACAGCCCGCCCACCACATCATCACAGCCCCACCTCCATTGCATCCTGGCCTTGCCCCCTGCCCAGATTCAACCAGGCCAATAGGTGGCAACCCTATATGGTGGACCCAAAAGGCCAAAGACCACTGAGCCAGCATTTTCCAATACGTCTTTAAAAAATGCTAACCAGACTTAGGTCATCCTCACTGTCAGGGCCCGAAGGCTCAGTTTTAGTAGCAGACCAAGGAGGAAGCTGTAGACTCCAATACACAGTTCATGGTAACACGAGGTAAATGTACTTTTACAACTTTGTCCCTTATTTGGCTGTCCTTTCTAGCACTGGAGGCCTGAGTAAATGGCCTACCTGCCCTAATGTAAAATCTGGCTCTGTTGGTCATTTAGATCTCTCCTGGCAGCTAATATAACGACTCTCCGGTTGTAGTGTGCCACCTAAACTGTACCCCGCCTTTGAGCTGTAATGATAAATATAATTTGAGGAGTAGGTACAACCCTCACTGCCGGGCACAGCAGTAATGGCCCACGGCAACAAAAATATTGATGTGTAACTGATGATTCCTCCAACTTCCCTGTTGTCAGGGCATGGCAGATTTCAACATGGTAGCTTTATTATATGCTTGTGTTGCAACAGTGATGTTGACTGCCATTGGTCACATGGTCATTACATTCTGACAGCAGCATGACGACCCAATCCAGATGCAGAAGCAATGCAAAGCCAGCACATGAGTGCACCAACATTACAACAGGAAAAAAATAGTAGTGTAGCAACACAAGCATGCAGACAGTCCCAGGGGATGACAAGTAAGGGCTGTGATTTGGTAGCCCCTATATGGACTGCAACCTACAGGAGGCTCTACTTGACAGTACATCTAATTATTATGCAATTAAATGTTGTCTCCAAGCCAGGAATTAAAAAATAAGCACCTGCTTTGAGGCCACTGGGAGCAACATCCAAGGGGTTGGTGAGCAACATGTTGCTGTTTGGGTGCACTGTCCTACAGGTCCATTAAACAAGGTGATTGTCTGCCACTTGGGGTGCACCACCTTTCCCTACAAGGGGCCGTTGCAATAGACAATGGTGATACTCATTTCCCCAAAGGCTAATTGTGGGAAACTTTGAAATGCCACAAGCTTGTGTGACTTTTCATTGCAGACCCCCATCATCAAAAACACAGTCTTTGGAGGGTAGAGCAGGCTACCAACATGATAAAAGGGGGCACCACTCTGCTCTCGAAGCGTTCCATTGTTATCTGCTTGCTGGTTTGGAAAAATCTTAACCATTGGGATCGACCACCATCTCCTGTTACATGTTAACCTGGCAAAAAATATCTTTAAAAAGTGCCATTTGGAGTGGATCACTCTTCCTTCAGTCTTACAGGCTGCAAATAAAATCGATTGTGCCAAATATAGGTTTTAATATAGGCCAGGGGTGGAACTACAGAGGAAGCAGACCATTTGGTTGCAGGGGCGGGGAAAACCCCCGATGTGCCCTGGCTCTCGTTGGTCCCCATCGGCGAAAAGACCCGTTCCTCTGACCTCCCTCTGCCTGGTCAGCAAAATAAAAAAAATACGGGAAAGCACGCGGTAGTGGAGGGAGGGAGGCTTGCGGCAGGTACAAAGGCCCCAAGTGGGATTTGCAGTGGGGGGAGGGCCTGAGGGGGGCCCTGAGGAAGCAGCCCCGGGCCCCCTAATCCATCCTTGTAGGGGACCCATGAGACCCTAATTCATATACAATTTCAATAAATATTGGTAAAGCAAGTCAACCTCTAGATATTTTGGAGACCTGTGGGGCCCAGTAATATCTAGTTACGCCACTGATATAGGCTATTGTGGGAAATAAGGGTGGGCTGATGGGAATTCTCCTAGGCTGGGGCTCATTAGGTCCTGGGCCCATCAGAAGACCCTCTGCTACTTTGGTTGGTGCAGCAAGAACCCTTGAGTGCCACCAAGATGATGTGCCACCATTCACTGCTGCGGGCTAGCTTGGCAACAGCGGTGTAACTAGATATCACTGGGACCCACAGCAAATTATTTTTCAGGCCCCCAAAATATCTTTTTCCAATATTTAAAGAAATTGTATATGGACCTCCTGGGCCCCCCTGCAGCCGCAGAGTCTGCTTCCTCTGTAGTTACACCCCTGCTTGGCAATAATGGGAGGATGAAACTCAGTGGGACGTACCACTTTGCACTGCTGCACTTTTGGGGTGCCCGTCATGTTCTGAGATGACAACTAAGCCTGGCTTCCACTCCTGGAGTCCTCAAGGACATACAATATAAATGGAATATAATATAAATGGCACCGCTCCTGGAAGGGAAAGGGGTTAACATCCGCGGGCATGTGCCTGATTTAGCCCTTATTTTCACACCAGAAGATGTGCTGCCTGCAGAACAATCCACTCACATCTAATATATAAAAAAAAAGCCCTGCTCCCTTTGAAAGCGTTTTCCTTTCAGAATAGGCAGGGGAGAAGGCATTGTACTGAGTGAGTGTAACTTGATATTTTTCTGCACGTCCCCGGAGGGTTTTTTCCATTACACAGGCACTGCAGAATGGTTTGGCTTCCTCTCCCCTCTCTCTCTCTCTGTCTCTGTTTGCCCCCCTCCCTCCCTCTCTCCCCCTCCCTCCCCCTGGCATGCTTATCCAGAGGCACATTGTGCAAATGTAACCTTTCAGCAGGCCCCGCCCACATCAGGAAGCCAGCATGGGGGGTGCAGGCATTTTTTTCCTCCCTCTCTTCTTATAATTTTTTTTTTTTGCCAGGAACAGAGCCGGCTGGGAGCTGGAAGGCAGCCCGTTAATCAGAGCAGGCTGACAGAAAAGCACAGATCCTGGGGAACAGATTTTTGTTCTAACTCCCTCTTGAGCTGTCTCTGCCTGCATCTCTCTCTTTTTTTCTTCTCTGCCTTTGTTTTTCATTTTCCCCTCCATCTCCTCCACTAGCTTGTTCCCCGCATCTGCCCAGTGTATCTGTGCCTCACATCTCCCCTTCTGCCGCATCCCCCTCCATTCTCTGCCTGGCCCCAGCTACTCCTCAGCTCCTTATTTGCTCCGAATTACACCCGCTTTGCAATAATCCATTATCTTTTCCAGATACCCCTTTACGGCATTTATAGGCAAACTCCATTATCATTGCAAGGAGCTTGCCATGACTTTCTGCTGTTGAGATTTAAGACAAAAATGAAATACAAAGCTGTCTTGAGTACAAGTATACTTGACTGCCATGAGCTCTTCACTTATAGTGGCTCTGCAGCAGTTGTACGTTAGTAGAATCAGAAACAACTGGTAAAGTAGGACAGGATGGTGATAGTAGTGCAAGATGGAGACAGTAGGACGCGATGGAGACAGTAGGACAATATGATGACAGTAGGACAATATGGAGACAGTAGGACAATATGGTGACAGTAGGACAATATGGTGACAGTAGGACAATATTGCGACAGTAGGGCATTATGGGAACTGTAGGATAAAATGGTGACCGTAGGGAAAGATGGATGCAGTAAAACAAGATGGCAACAGTAGGGCTAGAGGGTGACAGAATTGCAAGGTGGATACAGAAGGACAAAATGGCAACAGATGTGCCAGATAGAGAAAGAAGATCAAGCTAGTAGAACAAGATGGTGACCGTTGTGCCAGATGGTGGCAGCAAGCAAGATAATTACAATAGAAATAGAATACAAGATGGAGACAGATGGACAAGATGACGACATTAAGGCAAGATTGAGGTGGATGGAAAAGATGGTGATAGTAGAACAAGATGGCATCAGTAGGGAAAGATAGGGATAGTAGGACAAGATGGTAACAGTAGGAGAATGATTGGAATAGTAGGACAAGATGACAACAGTAGGGCAAGATTGGGAAAGTAGGACAATATGGCAACAGTAGGGAAAGATGGGGATAGTAAGACAAGATGACAACAGTAGGGCAAGATTGGGATAGTAGGACAAGATGGCAACAGTTGGGAAAAATTGGGATAGTAGGACAAGATGACAACAGTAGGGCAAGATTGGGATAATAGAACACGATGGCAACAGTAGGGAAAGATGGGGATAGTAGGACAAGATGACAACAGTAGGGGAAGATTGGGATAGTAGGACAAGATGGCAACAGTTGGGAAAGATTGGGATAGTAGGACAAGAAGGCAACAGCTGGGCAAGATGAAAGACAGTAGGACAAGATGATGACAGTAAGTAAGATAGTAGCATAGTAGTAAGATAGTAGAACAAGATGGTAACAGTTGTGCAAGATAGAGAAAGAAGAGCAAAACTGACATAGTAGCACAATATTGCAACAGCAGGGCAATGTTATGGCAGTAGGGCAAGCCTGAGACAGAATGACAAGGTGACAGCAGGTGAGATGGAGACAGAAGGACAAAATGGTAACAGTTGCCCAACATAAAGACATAAGAGCAAGACTGAGATAGAAGCACAAGGCACCAACATGATAAAGATGGTCAAACAAGATGGCCATAGTATGGTAGGGTAAGAATGAAATACAAGGAAGGACAAGATGGCAACAGTAGGGCCTAAGGACAGGACAAGATGGTGGCAGTAAGGCAAGATTTATCTAGTACCACGAGATGGTACAGGATAAGGAAAGAGGAGCAAGATTGAGTAAGACAAGATGGTGACAGTGGCACAAGATGGCAACAGTAGGGCAAGATGAAGACAATGGGACACGATGGTGCAAAAGGACAAGATGACGGTAGGCAAGATTAAGCTAGAAGGGTGAGATAGCAAACGTAGGGCAAGATGAAGACAGTATGACAAGCTTGTGACAAACGGACAAAATGGTAACAGTGGCACAAGATGGCCACAGTAGGTCATGATGAAGACAGTGGGACAAAATGGTGACAAAAGGACAAGATTGGAACAGTTGGGCAGGATGAAAATAGTACGACAACATGGGACAGAAGGATGATATCAGGACAAGATGATGACAGTAGGGCATGGGTAGTGCAAGATGGTGACAGTTGTAAATAATTGAGACAGTAGAGCAAGATAGCAATAGATTGGCAAGGGCTGCAAGGGTAAGACAATAGCGCATGATGGAGATTGTAAGGCAAGATGTGGTGCATGTTGGAGACAAGTAGGCAAGGTGATAACAGTAGGGCAAAATGCTGACAGTAGGACATGATGCCAACACTTGTGTAAGATGGAGTCAATATGGCTAGCTGATCAACTGCAATTGTTGTTGAAATACAATATAAATGCAACAGACAATTATCACTTATCTCTGTATTATAAGGGAAATTGCACCCCTATTGTAAATGATAAGGCTATTAAAAGTCACTTAGGGGTTCTGTGAGCATATAAAGGCACAAGGCTGCAGGCTGAGTTATACAGGGAACTCTGAGTATCACTCATGTATTATAAGGGATAATGTACCCTCTACTGTAAATGATAAGGATATTAGAAGTCACTGAGGGGTTCTGTGACCATATAAAGGCACAAGGCTGCAGGCTGAGTTATACAGGGAACTCTGAGTATCACTCATGTATTATAAGGGATAATGTACCCCCTACTGTAAATGATAAGGATATTAGAAGTCACTGAGGGGTTCTGTGACCATATAAAGGCACAAGGCTGCAGGCTGAGTTATACAGGGAACTCTGAGTATCACTCATGTATTATAAGGGATAATGTACCCCCTACTGTAAATGATAAGGATATTAGAAGTCACTGAGGTGTTATTCTGTGACCATATAAAGGCACAAAGAAACAGAGTCGCCAATCTCCATTATGACATAGGCCTAACAGAAAATACTAATTATAAATAAGGAAAACTGTAGGTATGAGACTTCGCGCATATGAAAGTGCATGTGTCTGCATTCACAGATAGACATACAGCATTCATCAAGCAATCTGGCAGCTGAGAAATTTGCTTCACACTTTACTCACTTTTTTCCCATTTACTAAGCAATTTCTGAGGAGACATCAGTAAAATTCAGCTGTTGAAACAACATAATCAAAAATACTAAATGTCAGTAATTCATTTATTTGCCTTCTCTTATAGTTTCATGCCAGTGATCCCCAATTTTTTTTATTTGTGAGCCACATTCTAATTAAAAAAAGCCACTCAACCCTGGGGGTTGCAAAATAATTGGCCATTTAATGGCCGTTCAGTCCGCAGGAGACTGTATATGGCTGTACACTTGGTATTTAGGCCTCCAGAACTTACTGGGAATTTAAAAAATGGGCACCTACTCTAAGGCCACTGGGTGCAATACCAAAGGGTGTCATGAGCAAAATTATGCTAATGACCCACTAGTTGGGGGTAACTGTATTACAGAATGGTAACTATTCTTATACATTATAGGCTCTGGTTCTTAAACTCTGGGATTGCCCCCCCTGGACTGCCAGCTTGGGGCAGTAGTAAGGGGAGCTCAGTCTAAAGGTCTGAAGAACAATTAGATTGAGATTTGGGGAGAATATGTCTTTGTTTTCTTAGATACATCCAGTCTGATGGTCAGTTAGGGTGAGATTTGAGGATAATATTTTCTCGGGCCTGTGGTTGGGTGACTGATACACTGATATTTTTCTACCTCTGTATTCTTATCAGGTAAGAGGAACCCCCTAACTCAAGGTTGGACGTCCAAGGCACAAGCTTGAATTGAAACAGACCAACAACTACTAGGGCTTATAGCAGAATAATGACATTCAACTTAAAAAGCCAACAGAATGGTGAGTCAAGTTGTGTTGTAAAAATGGAATACAGAATGTAATAGTTATCTACTGTGTTTTGTGTAGTCCAACAGTCCAGCCTTGATTTATTACCAGGATCAAGGGAGTGAAGCAAGTGCAGGAAGACATGTGTGGCCCTTACTAATTAAACAATATTATATTTGTGGTCCTGGGAATGTTCTCTACCCTTGCCTACTGTGGTTCTGTCAGGAGCTGCTGCACTTATTATAACCAAATTGCTGTGGTGTAGACTTTATGGCTATGTCTGCTTCTTCTCCACTGACATTTAATTAGGGAGCCTGAACTTGAAGGGGGTGTGAATATAAGAGAGGGGAAGTGACACATTTATGGCCACCAAAGCAACTCATATGGAGCACACATGGTCTGTTTGGTCCATTGGAGTTTTGGACTGTCATTTGCACGCCCTCCCATTTTGTTGTCACACAACACAATAAGGGTAATTTAAAGCAACTGGGCCTTAGGTGTGTCCTTTGCAACAGCTCCAAGTCTAAGGTTTCCATATGAGCCTCTAGTAACCCATTTGGACACTAGCTAGAGGCCAGCTCATATGTGCGTTTAATTGCATGAAATCATCTTCCATATGCCCCTCTTTTGGTCTGGCCAACATGGACAACACATGCAGAGCTTCTTGCTGCTTTCTCAGCCAAAAAGCTTTCCTTTCCTGCCCAGTCAATTTCTAAATGAGCTCCAATCAGATAATCGATCAGGTAGGGTTTCATTCTGGGACCATAAATGGGCCATTATCTCCAGCTGTGACCAAGGGTGTCCAGGTAAACAGCCAATATCCATATCTAATGGTCACCTCACCATCCCCTGGTCTACTTCTTCTGTAACTCCACTTGCAGGAGCTTCAGTAGCCACTAGGATAATGCATCTCCTTCTTTTGTTGACATTACCCTCAAAATCTATAGAACCTTATTGATTTATGGGACACACAAAGATTTTGCTGAAATGTACCATTCTCTTTTAGAAAGTTATTTCTGCTCTGCAGATCTCTATGATTTATTTTTTCTCAGTATGACGTACTTGACTCTCCATCTACATCAAGCCCTCTCTCTTCTCCCTCTCTCTCTCTCTCTTTTCTCTCTCTCTCTCTCTCTCTCTCTTCTCCCTCTCTCTCTCTCTTTTCTCTCTCTCTCTCTCTCTGTCTCTCTCTCGCTCTCTCTCTCTCAAGCACTCGTCTAAACAATGCTTTTATATTTCCCTTTTAATACTCTTTTTCACCCATGTGGCTTATTCGGTCCTGCCACTGCCTTTCTCTGCAGGCTGCATTCTCACCATATGCCTCTCTCCTTCTATTCCTCACACCACATCTCGTTAGCACTTAGCTTTCTTGCTTCACCACGCAGCCTCCACAGCATCTCACCTCCCTTTGTTCCTATTCACTCCACTTCTGAATCCTGTTTTCTTTCACTCTCCTCCTTCCGTCTTGTAAGAATTTCCACTTCGCTCTTTTCCAATAAGCTGAGGTTTTTTTTGTTTTTTTTTTAAATAGGATTTGACTTTCATTGCAAAATGAAAATACATTGTATAGGCGTAACTGGAGTGTTAAAGGGAAACTATTACCTTTCTTTTATTTGTCTCTTTTTAAGTTGGTATATTCTATGCATTGACTTGGGTGTGACCTTCTAATGAACAAAGTCAGGGTCGGACTGGCCTGCCAGACTACCAAAGCATCTCCCCAACTTTATTGTGCCCCAGCCAAGGATACTTTCTATCGACCCTTATTTCCACCATAGGTCTATAATATATATATAATTGAATTGCTATATGGAATAGGTGTCATATAGACTCTATATGACACCTATTCCATATAGCAATTCAATTGTTGCCTTTGAGATCATATTCTCTGAAGACCCCTAGGAATCTCAGTCAAACACTGGACAAAGTCATCCGGTTGTATTTAATAAGAGCAACATTATAGGGGTGCTATTCCAAGCTTTCAGTATAAACTTAGAATTATTTAGACCTAAAACAATGTATAATAATCTTATCTATATATGTAGTAAAGTTTAGGGGAGCAAATGATTTTATTTTACTTCTCAAAAGTTATAGTCACTTTTTGTATGGGGGAAGAATATTTAATGGAACCCATATCACATATTTCTATTTTCTTTCTGCCAATGAAACGACAGTCCTATCTTGCTTTATGGCAGGGAGTCTGGCTACACTCAAGATTTATAGATAGATAGATAGATACAGTAGATAGATAGATAGATAGATAGATAGATAGATAGATAGATAGATAGATAGATAGATAGATAGATAGATAGATGATAGATAGATAGATAGATAGATAGATGATAGATAGGTGATAGATAGATAGATAGATAGATAGATGGATGATAGATAGCTATAGAGAGGAGATAGATAGATGATAGATAGATAGATAGATAGACAGACAGACAGACAGACAGACAGATAGATAGATAGATAGATAGATGATAGATAGATGATAGATAGATAGATAGATGATAGATAGATAGATAGATAGATAGATAGATAGATAGATAGATAGAAGAATAGACCATGACCACAATCCCTGACAAGAGTTAAACGTGCCCCTGATGTGCCCAAACTCCATCCACTTCCATCCATCAAGCATTTTTCTTTCAGGGTCCAAAAATCTGCACAATTGATCCTTGTTTCCCGGGGACCGACTGTAGTTGACAGGTAGGGACTGCTGGGAAATGCAGTTTCTGATGCAGGGAACCATGTTTTTTTACCCACAATTCACAAGTCTTGGTGACGACATGGAAAAATCCATCGATCGCAGTTGTGCGAGATAAGTAAAAACCAACAATTGCACTTGTGCTTCGACACAAGTCTGGTGCTAATTGGGGCTAAAATGTTAATGTGGGGATAGGCTCATTTCCGGTGCTTGGGGTTTAAATGGCATTAGCATGAGATTTGTTGGGTACAAGTGTGGAATTACTGGCCCACTTAAGGACACCATAGCTCCAGGGTTCCCAGCATTAATCGTCTCACTTGCTTGTGCAATTAATCTCACGTAGATTGCCACCCAGTGGAAACCATGTCTACAGAAGGAAAGGTGGCTTTGTTCTTAAAGATATACTCAGTCTCATTCTCTAACACTGCACCTGGGCAATAACCCATGGCAAACAGTCTTTCATTGTTCCAACAGCAACTGGCTGAAGAAAGCAATTACTGAATGGTTGCTATGGGTTATTGCCCAGGTGGAAATCTAGTGTTAGTAAATGAGCTAGTGTTGGTAAATGAGCTCTACCGTCTTCTAAACGTCAAAACAAGGTTTATGGGGGAGGGGAATATATATAAATAAAATATATTCAACTGGCCCAACCAATGCTTTAGGCCCTAAGTAGGAACAGAACTACAGCCTGGATGCTTTGAAAATGATACTCTTTTCCAAAGCTCATGACATGGAGGTCCAGAGCAATCACTTTTTATTCTTTGGCAGCAGGAGTGTGGAGAAGTGCAGTGTATACCCCATATCAAGTCATTACCAGGCCTTGGTTTACATTTTGTCCAATCAGCAATTGGCCTTTGGATTGGTAATTGCAGTAGAGGTAGAGAAGGACAGTTTGGTTGGAAGACAATCAAATCCACGTGAAAGAAAAATGTGAAAATACATGGTCTGCAGAACATTGGGAGCAAGATAGCAGAGGGCTCTGTGGATAAGTAGCCATGTTTGGAGGTCACACATGCTCTTTAGTGGCCCAATGGGATCCACTCTGAAGCTTAAATAGGAAGAGTAGGCTGAAAAAGCTTTTGTAGGTCACTGCTGCCTAGGTAAGAAGACTCCAATAGAACCCATGTGATTTTTGGCCCTTATTTGTGCAGGAGAATGGGATGCAGTAAACAAAGGGGCCACAGTGGTGTGGAGGGGCCCTGGAGCAGAAAAGTGTGGCAGCATGTAAGGGCCCATCTCTCTCTTCTCCAGAGGCACAATTTCCTAGATCATCTTTAACGGCTCAATTCAGTAGGCTAAAAGCACCCAGCCTATAACAATTTGGAAGCTGTGAATAATTCTTTCATACAGAAATGGATTCTCTCAATAGGCCCTTTTAATGGTAGGGAGGAAAAAGGAAAGAAAGTAAATATAGTTTGCCTTTAACTCGGTCTGCGCTCAGTGGCTTTTAGCCGTGAATGTTATAACTCCTTTGCTATGTGAGAATATTGGATTTCTGATAGGCAGCCAAGCTTGAAAAGGACAATGGATACCTGTGAAAGCAAGAGAGCAGATAAAGGGATCAATGTGTCAGAGACTTCACAGGCCAGCCCTTCCCAGTCCCATCTCCATGCTGTGAACTATTTCCCTGTCTTGTTTGTTTGTTCTCCCGTCACTATCCAGAAGGTGGCCAAGATTATTGTGAGATCTCCTGAACAGGAGGAATTCAGAATTACAGTCCCACTGCAGTAAATGAAAGAGCAATAGGGGGTTTGCTGCTAAAAAGTTCAACCCTGTAACATGAGCTCCCAGATAAGACCCGATCCCCCCTTGCCCAGGACCTCCCAGGGTAGCGGTGCTTCATTCAAATAGATGTGTGAGTTGGAAAGGGCTCCAAGAAGTGAAGCACTTTGAAATTCGGTTTCCTCCCTATCTCACCCCCTCCAAGCACTTTAAACAAATGCCACTTTCCTATCTGCCATCTCCTGTGTGCGCCTGACTTTTGTTTCAAGCAAGACACGGGATGAAACTGTCTTTCTAATCTAAAGCAGCCAGGATAAAGAGTTTTATTCGAGAGCTCAACGGGAAGGGAGCGGTTCTTAGAGGAACACAAGCATTATTTGTCCAGAGAAAAGAGAAATAAAAAGCCAGCTCTCTGAGTTAATATGTGCATCTAATACTATAAAACAATGAGGTTTTAGTTGGACACTTTGGCCATCAGCCTATTGGCGAGCTAAACATGTAAACCCAATAAACCCAATAGGATTGTTCTGCCACCATCACTGATTTATGCAGCTTAGTTACCATCACATACAGGGTGCTGTTTTATTATTACATAAAAATAGGAAATCAGTACAAAAACAGAGAATGATTTGCTTAATCTATGGTAATTGGCATTGGCCAGGGTGTTGGACCAGGCTGCCAGGAGCCCACCAGATAAACCATGGATCCATTCTCCAGACTACTTTTCCTATTTTTTCCCAGTCTCTTTCCTTTACATTGACATACTATACTTCAGTCTCCCATATATTTAGCCTCATTGGTCCTATACAGAAATAGGGAGTGACCATGAAATATTCTATATGGTTAGTAACAGAAAGGCCCACTGCCCCCTGGGCCCAAATGGAATGTTCCTGGTGGGCCAGTCCAAGACAGATGGATCACTTTAGATTGACAGCATCTCTTATTAAGTAGATCTTAAAAGCTTTGCTGTATGCCCTACTCAAGATTTCTTGGGTTACGAGAACGTGGCTCTAATGAATGCGGTCAATGGCACACAGTGAGCCCTGTGAAAGTACGTAACCAGGTGCAGATTGAGATTCAAAATAACCCCTTCCATTTCAAGTACACAGGGGCCCAAACAGTCACACACAGGCCCAATAAATAAAGTCAATGGCACCTCCTATACCAGGGGTCCCCAATCTTTTTTACCCCTGAGCAGCATTCAAATGTAAAAAGAGTTGAGGAGCAACACAAGCATGAAAAAGTCCCTTGGGGTGCCAAATAAGTGCTGTGATTGGCTATTTGGTAGCCCCTATGTGGACTGGCAGCCTACAAGAGGCTCTACTTGGCACTATTCTTAGTTTTTATGCAAATAAAACTTGCTTTCAAGCCTGGAATTCAAAAATAAGCACCTGCTTTGAGGACCCGGAGAACAACATCCAATGGGTTGGAGAGCAACATGTTACTTACAGGCTACTGGTTGGGGATCACTGCATTATACACTACAGTTTGCTAATCCTGACCTGTAAGTAAGATTAAAAGACAATGAAAAACAAACGCACTGGGGTGATGGCAGTTTGTTAGATTTCTGGACTGGAAAATGCTGTGGGGCTGCTATAAACTACAAACTCAGTGTAGGCATGCAGGGCCAAGTTTAGGGTTGCCACAGGGCCTAGCTGGTAAAACGGCTGCCAAGGCTGGGACGGCATTGCAAATTTATCAGCAGTGTACTTGCTGGTAATTTTGTAAAACCTTTTTGTTCCACCCCTAATTCACCACAATTCCCATTTATACTTACCTTTTCCATGCTAAGCCACAAGAATTTGCCCCATGGTCCACCTGTTGATGTCATTGATCCACACATCAACATCATCACCCCACTCCTTTATCTCATTGCCCTGCCCTTTGTATATCACTTTACCCATTGGCCACCATGTCCAGTCAGTATTCTCCTATACAAAAGGTGACAACCCAAGCTGTGTTTATGTGCCTTGGCCGTCAGCCAGGGTCCTACTTATACATATATATATATAGGCATGCAGTAGGGTTGCCACCTTTTCTGGAAAAAAATACCGGCCTTCCTATATATTTATCTTTTTTTCCCTATTAATAACATTGGGCTCAACCATAATTCTTACCAGCCAGGCCGGTAAAATACCGGCCAGGTGGCAACCCAAGCACCTAGCGGCCCGTGCCTAGGGAAGCAGCTTTTGGGGGATGGCCCTTTATATAGTTCACGGGGCGCAGCAAAAGTCCAGTGCCTAGAGTTGCTGTCCACTGCCAAAAGCCTCTTTTGTGAATGAAGAGGAGCTATCTCATCTGTACCATACACAGGCCCATATGGTGCCTGATCCAGGAACAAGTGATTTCCATAACATGTAGATAAAGGTCAGAATTGATGCCCTCTCCCCATATACATATACATACCAATAATCATATAAAACTTTATATTGGTACCTGTATGGGCGAATTAAGACACAGCAGAACATGTATCTGAGGCCCAAGGGGAGAGAAGGACCAGTAGTGGGGTCTGGAGTAGAGAAACATCTACAGGGAAACACAATACATCTAGATTTAGATATCTTATCAAAGGCACACGTACTCATTCACACAATGGAAATTACACATAATGTACATAATGATTATTTTGTGATCTTTTTGTGCTACTGATGCAGCTGATTTTGCAAAGGGTCCTAGAAATACAGCTCCTTCTGTTAATCCAGCCCTGACCTCGGCCATTGTGTCTGCCAAATATTCCAAAAGGCCTAAGTCCAGATCCCATACCAGCTGCTTGTAACCTTCAGCAAGGACACTTTACCTTCTATTGCCTTGGGCACAACCACTCCAAATAAAGGGGAGTCAATGGCTGAATAATTGAATGTGTGGCTCAGCGTTAAACTGGTAGCACCATACAACAACAAACATTATAATATTATACCCTGCCTTTAGAAGTGGGCCTCGTGATATGAGCCAACGTTTAAGCTGTTTTTTCTTATTCCACTTCATTTATTTCACTTAAATAATCTTATTTATGAAGCAGATTCTTTAAATAATAAATCTTTAATACGCGATGCGGCTCAGTTCAAAAGCGCAGAGACGGTTCTGATTTCTTTATTGTCACAGAGAGAGAGTTTAGTTGGTTGTGTTAGTCACAAGGGGAAAGATAAGGGCTGAAATAGTGCCGTATATAATTTTTTATATATATATATATGATACACACACGGGATGAGAATGTGCCCCTTACTAAAGGCTGTGAATTACCATCTGTCTGGCCTGTCTCTAAGCAGCTCTTACTATTTACATTCGGGAGGAGCAGGAACAAAAGCAATTGGAACAGATGCCCTACAACCCCATTTGTTACAGGGACACGTTTCACCCTCTGGTGTAGAAATACTACGTAGGCCTAACATGGAAGTCACATTTAGAACGTTGCTTTGCTACAGGACATTGCATTCTACCACCCTGTGAGCCCTATTAATAACATTTGGATCAACCATCATTTTTACCGGCCAGGCCGGTAAAATACAGGCCAGGTGGCAACCCTATTGTGTGACCATATAAAGGCACAAGGCTGCAGGCTGAGTTATACAGGGAACTCTGAGTATCACTCATGTATTATAAGGTATAATGTACCCCCTACGGTAAATGATAAGGATATTAGAAGTCACTGAGGGGTTCTGTGACCATATAAAGACACAAGGCTGCAGGCTGAGTTATACAGGGAACTCTGAGTATCACTCATGTATTATATGGGATAATGTACCCCCTACTGTAAATGATAAGGATATTAGAAGTCACTGAGGGGTTGTTCTGTGACCATA
This sequence comes from Xenopus laevis, assembly GCF_017654675.1. Taxonomy (NCBI): domain Eukaryota; kingdom Metazoa; phylum Chordata; class Amphibia; order Anura; family Pipidae; genus Xenopus; species Xenopus laevis. The sequence goes on from NC_054385.1 coordinate 9,651,768, forward strand.
TAAAGGCACAAGGCTGCAGGCTGAGTTATATAGGGAACTCTGAGTATCACTCATGTATTATAAGGGATAATGTACCCCCTACTGTAAATGATAAGGATATTAGAAGTCACTGAGGGGTTGTTCTGTGACCATATAAAGGCACAAGGCTGCAGGCTGAGATATACAGGGAACTCTGAGTATCACTCATGTATTATAAGGGGTAATGTACCCCCTACTGTAAATGATAAGGATATTAGAAGTCACTGAGGGGTTGTTCTGTGACCATATAAAGGCACAAGGCTGCAGGCTGAGTTATACAGGGAACTCTGAGTATCACTCATGTATTATAAGGGATAATGTACCCCTACTGTAAATGATAAGGATATTAGAAGTCACTGAGGGGTTGTTCTGTGACCATATAAAGGCACAAGGCTGCAGGCTGAGATATACAGGGAACTCTGAGTATCACTCATGTATTATAAGGGATAATGTACCCCCTACTGTAAATGATAAGGATATTAGAAGTCACTGAGGGGTTGTTCTGTGACCATATAAAGGCACAAGGCTGCAGGCTGAGTTATACAGGGAACTCTGAGTATCACTCATGTATTATAAGGGATAATGTACCCCTACTGTAAATTATAAGGGTATTAGTAGTCACTGAGCCTCTTATTCTTATATTAGAAGTCACTGAGGCGTTGTTCTGTGACCATATAAAGGCACAAGGCTGCAGGCTGAGTTATACAGGGAACTCTGAGTATCACTCATGTATTATAAGGGATAATGTACCCCCTACTGGATAAGGATAAGGATCCATTGGTAACATACTACTATGAAAACCATTAGGATCACTAGAATGAATTGGCATGCACGGGTCGGTCAGATGCTCTGCTTGGCCACAGACAGCTGGAGAGAAAGAGACCATTGTAGCTATCCACAATGAATGCGCCTATGTTCTATGGAGAAGAAAGGGCAGAATCCAAGGATAGTATCGTTAATGATTACCAGCAGAAGGCCTACAGCTCAAAAGGGGAATGAGTAAAGAAGGCACACTGATATAAGCAGCTCCTTGTCTGGAAGATGTTCAACAGAAAATAAAGCCATGAAGTTGAAAAAAACGGTTGAAGCCTGAAACTGTGTGTATGTATGTATGTATATATATATTTCACAATGAAACAGCACTCCAGTAAAATTTTAAATCAAAAAGTTTATTTAAACATCACTCTCGTGTCCAAAGTTTCGGCCCACATTGGGGCCTTTATCCTTGATAAAGGCCCCCAATGTGGGCCGAAATGTTGGACACAAGAGTGATGTTTAAATAAACACTTTTGATTTAAAATTTTACTGGAGTGCTGGTCCATTGTGAAGGATACATACTACTATTGACCATAGCACCCACTCCGAACTGTGGAAGGAAGAGTGCAGGTACTTAAAGAACAGACTATATATATATATGGTATACCTGGAATATAAAAATATATTCCAATACAACTGAAGGTCATACTGTAGATGGATAGATATACTAGCAGGTAACCAGACTGACAGTTTATTGGTCCATGGATGGGGCCATAACAGTCTCCTGTCTGATTTATATCTGGCTGGGGAATGGCTAGATATTTACTGGAAAGGTTTAAAAATCCCATTGGACTGCACGGTAACTGATGTGACACTCTATGTGACGATCAGCATAAACTTCTAATATGATCCAATCATTGTTCCAGGGAGCAAACTATTACGTAATCCCAATTTGGCTCAACACTTGGGTGATCAGATCAGGCTAGATCTTTTTTAGTGACCTTTTATTTATATATTTGTTTATTAGGGTCGCTGATCCTAGCAACCAAGAAAATACTTGAAGGAATGACTTAAGGATGAGAAGGCAATGGCTTTAGCTGTAGTTCTATTACCCCAGTGGCCTGGCCCTACAAAAATGAACCCACTGGGTATTAATGATTTGATGCCAATATTCAATACTATGTGTAAACCCTGGCAATGGGCCTTCTCTACTGTTGGATCCCCAGCTGTGTCTACAGGGGAACTATCATGAAAATTAAAATGTAATATTAGCTTCAGCATACTGAAATAAGAAACTTTCTAAATACAATCAATGAAATATTCGGTACCGTTCCGGAAATAAGTTTATCTTCACTATTCCTCTCTCAGCATCTGTTTCTCTTCATTCTGTCTTCATGCAGCAGTTGGGTGTCAGATGAATGATCCAATATATCTTATAGGGGGGCTCCTTTTGCCTAGAAGATGTATTAGAGCTCATTCTATTAAAATCACCAGACATCATGTCTCTCTACATGCAGAATTTGTGTAAAAGGCAGTTATTTTGTTAGATTTTGTTTATACTGGAATCAGTTATTTGAGTGAGCTCTAATACATTTGCTAGGAAAGGGAACCCCTCCTATAAGATATATTGGATCATTCATCTGACACCCAACTGCTGCATGAAGACACAATGAAGAGAAACAGATGCTGAGAGAGGAATAGTGAAGATAAACTTGATTATTTCAGAAACAATGCAGAATTTTTAATTGATTGTATTTAGAAAGTTTCTTACTTCAATATGAGAAAGCTTATTTTCAATTTTAATTTTCGCGATAGTTCCCCTAATATTCCAGAACATCATAAATAATAGCTCATGCTCTATGTTCAGTGTGAACCCATACAACCTTGCCTTGGTAAATGTCACTTTCCTACACTCTTACACCCCCATATGTGTGCCATGAAGTTTACCAACTGGGCCCGGGTTCCTGACATGGCACTTTGCCTCTTTGGGTCCCAGACGGATTGTTTTCTACCCTCCTTCGTGGCAGTGGGTGCTGAGGGATCTACAGTATTTCTTTTTTGGCTGCCTTTATTGTTGCAGACACGACAACCGTTCCTTTTTTGGGAGGCATTAACCTTCATGTACCTTTGAGGTTATTCCTTTTTTTATGAGGCTGCTTCTTGCTTTAGCACAGGGACATCATGGCAATTGTTGCTTCACTGTATTTTTGTTCCTTTATGGGTAGAAACCCACTAAAATAAAGGCTCATTTTTCGATGGGGAGTGGCATGGTGCAATTTCTTCAAGCAAATCAATGTGAATTTTGCTTCACCTCTACCAATATGGACTGAGCACTATAAGCTGGCAACACAATGTTGTGCCCCTGGAATAAAACACGTGCACCTACCCATAATAAATTAGCTACACAGTTCCATATCTCCCCTGCTTTCATATAGAATCTCTCTATAGAGCCCATTACAGCCGCCACAACAGAACCTGCTTAATCCGATTATAATTATCATCCGTATATAGAATCGGTGTAAATTAAGACTGCTTCGTTTCCTAATGCCGTCACAGGAGCAAGGACAAAGGAGACTGCAGGAAGCAATAACAGCTAGAACATTGTTTATAATGCCAATGATGACTGAATAAGACAAAAGACCAAGATTAAAACTAAAGAACAACCCAGGAGGCAGCAGCCAATTGGTTAATGGAAGAGACGATTTTCAGGGTGCATCCACCGTCGGTGCCATTAAGGGGTGCACATCAGGAGTCAAGGCTGTCAGAAGACATGGCAGGGAGAGAGCTGTTTGTGTAGCATGCAAGAGCTGAGAGCATAGGATCATCAGCCAGACAAGGGATCAATAACTAATTTCGCTGCAGCAGCACGAGTGCTTTTCCAATAATTGTAAGGCAGCAATGGGGAATGAGGCTCGCACCGGCACCACACCAACCTGCCTTCGATCAATCCGCATAAGCGCTCCTGGGGCACAAGCAAAACTATGTTTTTCTCTTCCCTGGGCTTTTTTTGTTCCAATACCTGTTTTATCACATTCAGCTTGGTTAATGTATATATTTGGATTCCTCCCTCCCCCACCCCCATTTGCTGCTTCCCGTGTGACTTTATTAAACGTTGCATGTGCGGCTTGACGTAATCTCGCCGTTGACCTTTTTTTGTGCACAAGGAAAGCAAAAATAGGATTCAAAATTGGGTGTACCTTGTTGACAAAAGAGATGGAGGCACTGCTATATAACACTGGAGGTGCAGTGTGGTATGGCAGTGTATGAAAAAGTGTGAGAGAGAGCTTAAGGGGGTAATTGCCAGTGGTTTGCTGCTGGTGCAATGTACAGCTCAGAGGACAGCAAAAAGCTCCAAATTGCCTTCCAATGACTTTAATAAAAATTCAAGCCAATCGAGGGGTTCCGTTGCCGCTGTGATTGCACAAGAAGCAACATGCTGAGAATTTTCACCTGTGCCATTGCCCAAAATGTGGCCTAGTCACCATTACTGGGCACCACAGCAACCTCAGGAACTGTTTCCTCCTAATCTAATATCTTTCTGCAATAAATGGGCAATTATCCTTAAGGTGGCCAGATATATAGAGACCTTGAGGTGGGCGATATCAGGCTCAACAACGTTGAACATACGGTCGATCAGATCGAGGACCACATCAACAAACCAATGCAGTCCTCGTTCCAAGGGGATATTTAACCCTGACCGATCAACATCTAGACAACTTCTGGGAAGCCTGTTGGAGGGCTCCATGCACTGGGCAATAAGCAGCTGACAATCTCTTGGCAGTTTATATCTGCTCATGTATGGGGACATTTACACAGTCACTGTCAGATGTAGCACCTGTGATTTGTTTAGTGAGATACCACTGGACTGAAGACTTTTGGCTGTAGAAGAGTTTTTTGTGGAAACATGGAGTGATGACATTTCAGGAGTTTATATTAGGAGTGGGCAAGACCAAATGTTGGACCATAAAAGGGAGGCTTGGGCCTATATATATGTAACTCAGCATTCCAGGAGGATATGTATAGAGTTATGGTGTTTGGTTTTGGCATCCTTGTATCCAATGCATCCAAAGGTGTCAATAATGTCATAAGCTTCTGATTCACAGGACAAGTCAGTTGTCCTAAGGAAAGATGTGCGTATAGTTGTGAATCGTACTAAATTGGACACCAGTTTGCATCCATATAGTGCTTGCATTTGTAAATGAGCACTAAGGTCACAGCAAGTATTTAGTTTAACATTAAAACTTTATGTTTTACAGTTTAACGGTGAGGAACTCCAACTTTGTTTTCCCTGGTCTGCCTTAGCAGAGGCTGCAAGGAAATCAAACGACTACAGAACCTGATAATCCTGCAAAGTGAGAATTTTTACAAGTGTCAAATCTCGGGGCAGTAGAAAAAGGACTGTAATTACAGATGTCAAGCCTGAAATTGTCTTTGCAGTAGGTTGACATTGCTATTTACATTCAACAGCACTGTATTCATAGGGGTTGGGCAGGGAGAGGCACGTAGGTGATTTGGATCCCTCAACTTACCACATGCCTAATGGCAGGACAATCTTGTGCTAGGTGCCGAACACATTAAGATCCCTGACCCAAGTAAATTACCCAAATAATCTCTAGATATACAATGGTCTTTAAGATGCCAATCTCCAGTCAACTGATCCACAGCACATGTGTATAGGGTTGCCCCTTTTTTTGGAAATACAGACCTTCCTATATTTGTTTCCTTTTTTTCACTATTAATAACTGGCATCAAGCATAATTTATTATTGTCCGCCCATCTCTCCCTATTCTTTATCTTGTAATATGTCACCAGTTGGCTTAGGCTTGGCTTCCTATAGAATATATACCCAGCCTGCTGATCAAAGGGAACATATTCACAAGGTTAACATTGCAGTCAAATGATGATCCACCATGACTATAGATATAGATTGTATCTGGATGGATTGTAAGTCTGAATCTATCTGCAAGGAGTATGTTCTACATGTGTTAGGGAGTTATACTGATAATTCACATGCAATTTATATGAAACGAGGATGCCCAAACTAAGCCCAACCATAAACCACTGAAGTCTCCAGCTTCAAATATATAAAACAAAGGTCAGTTGCAGGATTGTACTCCCACATCTAGAGGGAGCTGCTAAGGTATATGAGATGTGAAACCCAAGAAATGATTTGAACCCAAATTGGAGGCACAGATTTGTAAATTAAATCCTTGTGGACTTTGGTCAAGGAGGTCAAAACCTTGAAGGACTTTGTCTTCATTGTTAGTGCCATGGGCAGAACCACAAAGGATGCACCCTCCTTGGGGTCCTCCAGATGCTTGTGCCAATATGAATTCACGCCCCCAGGGGTAGGGGGGGCACTGATAGTTATGTTATTGGTTAGTGCAGCAGGGGAATCATGATGGGATATTGATCAGACCAGATACAGAGATGCCTCCCCAGATCCAAAAGCAATCTGTGGACATCTTGGGTGTGCCTTGGCCCAGTTCCACCCCATAACCTGAGCATGCACTGGGCATAACAGTGGCTACCTGATGGTAACTTGTCTGCAGGAATTTCAGAAGAAAGATGGCTGCCCCCATGTCTACAGGAGCAGGACCATAATGTAAACATTAATATTTAGAATTTGGAAGTGAACATTTATAGCAAAATACTTTGAATCAAGATATTTTGGCATTTTAAGAAGATGTATTTGAAAATAGAGGGAATGGAAAATACATTTTTACCAAGAAAAAAGACGGCAGGGAGGAGAGAGAGAGACTCATTCTGACACATGGAATCACCAGGATATCCTGAAATAAGTACATGCAGCTCATCAACAGCACATAAATATATTTCAAAAGGAGAAAGCTGGTTATTGATCGACTGGCGCTCATGTGAGATGTTCATGAAAAGCTGCGCTGGTGGGAGATCCACAGGATTTAGATTTTTTAATGTTCAGAATACATTAACTCGGAATGAAAATATCAGCTGAAAAAGAACTACCATACATCAATGCCAGCTTAGTATTCCCCTGTACTAAGCACAATTCTGCAGGAACAGCCCCTAAGTTTGTTGCCTAATCTGATAGGTAGGGGCATCTTTAGCAGGGGTCCTCTACTGAAGTGATTAAAGAGCACGTTGGAAAGTGACCTCTCTGTATGAAAACAAATCCACGTATAGACTTTAGTTGAAATCTTTCTCATTCTTCTGCCATAACATTTTATCAGCTATTTAGCACTAAAGCCTCGCCTGCCGTGAAGACACCTGCGTTTAAAACCCATCACCATGTGCTCAGCCCTATAGGGATGAAGGATCCCGGCCTCCCTCCTGTTGCCATTCTATTAATGGTACAAATAAGACGTGATGGACTCTAGGCATCTAAAAGTCGCAGTGTGAATCAGGTCCGGACTGAGAATTAAAATAGGCCCAGCATTTTAGATACACAGAGGCCCAACCAGCCCACACAGAGGCCCAAACAGCCCCCACCAGCCCACTAAATACTGACTTTCAATTGCACCTTATAGCAGCCCCTCTGGCATTTGCCAGAACCCACAGATTGCCAGTCCGGGCCTGGTGTGAATGAACCCTAAATTCAGAGATAACTATGTCTGCTGCATCTTGTATCCTTTGCTTTTCATCATCCACATACACAATATATTGGATTTTTACCAAAAGGGGAGGAAAGGGACATATATACATATCTATAGGTTCATACTCATAAAATCACTGGTTGCATTATTGTATTGCTGCTATGGCATTTCCCACACTTCTGTGTGTTTTAAGCCTAAATAGAAATACAGTAAACCTTCGATGAAGACGTTTACTAGGAGCAATATCAGAACCCATAACCTTGTCCATTAAAGCCCTGCTGATTCCTTATATGAGGATTATCTGATTGACAGGAGGGCTTTGCATAATTTCCAGAGCTCAGAATGAAAACAAAGTCTGCGCATGATTCTTTAAGTGCAGGGATGCAGCCCCACAGCAGGGACCCTGGAATTGCTGCCAGGTTGAAGGTGGAGGTTGCTTCAGAATCAATAGTTGCACTAGAACATGATTTGAACAGGAGGAGCCATAGAAATGCAAGGAGCTAGATGTGATTTAATGAATGGAGGTTGCAGTCATGAATTAGCCCATAAGTGTATATTGAAGCAAGGCATGGGAATGGGAATACCAATACATATATGTCTGTTAATATTATCCTTAGACCATGGCCAATCACTGAGCTCTTATCTTGTGTTTCCTTGAAACTCAATGTAGTTGAGATACATATTATTTAGGCAAATATATGGAGGACAATGGGTGCCCTAATACCGTATTGTCTAAGACTAATATCCCATATGGCATTAGGGTGCAAACACCTGAAATCACCTGTGCCCAGGCCCGGACTGGCAAACTGTGGGTTCTGGCAAATGCCAGATGGGCTGCTATAAGGTCCCATAGAAAGTCAGTATTTAGTGGGCTGGTGGGAGCTGTTTGGGCCTCTGTGTGGGCCAATTGGGCCTCTGTGTACCTGAAATGCCAGGGCCTATTTTAATTCTCAGTCCGGACCTGCCTGTGCCACTGCCTCACACAGCAGGAACAAGCAGTTATGGGTTATTACGTAAATAACAGCCAAAACACTAATTCATGCCCTTATCCTATCCCATTTAGACAATTGCAATCTCCTACTAACAGGTCTCCCTGACTCTGCTTCTCACTACAGGGCACATTTACTAAAGGGCGAATTGTCACCAGAGACCGATTGCACCACTTTTCCAGGTGCAAATTTGCTACTACTACGCTTATTCACTAATATCCGAAGTTGCGCCCTGGGTGCCGAATGCTGGCCACTTTTTGCTAGCATTACTTTGGTAGTGCGAGCATTTCATAGCAAAGATGCGCTAGCGTTCGTTTGTGCCTAGCGAAAATTCGCTAGTGATCTTGTGCTTAGGTCAATTTGCATACGGCGGCTAATTTAAAGTTGTATGGAGGTCTTTATTATAAATGTTGGTGCAAATGCTTGAAGTTACCACTTTTTTTTACACATGTCCAGGGAACGTTAATAAAGACAAGAAAGATAATATAATGCCCTACACATGAGCCCACTGTAAAATTAATGTTCCATAGAGAAAACCAGGTACCCAAAAAAAGTTTGTCAGGAATTTTGCAGGCAATTCTGCTTCAAAAAAGGAAAAAAGCCAGCGTTTTTGGAACTTTAATGAATTTTCAGCACACAGGATATGATGTAAGTGACAGAAGATTGAGGAACGCTAGCGATGGTCCCGTTCGCTAGCAAATTGGCACCTGTGCCTGTTAGCGAATTGGTAATGGCCTTGCAGGTGATAACGCTGGCGAAAAATCACTATCGTTAGCCACTTTGTACTTTAGTGACATTTCTATACGTGTCCCACTGTACGTTCCTGGCCATCTCCTCTGCTCCTCAACATCCACTGCCACCGTTCGTCTTAAACATTTCGATCTTGCTGCCCCTTACCTCTTGAATTCCAACCCTGAATTCCTCAGTAAGGAACACTCTCTCAATCTCTTCAATCAAAAAAGTCAGATTCTACCTTTTGGAGCACTAGAACATTCATCTAGTCCTGGCACTTAAGGGACAATGCCTTTACCTTGTGCACTTTCCCCTCCTGCAGGTCCAGGCTAAATATCACCCATAACTTTACTATTCCCCACTTTCTCCTCCGGCAGTCAGTATTTATATACTTCCACCTGCCTTAGCCCACCCCTTTGTGACATCCAAGATTGGCGGGTCAGGCGGTGGATCTACAAATACCATAAGCTCACTGAGTCAGTTTGGGTACAGTCATCTGCGTGTCAACCTTTTTCACTATTTAGGACTAAAGCTCTGCTGTGCCATATACAGAGGTAGGAAGCTGGTTAACCAGCTATTCCCAGCAGTATGTCAAATGAAAGTGGCTCAGCCTCATTGGCCAGGAGCTGGATAGACCGGAGCATCAAACGTGGGCTAATGCAAGCACCATTGTGCATTTGCTCATCAAATTCAGTGTAGACACTGTGGCTCTTTGGGGAGAGACAACATTTTGGAGGAGGTGGATGAGCATATTGCTGGTGTATACACCTCAGCGGGAAGCGCAGGTGACATCCAGCTCCAGCCGTGCATCTCCGCATTCCCTGAACTTCTCCGGGAGGTCACCCAGATGGAAAATACATTGTGATAAATCCTGGGTCACCTCCTCATCAGGGCCGCTTCTATTGACACAGCTGTATATCTTGTGTATCCGTAACACCTAAAAAGGCTGCTGCGCCTATCCTTCCCATTCCTTTTTCACGGCCGACTCATTATTGTTCAGAGCCCTGCGCTGGCTGAAATGGAAATCAATGCGGGGAAGAGACGTTTGTCGAGATTATGGATAGGGGGGTTGAATGAGATGCACCCTGTATGTGCTAAGGAAGATTTCGGAGAAGCCGAGGCGCATCCGTCCTCCCTCAACAATAAGCAGCAGTATTGTCAGCACTGTGTCAGAGCACAGAATCAGCACAATTTTATCAAGCCTTCCCGGGCCGGGGCGAGAAAAAGCTTTTGCCTATGAAATAGCACTGCCTGGGGAGCATTAACGCATACTTAATAAGCCTGTCTATCCATGGGAATCATTTGTTTGTAGCCCCCTCTGTTCCAATGAATATGGATATCTGGCACACATGCTTTCAACCGCTTTGTGGCAATGGCAAAAAAAATAAAAAAATTTAGTTAATTCGCTTCAAAGGGAAAATTTATAGAATCCGAGGGTTTCCCTTTTTTGTGACCCAAAGTAAATACATGATGTATTTCAGAGAGAGGTTTCACCATTGCGGTGAGAATATAGTTATATATGCACAGTGTTTCCGGCAATATACCGCCTGCTGGAAACCCAGCATGCTAAAGCTGGCATTACGAGGAGGGCGGCATAATGATGGCATCATTTAATTGAAGCGCTATAATTTAATGAACATTTGGCAAGAGACATATCAAGAGGGAGCATTGTATCCAGAATGCTATTGATAGGGTGCCATTGTGTAGGATAGGCAATGTCGGTCTGAACCTCCTAGGGCCAAACAAAGAACCTGACATAGAAGGCCCATTCTCACAACAATTAGATGTAGAAAGTGCTCAATGTAATCGGTGTCATCAGAGCTGGGCCAAGTAGAATTGTCGTTGGTGATGGGCTGATCACCTGGAAAACAATAGGTTTGGCACAACCAACACAACAGGCGCCAGCCTAAATTTGCTGGTAGCCTGGTCCCACTGCTGACCAGTGGTTTATATACTTGCATTGCTAATTGCCACCTATGGGAATACTACCTGGTCTGGTGCCCCCCCAGTCTGAAGTCCAAATCCACCAGCACACCCTGGCCTCTCACGATAAAGTTGGTGCGGTGCTCGGTAAAGGGATCGGCACTCTCAATTAAACATAATAGAAAGGAAAAATGAGTCATGGAGTCCTGAGTGCTGGTTTATTGCCCTGCCAGTTGCCCACTGCACACTCACAAACCAAATAACTCTCTCTCCCACACCCCATTGCCATCACTATTGTCACTGCCAGTGTCGGACTGGCCCACCAGGATACCAGGAAAACTCCCGGTGGGCCCAGGTGCCAGTGGGCCCTCATGCTGCTAAATTTTTGGCCTATTTCATGGCCATTACCTATTCTATGAGAACAAAGAGGCTAAATAGAAGGAATATAGATTATAGTATGTAAAGAAAAGAGACTAGGAGACAGGGCCGGAACTAGAAGTAGGCAGAGTAGGCACGTGCCTAGGGCGCAAAGCTGGGGGGCGCCAGACACGTACCTTCTCTGCCTCATCTTACTAGTCCGGTCCCCTTTCTGCCCTTTTGCCGACTGTGAGCATGTCCATTTGCGCTGGTCTTCACGTGCATCTATCGGCGCTGGTGCGCACGCTCATCAATCCACGTTGGTGTGCATGCACGTCTATCCACGCTGGTGCACACGCACGTCTACTGGCGGTAGTGCGCATGCATGTCTTTTGGCGCTGGTGCGCACGTGCGTCTACATGCGTGGTGTGCATGTATGCAGCTATCTGCCGCAGCTGCCGGCCAGGTTGCCTAGGGTGCCTGGCTGGCAAGGCCCGGCACTGCTAGGAGAATAGAGGTTGATTGAGGAGATGAAGAATATTAGAAATGAGAGGCGGGCCCCTGGTCTAAGGTTTTTGGGTGGGCCTCTGGTGTCCCAGTCCGACACTGGTCACTGCTACCCATATCTTTCCTGGCACCATAAGGTTCGACTTAAGTTGGACATAGACGCACAGATAATATCGTGCTAAACAAATTTTTGTACGATATTCAGTGCGTGTATGGTGGGAAAAGAGCAAGAAAACTTGGATATCATTCGGCTCGTTGATCGGGCTGGACGGAAAATTTAGATTGGGCGCCTTTGAAGGCACCCAAACATCAGCCATTGTTAGTGCTGATTCATCAGATACAGGTAGAATTCTATTGTTATTATCTGTATATCTGACCATTCAGCTCTACACGTGTGTATTGAAATGAACGATCTTTCTTGGAAAGATCCTTTTCAAGAAAGATCATAATCGTTACATCTATGGCCACCACTAGTCGTTGCCATCACTAGTCCCCCCCACCCCATCTCCCTGAGCTGTCACTCAGGCATCTTCTGGGAACTGTGTCCCCCCAGTTACTTCCACTCACTCCAATGACATCAGTGATGGAGTGGGTTATATGTAAAGCAGGTGCCTACCCTTGCTACCTCTAGAAACATGATGATAAACAGGGCTAATGAGCATTGTCCTTGGTTGGGCTCCCCCCAGGAGATTTTGTGCTACTCTGGCAATTCAGTCTGGTGCTACCTTCATACCCCCCTCCATGCACTATGAATCCTTACACAGAATATTACAAGTCACCTTGGCATTCTGTGACATATATAATATAAAAGCTCTTCTATATAGTCATGTAATATTCGTGTAGTTACTCCTTCCTTGTAATATTCTGGTATTTATCGTCATTTAATTCTATCAATCCATTTGGCAACATTTCTGAAATCTTCAACAATTTAAAAAACAGAAATTTAACACTAAAAACAAATCCCAGACATCTGGGTGCATCTGGTTGACCCTTGTGTTCTGTAGCAACATCAAGCCTTGTTACAGTCTACTTGCAATAATCCTATAAGTATTTAGAAAATCTGACCACCTACACCCTACTTCCAAGATGGACTATCCTCATAGGGACAATATCCTTATATTCTCATATTTTTTTGGAAAGGGAACATATTATTCCAAGATTTAGTTTAAATTCAGTGATTTACCTTTTACACTGCAAGGTTCTGATATGGCTTGGTCTTCTCGAAGGCAGAGGCTGACCTCTGTAATTCTTATAAAACCATGGTTTCCCTGCTTTGGGTTTCTCATTAGTCTTGTTCTGAATGAACACTGCAATGGAGACATGTTGTGACCAAATGTGTTCAAGGTGGTGATCCCCATTCATAGCTCCAGGGTTGATTGGGTTGGATTTCATACTTGTGGATAGGAGCTGAATCTTTGGGTGATATAGGTTACAGCAGATGTCTTGGCCTGGCTTGTTCTGTATTCTAGATGGCAAGTCGTTAGTCAGAGAGCATGTGCCAAACATTAGTAGGCTTTCAGTGACATACAGTATATTTATTACAATCAATCATAACTCAGTTTTTTTTATTAAGTTTTTTTATTTAAGTTTGTGGTTTGTCAAGTGGTTGCTATGACTTATCTTCTTCTCAGCTGGAAGTAGATATAGCAAGTCCCATAACAGATTTTCTCTTTGCTCGTAGAAGAGTACTGGCCAACTGTTTTCTTGTAGAAGACAGCTATCCTATCACATTTCTGTCAATCTTCTTATATAATAATGATGATATCAAATAATGCAATAAAGTGACTACCAATGGATGCAGGCTGGAATGGGTATTTTTACTTGCCATAGGGCAAGTAGTAAAGACAGGCCCGTCCTGCGTCCGCTAACGATTTGCATTACAAAGTCTGTTGACTTTTTTATCCATTGTGAGATGCAGAGAACAGCCAGACCCTGTGCAAATGTTCTCTCTGCATAAAGGGAAAACTCTTGCATCCCTCGTGATAAATACAGGGCCAATTCCATGTATAATGCCCCAGAACACATGGAAAGATAAATAAACTAATACAGATCCAATTCCATGTATAATACCCCAGAACACATGGAAGGATAAATACAGTGGCAATTCTATGTATAATACCCCAGAACACATGGAAGGATAAATACAGTGCCAATTCCATGTACAATACCCCAGAACACACAGCAGGATAAATACAGTGGGAATTCCATGTATAATACCCCAGAACACACAGCAGGATAAATACAGTACCAATTCCATGTATAATACCCCAGAACACACAGAAGGATAAATACAGAGCCAATTCCATATATAATACCCCAGAACAGACAGCAGGATAAATACAGTACCAATTCCATGTATAATACCCCAGAACACACAGCAGGATAAATACAGAGCCAATTCCATATATAATACCCCAGAACAGACAGCAGGATAAATACAGGGCCAATTCCATGTATAATACCCCAGAACACACAGCAGGATAAATAGAGTGCCAATTCCATGTATAATACCCCAGAACACACAGCAGGATAAATACAGTGCCAATTCCATATATAATACCCCAGAACAGACAGCAGGATAAATACAGGGCCAATTCCATGTATAATACCCCAGAACACACGGCAGATAAATACAGTGCCAATTCCATATATAATACCCCAGAACACACAGCAGATAAATACAGTGCCAATTCCATGTATAATACCCCAGAACACACAGCAGGATAAATACAGTACCAATTCCATGTATAATACCCCAGAACACACAGCAGGATAAATACAGAGCCAATTCCATATATAATACCCCAGAACAGACAGCAGGATAAATACAGGGCCAATTCCATGTATAATACCCCAGAACACACAGCAGGATAAATACAGGGCCAATTCCATGTATAATATCATAACATTGCATCCTCTTAAGTATTTAAGCTTTAATATATCACTGGAAAGTGTCACTGCCCCTTCAGCCAGCAATTGCCAGTGAAATAAAGCCCTGGCTACCTGTGAGGGAGGTCACTTTATGGCGAGAGACCATTAAACGTGCCGCCGGTGTGTGCCATGGCAGCAGTTTATGCCTAAAAACAACAAGGAGCGCTAGTGAAGTCAAACAGGCAGCAGATGTGTGTGTACATATGGGAGGACAAACAAACAGTTCCTGCTGCGGCTCAGCCTACGGAAAGTGTTTGGTGTTTCATAAAGGTCCTGAGTGTGTTGCTGAAATAAACCACTGAGTTTATCTTCCAGACAGCTACACTTTGTGGGCCTCCCAGCTACATTCACAGACGTTACTCATAGTTGACCATTTCACTAAATATTTAAGATGACTGGGCTCATACACAAGTGTGGGACCGTTCATGCGCATAGCTTTAATGCATATAAGACCAATTGCAAGAGTTTATTGGTGGTTTGGGGGGGGAAGAACTGTCTTTGCTAGTGACAGGGCCACAGAAATCTGGTGCAATATGGCCCATAAGAGAATGCCCATGCGCTACCTTTTTTAATGGCCACAATGGCATGGATGCTACCTAGGTGATAGTGTAGTGACAAGTGAAAAATGTTGTGGTGACTTTCGGCAAGCTTTGAATTCTTGGAATTCCCGGGGGAACTGGAATACCTGTGGAAATGCTCCTTTGTGGTAATAAAAACATGGGGGGCTGGTGTTGTTTTAGTGATATAAACTTTGTCCCACTTACAGTATAATTAAAGCCAATAGTACTCCTAAAAGAGGACTTTCCAAATAATTACCGTTTTTCTGGGAGTTGTAGCTCAATGGATGCACCTTCTTGCTCCACTGTCTCCACCTTACCTTACTTTTTATATCTATTATTACTCTCTCCATCTTGCACTTTTAATACCATCTTGCTCTACTGTCTACACACTGTCTCCATCTTGCTCTACTGTCTACACACTGTCTCCATCTTGCTCTACTGTCTCCATCTTGTCTTACTGTTTTATCTAGTACTACTCTCTCCAACTTGCCCTATTATCACCGTCTTGCTCTACTGTCTACATACTGGCTCCATTTGCTCTTCTTTCTCCATCATGCTCTACTGTCCCCATCTTGTCTTACTGTTGCCATCTTACCTTAAAGTTCATATTGAGTGCAGGTATGGGACTTATTATGCAGAATGCTCGGGGCCTGGGGTTTTTGGGATAATACCTTAAGTCTACTAGAAAATCATGTAAACATTAAATAAACCCAATAGGCTGGCTTTGCCTCCAATAAGGATTAATTATATTTTAGTTGGGATCAAGTATAAGGTACTGTTTTATTATTACAGAGGAAATAGGAAACCATTTTCAAAAATTTGGATTATTTGTATAAAGTGCAGTCCATGGGAGACAGGTTTTCTGTATTTTGGAACCTTCTGGATAATGGCTTTTCCAGATAATGGATTCCATACATGTACTACTGTCTACTTCTTGCCCTATTATCACCATTTTGCTCTTCTGTCTATATACTCTTTCCATCTTACCTCACAGTTTATATCTTGTACTACTCTCTCCCTTTTGCACTATTATCACCATCTTGCTCTACTGTCTATGTACTGGCTCCATATTGCTATTCTTCATTATGCTCTACTGTTTCCATCCTTCCTTACAGTTTCCATCTAGTACTACTGTCACCATTTTGCTCTACTGTCTATATCTTGACTTACAATGTCCAAAGACAGTTCAATGGCTGCAGTTGAGACACACTAATATTATAAAGTGTTACTTCTCCCATCTTGCCTTCCACCTAGTACCACTGCCACCATATTGCTTTACTTTTTGGGCCAGACGTATGTATGGTATTGGTTCATAATAGGTGACCCATGGTGTTTGCTTGTTCTACTGCATTTTTAGACTTTACTGAAGCAACAGAAATTGAAAAGCTGCAACTCTGAGCAGTCCTTTTAGTTCTCTCATATGAAGAACAAAACACAATGGAAACAGATGGGCACAGTGCAGCCTCTGTTTTAAAGTTACCCAGTTTCCCCCGTGGCTACTCTTGCATTGTGAGAACGGCCCAGTCTGTCACTCAGCAGCCCGCAGCACTTGAAATAACATACGAATTGCCTGCAGCTTCGCAAACAATGGAAGCCTGGACGAGAGAGCGAGTGAGAGAGAGAGAGAGAGAGGCTTTGCTTCTGACCTAGAAAACCCAAGCTTATTCTCATTGTGGCTCAGGGAGTTGGCTTCAACACGCAGCTTTCTATAGCTCTGCTGTAATGTGCCATTTTATCTGAATCCTCATTGTTTTTACGACTCTGTCCAAGAAATGCCCCTTTGCCTACATACATTACATCTTATAGAAACCAAATATTTGGGGCAGAACACTGACAGAATGACTGGAGAAATATACTAGGGAAACACTAAATCCAGAAAGTTGAGGTCCAACATTTGGTCAAAGCCCCTTTTGGTTTAAAACAAGTTTAGAGATACATCAATCCTTTCCTATTCAGTCATCGTTCCATGAATATCAAGGTCATAAGTGTTTACCTCAAATTTTACCATAATTGACCTTTATTGTAGGCTTCTCCCCAATTCAGTGATCTTCAGTCTGGCCCCTCCACCCACCTCTCCGAGTCTCCCTAGAGAGACAACCCCACAGTTTGGGCATCACTGTGCTGGAGAATAGATACCTATATGGTCCTCCTGTATTATATCATCATATTATATAATATTATATATTATATCAAATAATATAAGGATCACGTTGGTAATTTCGCAGGATCAATTAACTTAGTCTATAGGATTCTTTAGGATTGTGACTATATACAGTATATCCTCTATGGTATGTTGAGGAAATGATTGTATAACAAAATAAATGAGTAGAATGGGACTTAAAAATGATAGTCTATATCGGCCACATCCCTCATTACTAGGGATGTACCGAATCCACTATTTTGGATTCGGCCGAACCCCAGAATCCTTCGTGAAAGATTCGGCCTAATACCGAACCAAATCCAAACCCTAATTTGCATATGCTAATTAGGGGTGGGAAGGGGGAAACTTTTTTTACTTCCTTGTTTTGTGACAAAAATTCACGCGATTTCCCTCCCTCCCATAATTTGCATTTGCAAATTAAGATTCGGATTCGGTTCGGCTGGGCAGAAGGATTCGGCCGAATCCGAATCCTGCTGAAAAAGGCCGAATCCTGGCCGAATCCCGAACTGAATCCTGGATTCGGTGCATCCCTACTCATTACACCTAAATTTGTCACATACTGTCCCAAGCCTCATCCACTACGAGTGGCACCAGCGAAAGGCGATAGTATGAGCTCTCCTTATTCCAGCTGAATTCTGGGAGTTATACTTCAACAACAGCTGATTAGCCTCAGGTTGGGTAATAATGATAAAAAAAATGTTATTGTCACCATACTGGTCCCTCCAACTTGTTTTACTGCTTCCATCTACCTTTGCTATGTCCATCTTGCCCAACTGTCTCCAAGGCAGTTGTCCCTTCTTGCACCCTGCTATAGATATCCCTACATTAGCTTAATAACCAGTTTCTATATTTATATGTAACCAATTCCTGCTGTAATGCTGAATAAATGGGCGCCTTTTCAACGAAGATGAAGGCTGATCCACCTTGAAAGGCTAGGTGAACACATTCAGCGAAATGCCCCTGCAAATAAATTGTCTAGAGATGCAGCCATCCATGTACCAATAAGCACTTCTTCAAATCACATCAAAACTTGGTTGAGTTCCCTGCATTTACCCAATTAAAATATGCAGAGGGGAAATGGTGATCATTTGGCACAGGCAGGAGTAATGAGACATGAATTTGACCCATTCCCGCACATGCATTCAGGTCTCCTCTCGATCATTCCCAGGCAAATTAGCCCTAAACTCTTTCTTGCAATAAGACTGCACATCAGGGCTACAGAACACAATGTCAACCAAGGTCTATGTGAAGCAAAATAGTCTAACTACTTTGTCCTTAAAGGGCCAAAACAGAGGAATGAACTCGCTGGCTTCGTTTTATGGCTGTTAGCAAATGTAGGTTCTGTTCCTGCTGGACTGTGCTCGGCATGGCAAGAATAAAAGTCTTTGCAGTCCCTGCATTTCAGGAGAATACCATATGCTGGAATAGGTATTATGGTATGATATATATATATAGGCTATGAGAAAACCTAGGGAGTTTCCCCTGCTATACACAGTTCAGTTCATGGCTCAATTTAATTGACCACGCCCCCAATTACATCATGCCACGTCCCCTGTTTGGCATGTTCCTTCTTGTAACATAATAGCAGGTCTATGGGATGAGATAAGGAAAGCTGGTGTCCTGG
Source organism: Xenopus laevis (assembly GCF_017654675.1). NCBI lineage: Eukaryota > Metazoa > Chordata > Amphibia > Anura > Pipidae > Xenopus > Xenopus laevis. The sequence continues at coordinate 9,670,898 of NC_054385.1, forward strand.
AAGCATTATATTACTCAATCTACTAGAGCCAGGCCAAGTAATAACTGCACCCAAGGTAATACTACTTGGCCTTTAAGAGGAGAGCCCATCTGAAAGAATGTAAATTATAATGTGTATTTCAGATGTGTCCAAACTGCTGCCCCAGTGTCGGACTAGGGTACCAGGGGCCTACCAGAAAACTCTAAACCACAGACTATTTTTCTTCTCTTCAGTCGCTTTCTTAATTCTCCTAGTTTCTTAACTATAAATTCTATTCAACCACCTTCTTTATTTTCCTAGTTTCTTCTCTATACATTATCTCAAGCACCCTCTCCATTCTCCTAGTTCCTTCTTTATAACTTCTCTTAACCACCTTTGTTATTGTCCTAGTTTCTTTTCTATACATTATCTCAACCACCCTCTCCATTCTCCTAGTTCCTTCTTTATAACTTCTCTCAACCACCTATGTTATTCTCCTAGTTTTTTCTCTATACATTCTCTCAACCACCCTCTTCATTCTCCTATTTTCTTCTCTATACATTATCTCAACCACCCTCTCCATTCTCCTTGTTCCTGCTTTATAACTTCTCTCAACCACCTTTGTTATTCTCCTAGTTTTTTTCTCTATACATTCTCTCAACCACCCTCTGCATTCTCCTAGTTTCTTCTCTATACATTATCTCAACCACCCTCTCCATTCTCCTAGTTCCTTCTTTATAACTTCTCTTAACCACCTTTGTTATTGTCCTAGTTTCTTTTCTATACATTATCTCAACCACCCTCTCCATTCTCCTAGTTCCTTCTTTATAACTTCTCTTAACCACCTTTGTTATTGTCCTAGTTTCTTCTCTATACATTATCTCAACCACCCTCTCCATTCTCCTAGTTCCTTCTTTATAACTTCTCTCAACCACCTTTGTTATTCTCCTAGTTTTTTCTCTATACATTCTCTCAACCACCCTCTTCATTCTCCTATTTTCTTCTCTATACATTATCTCAACCACCCTCTCCATTTTCCTAGTTCTTTCTTTATAACGTCTCTCAACCACCTTTATCCTCCTAGTTTTTTCTCTAAACATTTTCTCAACTACCTTCATTAATCTCCTATTTTTTCTCTATACATTCACGCAACCACCCTCTTCATTCTCCTAGTTTCTTCTCTATACATTCGCTAAACCACCTTATTTATTCTCCTAGTTTATTCTCTATAACGTCTCTCATTCACCTTCCTCATTCTCCTAGTTTCTTCTCAATAAATTCTCTCAATCTATTTATTCTCATAGTTTCTTCTCTGTAACTTCTCTCATCTGTCCCTCTCTCCTTTCCTCTTCCTTATTCTCAAATTGAAATGGGGAATCGCTGTGGTCATTCAGGGCTGAATTGTTGAGTAGGTGACACTTGGGCCCATTGGGTATTTTTGGTACGTTGGTGAGCTAGTCAGACATTGTGCAGCCCTCAAGCTATTGCAGAAATGCCATTATCCCACCGACAGCTAAACTGAGGTTAATTGCCTTGAGCCATCCCCACAATGTGGTTCTCAGCATTGGAACTAATATACAGGAAAACATATCTTGTACCAGTGCAATATTGAATGGTGACCAAGGCCAATCTCCTCTTTATATAGCACACTAGCTTCCAAGGGATCTGTGTGTTACGCCAGCCTATATCTATAGGTAATTAGGGCTGACATTGGGTTCTGTACTTGGCACAGAATTCCCTGGGAACACCAATTCATGAAACCCCTTTGACATCCAGCTAGAATCTGCTAGTTACTTTGATGGTAGAGGCAGCTTGCTTGTGTACTCATGTATGTCAAGAGATGCAAGCATGAGAATTCCCATTTGGAGGAGGAGGGGTTCAAGCCCGTCCTTTTACTACCAACATGTGTTAAGGGCCTATAACAAGGTTAAAGATATAGGAAAATAACAGTATATCTTGGGATTCCTGCTATAGCTCCAAATAATATTTAGGCAAGCAATACGTTGCTAGGAATGTCTATAACAGCAAATATTACTCTTATTGGCCTTCAGACTGGGCCCCCTTAGCTCATAACAAGGTTATAGATATATATAGAAACATTGGGGTAACAGTCACCCTGCTATAGTTCTAGGGGTACCCAGGGCACAAATAAGGACTCACCCCAAATCTCCCCCTAACTGGCCTTCAGACTGGGCCCCCTTAGTTCATAACAAGGTTACAGATATATAGAAACATTGGGTAACAGTCACTCTGCTATAGTTCCTGGGGTACCCAGGGCACAAATAAACACTCACCCCAAATCTCCCCTAACTGACCTTCAGACTGGGCCCCCTTATTTTATAACAAGGTTACAGATATATAGAAACATTGGGGTAACAGTCACCCTGCTATAGTTCCAGGGGTACCCAGGGTACAAATAAGCACTCACCCAAAATCTCCCCCTAACTGACCTTCAGACTGGGCCCCCTTAGCTCATAACAAGGTTACAGATATATAGAAACATTGGGGTAACAGTCACCCTGCTATAGTTCCAGGGGTACCCAGGGCACAAATAAACACTCACCCCAAATCTCCTCCTAACTGGCCTTCAGACTGGGCCCCCTTAGCTTATAACAAGGTTATATAGAAACATTGGGGTAACAGTCACCCTGCTATAGTTGCAGGGGTACCCAGGGTACAAATAAGCACTCACCCCAAATCTCCCCCTAACTGACCTTCAGACTGGGCCCCCTTAGCTCATAACAAGGTTACAGATATATAGAAACATTGGGGTAACAGTCACCCTGCTATAGTTCCAGGGGTACCCAGGGTACAAATAAGCACTCACCCCAAATCTCCCCCTAACTGACCTTCAGACTGGGCCCCCTTAGCTCATAACAAGGTTACAGATATATAGAAACATTGGGGTAACAGTCACCCTGCTATAGTTCCAGGGGTACCCAGGGTACAAATAAACACTCACCCCAAATCTCCCCCTAACTGACCTTCAGACTGGGCCCCCTAAGCTCATAACAAGGTTACAGATATATAGAAACATTGGGGTAACAGTCACCCTGCTATAGTTCCAGGGGTACCCCGGGTACAAATAAACACTCACCCCAAATCTCCCCCTAACTGACCTTCAGACTGGGCCCCCTTAGCTCATAACAAGGTTACAGATATATAGAAACATTGGGGTAACAGTCACCCTGCTATAGTTCCAGGGGTACCCAGGGTACGGATAAGCACTCACCCCAAATCTCCCCCTAACTGACCTTCAGACTGGGCCCCCTTAGCTCATAACAAGGTTACAGATATATAGAAACATTGGGGTAACAGTCACCCTGCTATAGTTCCAGGGGTACCCAGGGTACAAATAAACACTCACCCCAAATCTCCCCCTAACTGACCTTTAGACTGGGCCCCCTAAGCTCATAACAAGGTTACAGATATATAGAAACATTGGGGTAACAGTCACCCTGCTATAGTTCCAGGAGTACCCAGGGTACGGATAAGCACTCACCCCAAATCTCCCCCTAACTGGCCTTCAGATTGGGTCCCATTAGCTCATAACAAGGTTACAGATATATAGAAACATTGGGGTAACAGTCACCCTGATATAGTTCCAGGGGTACCCAGGGTACAAATAAACACTCACCCCAAATCTCCCCCTAACTGACCTTCAGACTGGGCCCCATTAGCTCATAACAAGGTTATATAGAAACATTGGGGTAACATTGGTCCCTATTAAGCTATATTTTCGGAGCAGAGCCATCCCCCAAACAAAGAAAGACTCTGGGAGTTGCTGCGGCACAACCTGGGGGATGGGAATGATATAATTTTGTAAATCAGGAGCAAAAGCATAAAAACTGGATTTCTTTCTTTAAATTTAGGGGAAATCTCGGGCCAGTTTCTGGTTCTTTCTCAGGTACAGAGACGTAGCATTTGAGGGCAGGAAATCTTTGCATTTCTGAAAGTCTGTAACACGGGTGGAGGAGGAGGAGGAGGAATGCAGGGAGCATGACTGGGAGTGAAAACCTGTAACGTTCCCAAGAAAAGTTTGTGCTGAAGGGAACAGAGGCATGTGACTGAGCTGCAAGTCTTAGCAGGAAGTGGCTGAGACATCCTGTGAAACAGAATCACATGCTCACCAGTATCACATGCTACAGCCTGTCATGGCCCAGGGACCTTTATTAACCCATGGCTGCCTCCTGATTAAAGGGAAAGGCAGTCAAAGGAAAAAAACTTTTTTTTGTTCTCTGGTTCTGACTCTTGAAACAATGTAGATGAAGCCAGCAGCCCTGGAGAACAATCAACTTCTGATGTACTGTTCCAATAATTTGTTACCACTCAAATGTGTGTGTGCCCCGAGCTTATCTGTTCTGCATACAAGCTCCCCAAGTGCAGAGCTGGCCATGCTCCTAATCATGGATCACCCCTGTGGAACCTGAGACCAGATGTGATGCAACTGCCAACCCTGATCAGGGTCCAGACTAGGGATAGGCAGACACAAGAGATACGTGCCCAGCATTCTCCTACCGTTGCATCCTAGACATTTTTCTTCTGCCTGCCAGATCTGTATAAAAATCCTAAAATATATAAATATATACACACATTACATCAGTTTCTGCATGTTTGAGTATGTTATAACCTTGCCTCTCAGGGGCCACATCCAGCCCAGCCCCCAATGCAGCCCATGACAGCCAAACCACAAGGGGGAATCGCTGTGGCATTTCCAAGATTCCTTTTTCTTCCTGTCATCAAGACATGAGTCGGTTACAAGAAAGATGCACAAAAGAAAGACGATTCCTTTGAATCAACAACAGGCAGTCATTGGCATGATATCATTTTATCTCACTGCAAAGGCAACAAGCTGTGCATGTACTTACATGGAATGCTGCTTGCTTTTATGGGATGGAGAAGCAGAGCTTGGTCAAGTAGAATTGGTTCCCACTGTCTGAACACCCTTACTTGCTTGGTAAGCCCCTATCCTGCACGACAACCCCCCAATTAGTTGGAATACTAAGACCTCCCCTTGTAGGGTTCTTATTTCTAATTGGCAGGGTGGTAGTAAAGGTTCCTACTTCAATAAAACATTACGTTCAGTTCTACTCCAGTCTTGAAATTGCAACCAAAGTGCTTCCACCAAACCTTCTCAAGTGTTTGTTTGGGGTAAACCAAGTATCAAGGAGGCAACAGAGCATAGCTTGGTCAGGTAGAATTGGTTCCTGCTGTCTGAACACCCCTACTTGCTTGGTAAGCCCCTATCCTGCACGACAACCCCCCAATTAGTTGGAATACTAAGACCTCCCCTTGTAGGGTTCTTATTTCTATGAAAATTGGCAGGGTGGTAGTAAAGGTTCCTACTTCAATAAAACATTACAGTCAGTTCTACTCCAGTCTTATAATTGCAACCAAAGTGCTTCCACCAAACCTTCTCAAGTGTTTGGTTGGGGTAAACCAAGTATCAAGGAGGCAACAGTTTAAGCCTATGGTTTCATTGCCAATGGTCAGACTGTATGAAATGATTGCCCTAATTTATCTTTATGGGATAAACTAGGTGGAAAACCATAAATATTTAGGGAAATTAACAGCTATATGTATGTTGTAAGTTCTACAATAGAAAGTCTTCTATTGGTAGCCTTCACTTTCCTACCCTGACCCACCTCTAGCCAGTTTGGCAGCATCTTGATGTTTGTATGAAATGGACTCCCCAATTGATACCTAGTCATTACCCACAAGAACCTCTTGGGTGAGCATTAGGCAACGATATTCTAGCCATCATTTTCATTTATACTAATTACATGCAAACCATAGATTACTACTTGACACACAACTTCTCCATCATGGTATTTTGACATCTAAATAAACCCATACATGTCACCCCTCTCACTGGCAGCAAGGGAAAAAATGGAGGTCATCGGCAGCACTGCTGAATGACTGTTGAAAAAAAAAGGAAAATCAAGAGAAAACGGATTATAGAAGAGCTACGCTTGCTGCTATGTTTGTATTCCCCCATGATTGCCCGGGCTTCTATTGATAGAATTCCTGGTACTTGTCAGTCATGAGCATCACAAAGCAGCTCCGAGGAGTGATCTAAAGAGCGGCGGTTATGCCGTCTGACGGACTAAGCCTGGCACTTTCCCGTACACCAGAGTATTGGGTTTATGGAAATAATTCTCATATTTAATTCCCATTCATGAATCATTCCTAATATTCTCTTTGGAATTAATTGTGCATCTCTTTTCAACTCCGGTGTTTATGCATGGCTTCCCTCCGAATCGGCGTAGGGAAAAGGAATACGCTTTGTGAATAAGGGCACTCTTGGTGCCATTTTGCTAATAGAATAATCAGCTCTATTATTAATGAGATGTTTAAGACATAATGGTTAGTTCAACATTTTTGTTGGACTTTGGTCCCAAATAACAAAATAAAGAGTACTTATAACAGGAAGCCCAAAACTAACTGGCGGCTTCTTATGATCAGAAGAGAGGCAGTTCTACAGAATAGAAAATCCCACCGTGACCCAACATTGGCATGCACAGGAGGGAACATACCTCTCTCACCAGTGGTTTAGCTGCAAATATTTTGACCAGTTATGAACCTTGGTTTAAAATAATGCTTGGAACCACCTGATGGCCCTCTGATCAATAAAGAGGCCCTTCTACAGACCAGAATATCCCATTGGCCAATGACTCACTTCAGCATGTGTAAGAGAGAATTTGTCATTCCCACCAGGGCTTAGCTGCTGGTGAAGTGACCACACATCAATCTTGGTTTCAGACCAAGACCATCTGATGGCCATGTGATAAGTAATTCGACTGTTCTACATGTTTAGGAGGTAAAGTACTATTCCCACCAGGGCTTAGATGCTGGTCTTGTGATACATGAACCTTGCTTTCAAACCCTGCTTAGGCACCACTTTATGACCAGCTGATCAGAAATGAATCTCCATTTAATGACAACGCAACCCATCACTAAGATGAAATGTACCACTCGCACTAGAGATGAACCAACAGGGGTTTCAAGTGATACCACACCCCAAGCCTTGGTTTTGGCCATGTCATTGGGCAACAAATGATTGTCATCTTATCAGAACTAAATCAATCGCAGAGGAAGAAAATACCATTGGTTGATGACCCTCCTCAACAATAATGATAGGTGTTAGAGCACCACCTTACTTAGTACTCTATGGCAAACTTCATATGATGATACCTACTCACAGGGTTTTTAGAGTAATGTTATGGTACTTATGACATCCCAGCTACAGATTTGTTGGGGATTAGGGGAGTTTCAGTGGTTTCATTATGGGACTTACTGAAAATAAGGAAATCATCAGTTTTCTATGCAAACCGGTAAAAAATTATGGGAAACACCTCACATTTTGCTTTAAATATTTGGTTTTCATTCATATTCACCTGGTGGGTTTTAAAGCAGAATGGTAGGTGCTACTCAGAGAACAGTGCTCAGTCCCATGGAAGTCTATTAATGTGTGAATCCGAAACAGCATAAAAACCATTCAGTATCCTCAAATGTATAACCTATTTAAGGATAAATCCACAAAGAAAAGGAACCTTCTTATAGTCTCATTCTAACCCCTTAATTCCCACCCAAATCTTAACTGCACTTCTTACAGCAAAGGATAGGGATGTAACCATAAGATCTTCAAGCGTGTCAATCATGTCAAAAAGGTAATCTCAGTATGATGAGTTTTAGCCACTTAATGCATTACATCTGAGGATCTGAATCATACCTGCCTTAACGCTTTCCATTTTTAACATGCATCTTATAACGAGTCATGATTTCTATGTAGGCCGATGCCTGAGGTGGCAGTTTCAGAGTGTGGCATGTGGCTGCCTTTATAGGATAAATGTTATTATGACCAGTTGTAACTTGCAGCAAAATTAACAATGGTGCTAAATGTTTGTCCATGTGTCTTCAGCTAAAGGTGTCATTAGAATGCGGCTGGGCATCCAAAGGGGTGGACATATTTACATATATTCTAGTGGTATAGGTTTATACCTTAAGATGGCCATACACAGCAAGACCTCACCAAACGGGTGGATTTCTGTCCGATTTGGACACCCGCAAGTCTAAAATGAGATGATTCAATTCTTTTCTGGAATCCAATGGTTGTATAATACAGTAGGGCCTGTTGGGACTCATCAAAATACTAAATACATACAGTCTTACCACCTCTACCAAAGACTTCCACTCACCACTTGCCAGTGTGTGCAAATCCTAAAATGCAAAATCAACCCCAAAAACTTGGCCAGGGTCTTGGATGTAACCCCTTTTTAAATCCTAATTTCAGCAAAAAATCGAAGTGGCAGCTTAAAGAATAAGGTATTTTAATACCACTTTAACTTAAAGCACAACCCTATACTAACTTGGAATGACCCACGTAGCAATGTCAAAGTCTAGATAAAGGCCCTAATTAAACTGGCCGTGCTCTTTCTTATCTCCTCATGAGGGACAGATGGACGGTGCAACTATCAGGACGAGGTGAGAAATACAAACAAAGTCGATGTCATGGGTAAAACTTTTGGAAGACCAAACAATATAGGGAGGATGGAGTCACCTAGCTGAAGAAAGCTACAAACAAAGGGGCAAAGCCTGGAAGGAATATATCAACGGCATAACAAGGTAATAAAGTCCTTACAGCATCTGATCTGATGCCAACTCATTTGCATGGGTAATAATATGGGCACCTGAAAATGCTGAAGTCTTTCCTGGTGACTAACTCTCATGAAAACGTCTAGAAATGACCTTCAGATGAAACCCCAAGTCTGTACAATTGTTACCCAGCTGAAACAGCAACATAATGTTCAACACCACCATCAACTTTCATTCTGTTGTAAATTCCAGAAATATCTTTCATTTCTCCAAAAGCCTCAGTGCTCTCACAGTCTTTCAGGTCGTGCAAATCATGACCAAACATCCACCACTCCAGTAAGCACCATCCATTTTGAATGTTGAATTTAGGAAGGTCCTGTAAAAAATTGGAACAACTGAGTCACATGTCTTGACGTTCTATCCAGTCTAATCTAATCTTTCTTTTTTTTTTTAAGTTGTATAGTTGGCAGCCCTCCAGTTGCTGGGCATTGTAGTCCAATAACATCCAATTAGATGTGCCTAATTTATACATTTCTTGGAGGGACCTTCAGCTGCTTCTTTCTTTGGGTGCCCTCTTTGACTTTAAGAAAAAGGTCACAGCTTCATCATTACAAACATGGTGGACCTCGTCTCAGCTTTATATTACCAATCTTCTATTCATCTAAAAAAAATAAATTGTCCCCTCTCTTCTCCCAGAATTCCCTGTAGATGCACAAAAGAGGAAAGGCTTGCTCAGCTGAACCAGACACACTTCTTGACAGGAGGTGAAGAAAAGGGTTAGCCCTAGGATGGGACAGCAGCTGTCAAACGCAAGGGTAAAAGGTCACACGGTGATAGACGGAGACAGGGGGGTGGTTGGACAGGATGAGAGAGATGGCAGTGGGGGGGCTGTATCAAGAGTCAGTTTCACCTGCGACCACAATTAAGTGCTGTTGATTTGTATAATCTTCAGATAGACAAGCCTAAAAACAAACAATTGAAAGGATATTCAAATAACTCTGTGCTGGATAAAGGTTCCATTGATTTATTTTAGGCCAGGGAATGTTATTTGGAACAAAGATAGGTAAATCCCCATGCAGGTCTCCAGCACAGATATATTTACATTTAGGGATTACCGAAAAAGGTTAGATACAGCCACTGTACAAAGGGGAAGCTCATTAGAACATATTAAAGGATAACTTAAGTCCCAATCAAAGTCAGATTTGTTTTTGTTTGTAATGTCTTCATCGATTACAACCCTCACCTGGAGGCAAGTGTTAATTGTGTCTCCCTGGTGGTTCATGCACAAGTGCTCATTGCTAGTTTTTGTATACATAGTTAAATTTGGTTGAAAAAAGATGAAGTCCATCAAGTTCAACCCCTCCAAATGAAAACCCAGCATCCATACACACACCCCTCCCTACTTTTAATTAAATTCTATATACCCATACCTATACTAACTATAGAGCTTAGTATCATAATAGCCTTTGATATTATGTCTGTCCAAAAAATCATCCAAGTCCCTCTTATAGTCATTAACTGAATCAGCATCACAACATCACCCGGCAGTGCATTCCACAACCTCACTGTCCTGACTGTGAAGAACCCCCTACGTTGCTTCAAATGAAAGTTCTTTTCTTCTAGTCTAAAGGGGAGGCCTCTGGTACGGTGATCCACTTTATGGGTAAAAAGGTCCCCTGCCCCTGTATAGAGGCGCAAAATAATGTTGCCCTCTATGTGTTTTTCAACGAATACAAGTAAAATAAAGCTTTGTTGGTTGTGTATAAGCTACATTACTTACAGAATTTGTTAAAAAGGCTGAAAGGAACATTTTATGTTCCCAATGTGTCTTAGAAGATGTCAGGCTCCCTCTTGTTAGTGTCAGTTTGTTTGTCTATAAAAGGACTTACACCCTTAATTTAATGCACTGTATTTGTAAAGTTGGAATTAAATGAATATTTTGGGAGTTGCCATATGGAAATGGTAGCCAGAGCTCACCTAACTTTCCACTTGAGTGCTTAGGCCACACGCAGGCCCAGCTTTGATCCACCTTAAACCCCTGCCCACTTTTTCGATTGGCAACTTCCCCTTTTAAAATTGCACCACTCTGCTCCCCCAGTTCTGTATGTCTTACCTGTACTTAAAAAAGAGTGGGATGTCATCTCATCTTAGTGGGTGTCATCTCAAGCTGCTTGTTCTTCTCTTGGAAGTGATTGCCAGTCATCATGAGCATTTGAAGCTGCTCCAGGCTGACTTCAGTCAACTTGGGTTGGCATACACAAGCCCCAGTACACTGATTTGTTTTTTTGAGAATAGGTAGGGCAAACGGGCTGTATTGTGGGAAAACAGTGGTTCAGGAGGGCGACAGAGGTCCTTCATTATGGTTTTGTTCTTCCTGGTGAAGAACAGGGCTGGCCAGCTTCAGTTTGCCAACCCTTAAGCCTATTTAAAAAGTGCAAACCCTGCTCCCCTTTCACCAATTCAAAAAGGTAGCCGGGCTTATAAAACATGGATTTAAGCTGGATCTAGGCTGAGTCTGTGTCTTTAATGGTGTTATCTAAATAGTAGGTTAATAAGGATATATTACCCATATCGGCCAAAATGACTTTAGGGCAGCAAAATTTACATGGGGAGCAGTCTAAAAAGGGAATATGTGATAATATATGTTTATCTTTCGAAGTTTGTGTTTCAGGTTAGGGATGGAAACTCTTTAAAACTTTAAAACTCAACGTATTTGGATAGGATATTTCCCTCATAACTAGGTGGTGCTATCTTCAGCAATGGCCCAGGGAAGTGCCGACTATAACAACAGCCCCAGGTTGAGTTTTCATAGTGTAACTAAGTTTTCATAGTGTAACTAAGGTGATGACATCCCTGTTGTAGAGTGTGATGACATCCCTGGTGAAGAGTTTACTCTCGCTTCATAGTTTCTAATATCTCTTTGCTAAATGAAACACCAAATTGCTCATTTAGGGGCAAATTAGAGCTTACCATTAAAAAAAAAGAAAAGAAAAGAAAAGACCTACTTTCTATTCATTCCTGTGGGAATGAATAGAATCCCTAGAAACGTATTTATCACAGATTGATAAATAATATATATACATATAGTTTGTTTCTTGATCTTGGATGCAAAAATATCCACCATTCTTTGTTCCACGCACAGAAGTCCCCATTAGGATTTCTCAACCATATTCCTATTAAAGATGTCTCTTGCTTTTCCCTTCTTCTCGGATACATCAGTGGTTCTTAATGTGCAGGTACAGACCTATCCTCACCTGCTGCACCTCATACCTCTTCAGATTCTCTTCCCCACTAAAAGGTGCCCTTATCCTTTTATGTACGTCTCATCAAATCTGACGGAGTAGAGGGAGCAACTTTCCTACCTGACATCAAAACCAACCTCGACTGTTGAAAGGAACTGCGGTTGGGATCCAAGAGTGAAGTGTGCTTTTTGCAAATCTCCTTTTATCCCAGGTCTCTTTGACATGCGGAATATCCCCAGAGGGGTTTAGGAAGTGAAGCTGCTCTTTAAAAGGATCACCGGCCACTGCATAAGAAAGAGCTGTCCCAACTTATCTCAGCATTCTGTGCTTGAAAATTGCATTGCTAATGGTTATCATTTTAAAATTATTATTTTTTTTTTTTTTTTTTCATTTGCCTTCATATGAATAAGGCAGGGTTGGCTACCCTAAGCAGATTGAAATACCATACTGGGGAGCTGCAGGACAAAACAATTAAAAACATAAATATCACAATAAACAGATTTATGGCGAACTCAAACTATAAAGGCAAACTACAATATGGATATAGGAAAACACTGATGCATCATCCTTAGGTCCAAGAATACCTAGGACAACAATGTTTTCAGCCCCCAAATCTAGACCTTTAACCTTGTGATATACCTTCTGATACACCAGAAAAGCCACTATGCAGATCTCACTCTAAATTACTATCAACCTGAGCCATTGATCCAGGCCACCCCAGGTGACCAGCTCCAATAGTATAAGGAACCACTGCTGAAAGGGTCCTTGATACCTCTAGCGTGGTGATCCCCAACCATGTTGCTCTCCAACCCCTTGGCTGTTGCTTCCAGGGGCCTCAAAGCAGGTGCCTGTTTTGAATTCCAGACTTGGAGGCAAGTTTTGGTTGCATAAAAACCAGCCAAACAGAGCTTCCTGTAGGCTGCCAGTCCACCGAGGGGCTACCAAATGGCCAATCACAGCCCTACTTTGACACCCCGGGGACTTTTTTTAAAGTTTGTGTTGCTCCCCAACTCTTTTTACATTTTAATGTGGCTCACAGGTAAAAAAAAGTTGGGGACCCTAAGGAATTTGGCAGCCCCGTAACTAACAATAGCTTTACATTTTTTGCGCTCCCTTCGTTCGGCTATTTAGCCATTTAACCTGAAAACCCGACCCTAGAAGTATATAGTCTCTTTACGCCTTTCCCTTGACCTACACTTTCAATTAATGAGCAGGGATTTGAGATCTTTGTTTTATCTACCCATCTCACTGACCCTGCACTCTACAATTCAGATTCTGTCCTTAATTCATTCTCTTTTATTCCCAGCCTTTGAAGTGTTCAATCCACCCGGTCTATCAGTGCATACTTGGAAAGTCAGATATCCATTACCTTTCCCTGACCAAGAACCTCACATTTCCTCAACAGCTAAAATGAATACCTCTGACACATGCCACTTTCACTCTTCAAAGAGGAATCGTGCCTTAGAAGTAGGCACTGTATCTGACTTACAAGTTGCTCCGATGGGAAGGAATATTCAAAAAACTGAAATGGAATATAAGTGATTTTCAAAATGATGGGATGGCGGCAATGTTCCTTTTTATTGCGCATGTTGGAAGTTGTCTGGGTGATGTAAAGAAAACAGGGTGTCAACACTGCACAAAAAACTATTTGGGAATATTGGTATTATTTAGTCAACGCCAAGTGTTAGGTGATCCAACTGTTAAGCTGACTATACAAGGGTTGACATTAGCTGCTGATTCGTCACTCCAGACCAAGGCCCTAATTAATGAGCAGTTTAACTATATCTTGGTAGAACATAGCAATGTTTTGCGGCCCTAAATTAAATTTGCTGGGGACCGAGTAACGTAGTTTTGGATAACCCTTCTGGTGGCCGTATCAGGCAAAGATCTGTTGATCTGGCAACCTCACAAAACGAGCAGAATTATTTGTGTTTGGTCATCTTTAGGCTTGAGGGTCATCACATAAGGCCAGGGCAGCCATCAGGGGGGGACAGGGGGAGAGTTGTAGGGGGCCCTGAGGGTAAGGTGGGCCCGGCCACGCCGCACTTACTTGATTAGCCAGGCCCCCCATCTTTCTGAGAGCTGCTCACTTCAGGAAGGCATGGACGTTTAAGGGGCCCTGGCCACCAATTTTCTTATAATGTGGAGGGGAGGGCCTGGCCACCAATTTTCTTATAATGTGGAGGGGGGGGGGCCTGACCACCAATTTTGGCCACCAATTTTTTTTCTCATGTGGGGTCCTAGCCACCAATATTTTTAATGGGGGGGGCCTGGCCACAAATGTTTTTTTATGGAGGGCCCTGACCACCAATATCTTTTTAGTTTTTATTAACATGTGGGAACCCTAGCCACCAATATTTTTTTTGTTTTTTTTACTGTGTGGAGGGGAGGGCGGACCTGTAGGTGGGGCTTGCAGTGGGCGCAGCCCAGGGGGCCCAGGAAATTTTGACGTATGGGGCCCTGCGATTTCTGATGGCGGTCCTGCATAAGGCCATCATTAGCCAGATGTTTTCAGATGTTCTGGGTTTAAGTCCAGTTTGTGGTCCAGCATTTAGTAGCTTATCGCAAGGTAACGGATGCAATGTCAAAAATACCACCTATTCAGCCACCAAATCTCACCCTAGCTGGAATTTAGACCCCACCAGAGTTTGAGAATCTCTGATCAAAAGAAGTGTAAGAGGTTAAAAGATGGTGATTATCCATCTGACTATATATCTCACTCAGGGTTGTGTCCAGTGCCAGACTAGGATGCCAGAGGCCCACCAGAAAGCCTTAGACCTTGGGCCTACCAGAAAACCTAAAACTGTGAGCCCACCAGAAAACCTAAGACCTTTCCAAACTATTATTCCTCCTCACTCAACCTCTTTATTCTCCTAGTTTTTTTTATATATACTTACAATATTCTCCCATTGTTAAGCATTTTCCTCCAAAAAGAAATGACCATAAAATAGGCCAAATATTTAGAAACAAGAGGCCCCACAAAAACCTGGGCCCACCGGGAGTTTTCCTGGTATACCAGTGGGCCAGTCCGACACTGGTTGTATCAGGTACCCTTAGGCACTTTGGAGCACCTAATCCCTGGCAATTTGGAGGCCTTTCTTCCCCTTCCTAAACCACCAACCTAAACCACCAAGAACTAACCCTCAACTATGTCAGCTGTGCTCTTAGACAGCACAGTACAAGGGTATAATGAATTGTGTGCCCAGAATATTCCTTTCTGTTTATACATATAAGTGGTAGCTGCCATATTGTTTCCAAGCTGATTAAAATGTGGTGCAAGCTGCAGGCCACCGGGGACAAGGGAGATCCGGTCAGCAAATGCTATGTGGATATGCGTGAGTATCTCCCTTTGCTCCATCTATAGGACCCATACATTAACTACACAGATGGTTTTCCTTTTAATAAAAGTTAAAATCCTTCCTTCATATAACAAATCACAAAAAATGTACAGCTATTACAGATTCAAAGTATTCCCATCTCATTCCCTCGATTGGAACCGCTCATTTCCAGAAAATGTGGCCCAAACTCTTTATTTCCCTTTAGAGGGTTTCATAGAGCCTTGCTGATCTGCATTCCAACTCTAGATTGGAGCAACAGACTATAACAGTGATCACAGTGCATGGAAAAGACGGAGAGGATCCTTTCCCCAAGAAGCCTTTTGAAAGGAGCCTGGCAGCTCTCCAAAAATTGTAATGCTCCCTTCCCGGAAAGCAGGGCTGCAGCATTTATTTTATCGCCTTCTCCATTATGACTGGCTCTAAATGCGGAGCTTGGTTGCGGCGTTACAGAGAATTCTATCTGGCACTCATATACACTGTCAGCCTTAGCACTGGGCACACAGACAAGGATTTATTCCCCTTAAAACTATTAAGCACATGACAGTGATCAGCAAGCGAGGGGGTTTTAATTAAAGTTTTTACCTTTAGTTCTTTATTCCTGAGCTAGTAATTCCTGGTATAGAAGAAGTAACTGAAGTAAATGTAGACAATTTTCTCAGTGGTTGAGAATAGGGTGGATCATGGGAAAGGTGTTGGTATAATGTGGGGCAGATCAGGGTGGTTGTGAATGCAAGAGTTTTTTTTTTCCCATTAGGGCACCATTTTACTTGTTGGCAGGGCTCACCACTAAGGGGGCCCAGGTGACCAGAAGGTTATCATTTGGGACCCCTGGAGGAAGAGTTGCTTTTTCAGACAATAGATCCATACTGTTCAACTATAATTCATACTTTCAATCAGCAATATTTATATGTTTTATGTTTATTTCAATATATGTATATGACAAATGTCTTATTACCAAAATTTGGGAGTTAGTAACTTCTAGTTAAGGCAATGAGTCTTTACCATGGAGGAGCTTACGACCTAATCCCAATTGCAGGCCCATTTTTCCTAGTAATATATTTTGGGACTGTTAGTAAGAACTGACACAAACAGAGGCATAATGTACAAACGGCTCGTGGATAGAGCCCTGGTTGCACCCCATCATTTGAGGGGGGCACTCCTGTGCTGCCCACCTGCTTAACTTAATACATGTGCTGGTTATTAACAATGAATGTAACCCAGGCCCTAGTGTCATTCCATAGAATTAGGGGCACATTCCATTAGTATCCATTGATCCTTGTAATTATATACAGTCACTTGGGGCACCAGTTACTTTGCCTTTTGTCTCATGGATTGACTTTTTGTTTGAAAGTGGATTTCCGTTATTCTTGTTTTAGGTCTGAGATGTGACACTTGCCTTGAGGACCTCCAGTCTAGAGCAAGACCAATGTCTTCAAGCGCTCCATCTGCAGGTCTTCTTAACAATCTACCAGCCATAGTTTATTAATATCCTAGAAATATCCATCTACAATTTTCCTGATGGTAAGTTGACTTTTCTATAGATTTAACCAGAGAAGACCAGTGTTGATATGTATTTGCTTGCAGAAAGTTGAACATAGATGTTAGAAGCAGGAAATGATTGGGGTCATCAAAGATATTTTGTACATGTTTCACCCAAGGACTTCCCAGTTGCCATTGGTTCACTCTCTGGGCTCAGGTCAGAAAGGAAGAAACATTTTAAATACTTACTCAACACCTCAAACACAGTATGCGTATCATCTGCCCTGCAAGGTTGGTTCAGCTGTATCTCCATCACATCCTTCCTTACAACTACTACTTGGCCAGAACTCTGAACACTTTGTCGTAGAGTCATTTTCTATTTTCAGTAATTCATTTCTATATTCATTGGGTGAAACTTGGCAGAAGTAGCCGTTGGTCGTAGATTTGTCAAACAGCACACGAAGACTTAAATCCAGCGATCAGATAATAGAGTGAGGCAAGAGTCACCATCCTTTACATAGGAGATTCAGGTCTGCCAAGTCATCTGTCACCGTAGTGGTTTGTCTCTTGACTATATGATTCTTCTCGCAGTCTTTTGGCACCGGGGAAAAAGTAGAAGAGCTATGTATCAATATCTTGACAATATGTTGAATCAAGGACTTTGTACCTGGTGGGAAATCAGACATTTCCAAGAGTGATATTCGATGAGTTGATGTGGGGGGAAACTCCATGGGTAAATGTATCTCACACTTTTTGGGTTTAAGCCTTAGACACATCATTATTAACCTCACCCTAACTGTCCTTCCAAATGGACTTCCAGTGGAGTCACTTCTCTTCTGCGTCACAAGAACTTACATGCCAAATAGACTACATACACCAGATAGCTGTTCACTAAACTCTTGTGTGGGTCTGTTAAAGGGGGTGGTATCTATTGACTGGTTAATATGACCTAGGAAACGTACCTAGAAAGGCAATTCATTACAAGAAGAGCAAAGTGTTACTTTCCATTGACTGTAATAGAGACCACCTGACTCTAACAAAATAGGTTTTTAACATGAATGTAAGTGGCGGAGGCAGTAGGAAACTAGACTTTATTGAATCATAAGCTAAATTACTATTTATTCCTGTCTTTCCTTCCTCCCCCAAATAATGGGAATGATGAGTTTTACATCAATTAGGACCCTTAAAGGGCCCCCATACCAGCTAGAGTCTTCACCTGTCATTGCACCCCTGGTCATTCCAGTCCCCATAAGCCATTTTTTCTGTGCCTTTCACCAGTAAGTTCACCCACTCCTTTTTTCTTGATGGTAGTGATAATTGGTTCTCAAGGACCCAATGGATACGGAATTATTCTTTCCCAGTCCAAGGAAGAAGAGGATTTCTGGGGTTGTTCACCTTTAAATTAACTTTTAGTAGAGTGATAGAGTATATAGAGTGATATTCCGAGACAGATTGCAATTGGTTTTCTTTGTATATTATTTCTGGTTTTTGAGTTATTTAGCTTTTTATTCAGCAGCTCTCCTGTCGGTAATTTCAATAATCTGGTTGCTAGGGTCCAAATTCCCCTAGTAACCATGCATTGATTTGAATAAGAGACTGGAATATGAATAGGAGAGGGCCTGAATAGAAAGACGAGTAATAAAAAGAAGCAATAACAATACATTTGTAGCTTTACAGAGTATTGTTTTTTTAGATGGGGTCAGTGACCCCATTTGAAAGCTGGAAAGAGTCAGAAGAAGAAGAAAAAATTAAGGCCAGTTGGAAAGTTGCTTAGAATTAGGGATTCTATAGCATGCTAAAAGTTAACCGAAAGGTGAACCATCCCTTTAAATTCTTAGCATTCTGTAGAATCTTTCACCAGTCAGTTCACCCACCCCTTTTTCTTGATGGTAGTGATAATGGGTTCTCGAGGACCCGATGGATACTGAATTCTTCTTTCCCTGCCCAAGGAAGAAGGGGATTTCGGTCACATTATTTGTCACATAGAAGCCCATTGGATTAGAACAACAAGAGCAGATCTACGATGTGGATTATAGGTACCACAATGCATGTTACTACTCCTTGCTGGGTATTGAGTAGTACGACATGTAATGAAAGGTCTAGTAACCCATAGTAACCGTAGATGTTCGCTTTCACAATAAAAACCTGTGAATTGGCTCAAAATTTTTGGGAAGGACCCACTCACTTTTTTAATTGGGGAGGGGGGATAGTTTAAATGGTGAATTTTTATCTTCCAAAAAGCTTTTCTCTTGCTCCCCAGTATTTAGAAGGAAGTGTATTAACACGAGCTGTTACACTGAGTATATTGTCTTCCCTGCTGAAGCTAATGAAGTGGCAGATTTACATAGACACTTAGCATGGAGGAACGAGAGACTGCAGGCTCCCTGTTAACACTAATACAAGTGGAAGTGGTGAGTAGGAGGGGGAGGAAGGAAGAGAAGCCTGAATGAAAGAGGAAGAGCAGAGGAGTCCAGCTTATAACAACAAACAGGAAGTGGGGGAAGGACAAGGAATGGACTTTGGTCTGTAGGATCTCAGATAGGAAGCATGTGCAAGCATAATAAGGTCAATGTTGCACTGGGGTCCTCTAACAAAAGGCTGCACCACTCTCCCATGTATTATTCATAACCCCTCTTCAATGGGACAGTCAGGTAGAACGGAGACTGAATTGACAAGCGAGGGACCGAGGGACGTTAATTCTGGAAAGACGTATCGATGTGTGATTGGATAACTGACATACTGGTTTCATGAAAGGTCTGGTGCTGGGAAATATAGAAATGTCACCTTGTCAGTCGTATGCCTATGGTGCCACAATTAAGGTCAAGTAAACCCACTTTATGTTGATTTGGTGTATTTTGGGGAAAGAAAATCAACGTCAGGTATTGTGCATGGAGGACCTGATCGGTAGTAGCATACACGCACATTAAACAGCACCCTCAGTGGGCTAAATGTACTTGCCTTACTATTCAACTAAATATCTCCTTTATATGCCTGGTACCCTTGGGTGGGTATCTTACAAACAAGGCATCATGGGCAATTTATCCTTTAATCCACGCCCCTATGCACACACAGAATGTTCTGCCTGGTCTTAAAGAAAAGAGGGATGAGTAGAGGAATAATGTCTATGATAACACAAGCCGTACAGGGAAAGCTTGTTTGGTGAGGTCTCGTGGTTTGACCAATGAGGTGGTTGGGCCCCTTCCAGATACTGTATCTGTAGGCACCATCTGCTGCTTTGGCCTAATACATTGCATGGTCACCTTGAGTTGTAGCTTAGATATCTTCTCAGCAACCCAAAAAAGTTTTCAGGGGATCGTTATGTAGAAGGTAGAGGAGGTTGCAACTAGGCTGTGTACATAACCTACTGCTTCTACTAATATAACATTTTGGTTAGAGTCACTCTCTTTTAATTGGCCTTCCCCTCTCCAGTCCATAATGAACACTGCTGCAAGGCTCATAAACCTCAGCAACCGCTCCTCCTCTGCCACGCCACTCTGCCAATCCCTACACTGGCTTCCACTACCTTTCAGAATTAAATTAAAATTAATGACCTTGAGATTCAAAGCATTTCATAACTCTGCCCCACCCTACATTTCTGATCTCATCTATAAATACTCACCCAACTGCTTGCTACACTCCTCTACTGACCTGCTACTCAACTCTTCTCTCACTTATTGTACCGGTATTGGTTGTGATGTATGTAACTCCATGTTCTATGTATGTAATTAATGTGATTTAGTTGTATAAACACATTTACTTTACAGCGCTGCGAAATATGCTGGCGCTATAGAAATAAATGTTAATAATACTTCTGCTGGCTGCTTCCCTAGGCTGTTTAGGAGAACCATGGGCATTTAGTACACCAGTCACATCATGTAGGTGGGCCGCCAGCAGCTCTGGGGACCTGATAGGGAACTGCAGTGTATCTTTCCTTGTGGGAGGGCAGAGTTGTGATTGGCTACCCACATGCTACTGTGCTTCTGGGGAATGAGCAGTAAGACACACTTATCTATAACATAGACAGGGACCAAAGATGGGGGTAACCATTGTTCATTGTTTTGGTCTCTCTTATCTCTTTAGCTGGAGCTGCCGTCCTTTGTTTTAAAAGCTCTTTCACTCTTTGGCTCTTTCCCATGGATCCCTTATCCCTCTTCTTTGCATTTGGCTATAGGCACCGGGATGTTCATTAAGCACCCAATACAGTGGACTCTCTCTCTTATCTGCTGTATGCTGTTTCCAATAGTGCCCCTCCAGAAGGTACAAGCTCACAACCCAGATCCTTCTGTCCTTCCGCTTTACCTTCTGAGCCACCTTCACTGCATCGACTTGTGCTCAGCCACCAGAGAAATGGGCCCATGGCTCCTCAACGGATTATACATTTTAGTTTTCTTGATCGGTCCCAAAAGCGCGTATTATTAAACCCTCTTTATAAGGGGGGGGAGACAATAGAGCACTACATGATACTCAAGTGCATGCTGTTTGACCTGATAGAGAGCATGAGCCAATCAGGGATTGTCAACCAGATTTTCACACAGATATTGGTCACACGGGCCTTCCTAAAGGTTGCCACATGTCGGAACTAGAGTGAAGTAGCTGAGGAACATGCAGCCCTAGGCACATGAAAGTAAGTTGGACTTCTGGGTTCCTTTTATAGACCCACGCCACCCCTCCCAGCCGATGATTTCAAAAAAGTGGCGGGGCGAGCAGGGGCGCATCTTTAAAAGTTCAGGTAGGAAGCCGCCAAGGAGGGTGCAGTGTCGGCCCCAACCCGTGAGTGTTTGGCCGGCCCGCACATCACTAGTCCAGGGTCGACTGGGGCTGCCACCTCGGGGACCCCCCAACCCCCCCCCCAGTCGTTAAGTCTGCCACCCTAAACCTGCAGTGTGCATTCTCTGCCCCCACACGTTACATTATGTCATGTGACATTGCTCCACACTACATTGAAATTTAATTGCGGTCGGGATGGGGCGCCCAAACACAGGGCAAGGAGCAGGCCTGGGTCAGCAGGGGGTTTCCTGGAGTCCAACCCTCAATGTTCGCAAAAAGGGGCGGGACTTGCAGAGGCGGATGTTTGAGAGCACTGTGAGTGGAGTTTTGGCATTATTGGGGAGTGGCTATGTAGTCAAGACTTCTACTCTTTCTTCTTGTTGACAGGGTTCACCAACGCAGGGAGCCCATGTGACTAATGGACTAAGCCTTCAGGGGAGGACGCTCTCTGCTAACTTATTTGTATTGGGCCCCATGATTACTGATTTCAACCCTGTGTGTATGACCAGCTTTATACTTTATCCAATGGGAGAATTGTTTCACTGGTTCCTCCACTACATCCCCAGCGTTAACCATATTTCACTAGTCCACTATCAACTCCATCTGAGAAACCAACAGCTCCACTTGTGCCTCCACTTTATTCATTTCCACTTCACCCCTAGTGGGCAGCATTTTGTAGTTCTCCCACCAGCTCCCCTCTTGATACTCGGATACACCGTACAATACCCCCTGTACATTTGATTTGCACAATGCTAAATAAGAGTCCAGCCACATAGACATGGAAATAGATTTTCATAGAGATACATATAAATATAAGAATCTCCAGTTATGTATATTTATGATTAAATAATAAGGCCCTACAGCAGGACTCCTGTTAGCCAGCATTACACCCTAGACTACACTCCCATTACACCCTAGAGTACACTCCCATTACACCCTAGACTACCCTCACATTACACCCTAGAGTACACTCACATTACACCCTAGAGTACACTCACAATACACCCTAGAGTACACTCACATTACACCCTAGAGTACACTCACATTACACCCTAGAGTACACTCACATTACACCCTAGAATACACTCACATTACACCCTAGAGTACACTCACATTACACCCTAGACTACACTCCCATTACACCCTAGACTACACTCCCATTACACCCTAGAGTACACTCACATTACACCCTAGACTACACTCACATTACACCCTAGACTACACTCCCATTACACCCTAGACTACACTCCCATTACACCCTAGACTACACTCCCATTACACCCTAGAGTACACTCACATTACACCCTAGACTACACTCACATTACACCCTAGAGTACACTCACATTACACCCTAGAGTACACTCACAATACACCCTAGAGTACACCCACATTACACCCTAGAGTACACTCACAATACACCCTAGAGTACACCCACATTACACCCTAGAGTACACTCACAATACACCCTAGAGTACACTCACATTACACCCTAGAATACACTAACATTACACCCTAGAGTACACTCACATTACACCCTAGAGTACACTCACATTACACCCTAGAATACACTCACAATACACCCTAGAGTACACTCACATTACACCCTAGAATACACTAACATTACACCCTAGAGTACACTCACATTACACCCTAGAGTTCACTTACATTACACCCTAGAATACACTCACATTACACCCTAGCGTGCACTCACATTACACCCTAGAGTACACTCACATTACACCCTAGAATACACTAACATTACATCCTAGAGTACACTCACATTACACCCTATAGTACACTCACATTACACCCTAGAGTACACTCACATTACACCCTAGAGTACACTCACATTACACCCTAGAGTACACTCACATTACACCCTAGAGTACACTCACATTACACCCTAGAGTACACTCACATTACACCCTAGAGTACACTCACATTACACCCTAGAGTACACTCACATTACACCCTAGAGTACAGTCAACAAAACACACATTTCAAACGTGCCCCCTCCCCGACACAGTTAGTACATTGCTATATATGTGAGAGTGAATATTCTTAGTTCCTTATTTGTTTAAATTGCAGCTTGCTAGGCCATCCTATCAATTCAGAGACGCCGCTCTAATTGGACAGTAATATGTACAATCACGCTTTTTTTTTTTTTTGCTTTTTGTTTTGTTTTTAATCTCCTAGTACAATAATTTGGGTCCGACGTGTTGGAAATAAAGTTTCAGTTCAGCATAAATGTGGGAGTCAAGTTTTTAACCTTCAGAGAAGAGCAAATCCAAAGAGTATACAAGAGTGACACCATGTGGCTAGTTTTGATATTGACCCTTTTTCTACTTCAGCAACCGAGAGAAAGAAAATATTTCCCTTCAGGACTCAACCACATTCCCAGTGAATTGCATTCTGGGATAAAAGGTGGTCGACAAAACACTTCTCAGGTGTGGTTACCCCTAACAATCAGGAGCCAAGTTAAATTATAATTCATTTGTTGTGTAAGGTTCAGTATGTACATGGAAATTGGAAAAGCAATAGCTGCTGTGTAAGTTCAGTGCATCTATTACTGCTGTAAAAGATAAAGCTGAACCCAATGTGTAGCCATGCAGAACATTAGACTGACTCCCTTCCCAGATTCTATTATCCCACTGTTACTATAGGCACCATCTCTCCCTACTATACCTGCTATCCCACAGTCACACTCCCTTCCCAGAGACTATTATCCACTGTTACTATAGGCACCATCTCTCCCTACTATACCTGTTATCCCACAGTCACACTCCCTTCCTAGAGACTATTATCCACTGTTACTATAGGCACCCATCTCTCCCTACTATACCTGCTATCCCACAGTCACACTCCCTTCCAGAGACCAATTATCCACTGTTACTATAGGCAGCCATCTCTCCCTTATATACGCTCTGCTATCCCACAGTCACACTCCCTTCCTAGAGACTATTTATCCACTTGTTATATAGGCACCATCTCTCCCTCTAATATCCTGGCTATCTCCACGTCACACTCTTTCCCAGAGACTATTATCCACTGTTACCTATAGGGCCACATCTCTCCCTCCTATACCTGCTATCCCACAGTCACACTCCCTTGCTAGATGACTATTATCCACTGTTACTATAGGCACCATCTCTTCCCTACTATACCTGCTATCCCACAGTCACCACTCCCTTCCCAGAGACCATTATCCCACTGTTACTATAGACACCATCTCTCCCTACCTATACCTGCTATCCCACAGTCACACTCCCTTCCCAGAGACTATTATCCCACTGTTACTATAGGCCACATCTCTCCCTACTATACCTGCTATCCCACAGTCACACTCCCTTCCCAGAGACTATTATCCACTGTTACTATAGGCACCATCTCTCCCTACTATACCTGCTATCCCACAGTCACACTCCCTTCCCAGAGACTATTATCCCATTGTTACTATCGGCACCATCTCCCCCTACTATACCTGCTATCCCACAGTCACACTCCCTTCCCAGAGACTATTATCCCACTGTTACTATAGGCACCATCTCTCCCTACTATACCTGCTATCCCACAGTCACACTCCCTTCCTAGAGACTATTATCCACTGTTACTATAGGCACCATCTCTCCCTACTATACCTGCTATCCCACAGTCACACTCCCTTCCCAGAGACCATTATCCACTGTTACTATAGACACCATCTCTCCCTACTATACCTGCTATCCCACAGTCACACTCCCTTCCCAGAGACTATTATCCCACTGTTACTATAGGCACCATCTCTCCCTACTATACCTGCTATCCTACAGTCACACTCCCTTCCCAGAGACTATTATCCACTGTTACTATAGGCACCATCTCTCCCTACTATACCTGCTATCCCACAGTCACACTCCCTTCTCAGAGACTATTATCCACTGTTACTATAGGCACCATCTCTCCCTACTATACCTGCTATCCCACAGTCACACTCCCTTCCCAGAGACTATTATCCACTGTTACTATAGACACCATCTCTCCCTACTATACCTGCTATCCCACAGTCACACTCCCTTCCCAGAGACTATTATTCACTGTTACTATAGGCACCATCTCTCCCTACTATACCTACTATCCAACAGTCACACTCCCTTCCCAGAGACTATTATCCCATTGTTACTATCGGCACCATCTCCCCCTACTATACCTGCTATCCCACAGTCACACTCCCTTCCCAGAGACTATTATCCACTGTTACTATAGGCACCATCTCTCCCTACTATACCTGCTATCTCACAGTCACACTCCCTTCCCAGAGACTATTATCCCATTGTTACTATCGGCACCATCTCCCCCTACTATACCTGCTATCCCACAGTCACACTCCCTTCCCAGAGACTATTATCCCATTGTTACTATCGGCACCATCTCCCCCTACTATACCTGCTATCCCACAGTCACACTCCCTTCCCAGATACTATTATCCACTGTTACTATAGGCACCATCTCTCCCTACTATACCTGCTATCCCACAGTCACACTCCCTTCCCAGAGACTATTATCCCACTGTTACTATAGACACCATCTCTCCCTACTATACCTGCTGTCCCACAATCACACTCACTTTATGGAAGCTATACAACTGCCTAAACAAACATAATTCTTACAGATATTTTTAGCATAGATTTTCTATGAAAAACCATTGCTACCAGATCTACTCTCCACTATCACAGACCTTTTGCAATGAACAAGATATATTGAATAGAATGGTATTGACAAACACATTACTTGTCTTTTAACTATGTCTCTATTTATATATTCCCAAGGGATAATCAATTAAAATCACTGCTGAAGCAGTTTGACGGGGTTCACCGGAAAAAATATCCCAGGGTTTTTTTAACTTAAAGATACTAGAGTATTTAGAGAGAATAGAAGGTGGGTTGCTAGTCTGACTTGTGTAGCTGTTGCAGATAGACAGACAGACACTAGATTTATACATAGTAATGTGGGTGGATCTCTTACTTTAAAGTAAGTGTTTTTAGGTAATGGCACAGGAAATTTTCAGGTTCTTTTGATCAATTCCCCAAATTGCAGCATGTGCTAAAGGGTAGGACCCCACGGACGATGTCTGCGCGATGCGCAAAAATGCAGGCGTCAAGCTGCGTCTGCATCCGAGTTGTGTCACGTCTTATCAACGCTGCGACACCATCCGACTACTATTACTTACCTTATTTCTGTCGCATCCAACGTGACGCCTGCGTTTTTGTGCAGCACATCAGATCGCGTGAAAATCGTCCGTGGCGTCCTACCCATAGAGCAGTCAATGGGGTTGATTTTACGTTTCTGGGCACCCGTGTGTTATTGCCTTTAAAGGGGTTGTTCACCTTTGCGTTAACATTTAGTATGATAAAGTGATTGATATTCTGAAACAATTTATAATTGGTTTTCATTTTTTATTATTTGTGTGTTTTGACGTATTTCGCTTTTTATTCAGCAGCTCTCCAGTTTGCAATGTTTAGCCATCTGGTTGTTAGGGTCCAAATTCCCCTAGTAACCATGCACTGATTTGAATAAGAGACTGGAATATGAATAGGAGAGGCCTGAATAGAAATATTAGTAATAAAAAGTAGCCATAACAATACATTTGAAGCCTTACAGAGCATTTGTTTTTTAGATGGGGTCAGTGTCCCAAATTTGAAAGCTGGAAAGCGTCAGAAGAAGGCAAAATATTTTTAAAAACGATTAAAAAAAAAATGAAGGCCAACTAAAAAGTTGCTTAGGATTGGCTATTCTATAACATACTAAAAATGAACTGGAAGGTGAACCACCCCTTTCTTTTCCTGGATAGGGACAAGATATAGAGTTACGTTGGCACATACTTATAGATCTGTGTCTTGACTGATATATGGCAACATGGCAGATGAATGAGGGCAAAATGATGGGCAGGCAGAAACATTTGCACAGCTCCCTCGCTTGTGATCCAAAAACTACCCCAAGAGCAGTTGAGTAACTAGAAGATCCTGGATCCAAGGATCACACAAGCGCTGTCCTGTGCTCTATCACTCAGCTCCGTTGCTACATATGTTTGTCCAGCAGTGAGAATCTAAGAGCTGCCATCAAAAGCTGCACCCTACGCACGGTTCAAGTGCCTATACAGAAATAAGGCCCCACAGTACAATCAGTTTAGGGCTTGTTAAACTTTGTGAAAAGGGTAGCCGCCTGGCCAGTATTCGACTGGACGAGCCAGTAAATCACCAGCTAGGGCTAGGGTCAGAAATGTACTTGCTCTTTAATGTGTAATACCCTATAAATCTCTCTCTCTCTGCTTCCCATAAGCTTCTTATAACCACAGGCCCACATCTGCTCTGTCCATTTCATCATTCCGCCCACCCATTTCCCTACCCCATCCTTGTCCCTTCTCCACCCATCCATTTCCCCACTGACATTCCCGCTCCATTAAAATTCTGTGCATGCAGATTCCCCCATGAGCCTCCTAACTTGGATGGATTCTGTTCTCAAGCTAGCCTTGGTCACTAGTAGGGTTGCCACCTTTTTTCAAAGTTTTTACTGTGGGGCCCCAAAAGGGGCGGAGCCATGTAGCAGGATGGCCAGAGGGCCGAAAAAAAGGTAAGTTCGAAGCGAATTGAGGGCGGGCCAAGGGCTTTTTTTAAGGGTATTACAAATTTACCAGCAAATACATTGCCGGTAAATTTGTAATACCAGCCCCATCCTTGGCAGGTGTTTTACCGGCTAGGCTGGTAAAATACCGGCCGGGTGGCAACCCAAGTCACTAGTACCCTGGCCTTGAGGCAGAACCACTTGCTTGGCTGTAAGAGCAGTTCTTTGTTTTTCTGTGTTATGGAACAAAATCTCTATGTTCTTCCACCGGCAAGTCCCTTTTTACAAATACATCAATTCCTTTTATGGTTCTGACTCTTTGTGAGTTCAGAATCCATGGAGCTTGTGTCAAAAAAGACTTTGTATTTCACTTCAAGCGGTCTCTGGTAACTGAATTGCGCTGATAACATCATCGTGCCCCCAAGTGACTTTGCAGCCTACCCTGACCCAAAAGATTAAGATGGCAACCCTATTTGTGAATTAGATATTTTTCATGTAACTGCTTACAGGGATGTGCCCCATACCTCCTGGGTACCCACGCGGTTGCAGGCATGGCTTCATCTTTGTTATTTTTCCCCAAAAGAGGGGGAAACAGAGCAGTGGTGCAAAGGGTGTATGGGGCGGAAGATTTTGGTGGGTATAGGCAGGGGGATAAAGTAGCAATGGGGATAGAATGGTCGCTGGAGCTAAAACGGGTAACTACAAATTAGCTGCTCCATTGTGAGCTGTGGTTTCTGCTACAGATTGTATAAGGAGTCAGAACCAGCAGTGCAGAGAATATAACGCAACAAACACTGCTTTCAATGGCAATTCAATTTACACATAACCTTACATAGCATTTTACATTTTATTGGAAAGTTGCTTAGAATTCTATTTAGTTTTATTAGGCAAAATGCTGTTTTCAGGTTTACATGCCCTTTAAGTTGGAGCGAGGGTATACTTACCTTCGAGGGTAAAACCCAAAACACATGTGAACGTTTCATTAAGGAGTGGGTCCTTTAATAAAAGAAAAGCGGCCGTGTGAAGCCTAATCTGTTAATCACCATAGCAGTGTGCGGAATGAGAACTTTCCAGCAGTGCCCTTCACCTTAATGTCTTCCTCAGACGCTTGTTTCTATATCGGTTGCTAGGCAACTACAGGCTACCACAGTAACAGCATTTCGCTGATGCAGTCTCGGGGTCTACCCAAACCCACGGATACGCTGTGTTTCAGCAAAGGGGTTCGGGGAAGTGAGAAAACCAAAACCACCTACCAGCACGAGGAGAGGCAACAAGCTGACAAACCCTACTGGGGTCTCCTTTTCTTTAAAATTTCAGGATTATTTATGAACACACCCTCAACCCCATGGTGGGATTGTAAGAGCAGAGAAAAGCAGAAGTCTTGACATGGGCACATGATATGCTAGAAACAATGGAAGTTTAATATGTAACAGCTTGCGTGATAATATATCAGAAAAGCACAACAATATAACCAAGAAATAATAGTGTCCCCATTTGTCCATACGTACAAAGTACCTACTGGTATTTCAAGGGGATATTATTGGTAAGTCATGAATGCAGAATCGGCAGCCCTGTGGGGTCCTTAGTATCCGCCAGATGCAACTGACACCAAAATTAGCTCTGAATGAATATTGTCAACATTGTCAGAGAAGCCTCCTAGGGCCCACTGAAGAACCTGACATCAAGGTCCCGCTCTCATCAAAATAAGATGGAAAGAGTCCTTAACGGAATAGATATCATCTAGGCCTGGGATTGAAATAAGGAAGGGCTGATAGGAATTGTCCTCATCAAAATAAGATGGATAGAGTTCTTAACTGAATATATATCATCTAGGCCTGGTATGGAAATGAGGAAGGGCTGATAGAAATTGTCCTTGGTTGGGGTCAACTATGGCTGGTGCCCACTGGGAGATGCTCTTGTACTCTAATAAGCCAGTTGTGACTATTGCATTTATATGTTCACTTTCTAGTGAGTTCCATCTATTTTAGATCTACACTTTGGGTTCCTATCTGTTTGCCTCTTCAGGATTATGGATATCTTGTTGTCTTCCTCAATGCTAACCCTAACCTGTCTGATCATTAGAACTTCTACTTCTTCTTCTACATCTAATCCTGAGTGCTCTCACATTGGGCTTGTCCTATGTAGGACTCTTCAACTTGATTGGATTTAGAAATGAGCAGTGTAGGGCTTAACCAGTGTTGAACTTGCCCAACAGGACACCCCTGGTGGGCTTTTAACCATGTAGCCTATTTCACAGTAATACCATATTTCTGTTTGGGAACAAAGAAGCTGAACATTTGGAAGAACTGAGTATAGTATGTAAATACAAGAAATTAAAGAGATTTAGTGAACAAAGGAAAATAGTTTGGAGAGTAGGCCCATAGTCTAAGGTTTTCTGGTAGGCCCCAGCATTTCAGTTCGACACTGGGCTTATCACAAAGTTTACTGTTATAGGGGGTGAACATAAAGAGGGGTCAAGATGTCCCTTACAACAAGGATTGAGTTAGCAGCACTGAAAATGTATCCCAATCTTCACAATGTGCTCAGAACTGAGGTTCAAGTATTATCCATCTCTCCCCATCTGTACTATGAGCTCAGCCCGTATATTAAGCTTCTCCCTCAAAAAAACCAAAGCAGTCTGCCCATTAAATGTGCCGGGCTGACAAATGGCCACTTAACACTGTAAATCTTTTAGCAAGAAGTAAAACAACATCCTCCTGCAGTTTTCTAATTTGCTCTTCCCGCAAAGCAACACCTTAATCTCCATAATAGCCGTCATGCCTTGGCTTTCTGCAAGCAAATTGGTTAAAGCCAATTTATGGAGAGAAGGCCTAGCACTCTGGTTAATGTAAACCTTCAGCTAAAAGGCCATAATGCAATGGGAGATAAGTCCTGGCCTGCTAACTAATATACAGTAGTAGATTATAAGTGACATAAATGGAAAATGCCTTAACTCTTCTTCTAGACAACAAATTGCAGTGCGGTGTGCACTCTTCCCCGTGGCTCAGGTTAATTGGGCCTAAGCTTTGAAACTGAAATGTACAGAGGAAATGCTGCATTTAGTAATCAGGGAAAACAAGTGCTCTGTTAGTAGCCCAGTACTTTCAGTACATCTCAGTACGTCTATCCTTCCATCAGCCAGGATATAGCGTCCTTATGTTTGCCTCAATGCCCAAACTGGCACCTATGCGTGCTCTTCACCATGGGGTAAGCAAGGGGCATCAACATTTGAGTCTGAAAGTTAGGGACAGACAAGGAAAACGCATTACTGCACCTTCTTATATTCCATCTGAATGACATGTGACCCACCAGTGCCAGACTTGGCCTCCTAGGGTCCACCAGAGAACATGACATCCAATGCCCATGATGGAGACAGTACTAATTGGTATAGAGGTTATATCAAAGAAAATGAGCACAACTTGGACCTGGGAAGGCAGGACAGTTCATGAGATTTACTCAGTACACAAGCCCTATAAGGTTCTCATGGTGTATATCAGTGCTGTGTCCCAGTTATGTTTGAGGGCCAGATTATTATAAAGCAATGATGACACAGAGAAAGGACAGCCACATCTCCAGGAGCCTCCAGTTGGACAGCCCTGGGGTAGATAGAAGACTTATAAAGAACCTTGCCCACCTGATAGCTTTAGGTTTTTAGTATTAGGAATTTTAATACAGTCACTTCCTTTAGTCGTTTTAAAATGTTGCTTTTCTCCAAACATGAGACGGTTCCAACTATTCCATCATCCTGTTTTTATGGTAATGACTTGGTAATTGAGAGTGGCCCTTCATCAGTAGTAGCATCTCAGGTGGGACACAAACTACAGAATGTCCTCAATGTCATCATTTTATAGGTGTAAATCAGGCCAAGGTCAGTCTCATGGAGGACATATTGGCCATGTGTATGCTGACATCAATCCCTGAGCATTTAATTACAAGTGTTGTAACCATACCAGGGTTATAGAGAAGAATAATCTAGGTAAGGTAACTATTACCTTAACTACATCCACCTGCTCAAGAACATTAAAACATTGGAATTAGGACACTGGAGATCATTGGTGATATGTCTTTTAGAGTGACAAGGAGCACATTTTACACCAAGGGCCTCACCAGGAACTGACCAATAAGCAAAGATCTGCCATGCTCAGCTGGACCATGCATCATAAGAGCAGAAATACACAACTAGTTTTGCTTTGGAGTTTTTCTGGGGACTTGTTTGAGCCATTCGTGTTTCTGTAGGATCTGCAGGAAGAGGTTCTGGAATGGTCCTATAACACAGCTCTAAATATTCCACTGCTGTTTTCCTTTCCCAGATCAACAGAACAGTGCTGTTATACACATCCCCTGGGATAGGATCTGTTCTCTGTGTTTCTCTGGCTGTTACTCAACATTCACATGCTGATTTATGGGTTGGCCTTATCTTTTTTTGGCTTTGCTTTGTAATTCCCTTTGTATGATCATCTCTTTTATATAACTTGCCTACATATTCTAATGTATGGCAGATTCCTTCATGTAACATAGCACTGGACAAGCAAGAAACACACACTGAATGATCCTGTAAAAATAAACACCAGTAGGGTTAGTGCTTCATTGGCTACTCCCTATACGGTAGTGGAGCTAACAATCTAAGGTCTCTATAATTCCCACAACACACAGGAGCCAATCAACCTGCCTGTATGTTTTTGGAGGGTAGGAGGATACCCATTCAGACATGTCGAGACAATACAAACCCCTTGCCTACAGTGTGTGATTGGGATGTTTGGAGGCAACCAAGAAACGTGTTATATCTACTGCTCTCCCGCCACTCCACTGGTCCTCCGCTGACCTGGCTAGGTCCCTCAGCAACTGTAGAAAATTCACGGATCCGCACACACACTATTATCTGCAGTTGGGACGTAGCTCCTCTTTTTATTAATATTCCACCCGTAGGAATATTAATAAAAAGAGGGGCTACGTCCCCGACTGCAGATAATAATGTGTGTGTGCGGATCTGTGAATTTTCTACAGTTGGAGGCAACCAAGAACCCATCACCCCAGCTGTGGATGCGTCCATCCCTGTTGTGATCTCTCCAGCATGTACCTCCTCTTGCATATGTGACAAACCAATCTTTCCCGCCCTGGAGATCCTAGACAGCAAACCTGGGGCAGTGGGAGCCACAGAAATGTTCCCAGTGTCCAGCCAGTCCAGCCTGTTTCCCAGGTTACATTTGAACCTGTCATCTCAATGCCTCAAGGCAAGAATGCTGAGCAACACTTAAAACTGCACCCTTTGTATTGGACCAAAAGAATCACCTTCCCTATCGATATCTGACTTGCTACTAGTCCATGGCCTACAGGGTTTTGCTGGCTCTCTGGGAGAAATTTTCTTTGTCTTTGGAGCAAACATTTAGGTGAAAAAACAGTGTAAAGATCCACCAAACAAGCAGAATTTTACTAGAAGTGGACTCCCATATCTGCAACTGCACAACCAACTTTAGATCCTTTATTTAACCAATATCCCTAGGGATTGACACTACTATTCTGAAAAAAATCTGATTTGCTGATGGTAGCAGAGCCCCTGAAGCCGAGTGTGTGTGCTTTGTAAGGCAATGAGGAGGCACCAGTTCCCTGGGGATGAGGAATTATTGTACAGGGATATTGTTCCTTTGCACAAAGGAAAGCCAGTGAGGGAACATGCGACTGAGACGGTGCAACTGCTTTATTCCAGAGATCATTACAGCCCTTAGCTTAGTCTGTGGGTTAATATCGATTGCTTTAAGGTATGCCAGCAAAGATCCCATCTTATATTTGGGTCCTCCATACAAGGCTGGCTATAGGGTAGCAGCAGGGATGGCTTATGGAGAGCAAACAGGCTTTGTCTTAGGCACAGTTAAAAGTAGAACGCATCCATGCTAACCAAACACAGGGTATAACTCCCCTTTTGAAATACCTTTCCATGTGTGTTACCCAATAACATATTGGGGGATTGTTAAGAAAACTGACTAGTCTTTAACCAAAGCCAGTGCACTACTCCTATAGCAAACAAAGAGGTCTGAAGTATCCAAGGCCAGTTTTCTGTATTTATAGAAAAAGAACAAAAATGATTTTGACACATTCAAGGTGTGCTGTATTTTTGTGCACCCTGAGTGCCTGTCAAACATGGGACCAACACTTAGGGATTAGGGTTGTTGTAAACGCTGGAATAAATCTGCACCAGTGCCAAATGCAGGGTCCCCCGTGTAAAAAATAAAAAATGCAGAAATAAGAAATGCAGCTGTAATAAAACAAAGAAGATTCTTAACTTGAAGTCCAATGCGGAAATTGTATTAACCAATACATATCCAGTGTTTCACCACTAGGTGGAATCACAGTGCAGAAGAATGTATTTCTAGGAGTTGTAAGTAGAACCAACAAGCCTAATATTATTATTATTATTATCAGATTTGCACCACGTCTCTTGGCAAATGGTGTTACCTATGTTTAGCAGCAGAATTACCTCTTCTTATTTAACTACTTTATACAATCTTCAGATCAGGTTTGACCCAGTGTTTGGGAGGGATATTGGGCTGAAATCCTTGGTCGGTGACCTGACCATTGGAGAGATTATTGCCATGTATGGCCAGCTTTACTATATATATTATACAAGGCTTAAATGCAGCTTTTTACATTTTATTGAACACTAGTATGATACAAAACTACACCATCAACATATATATTCCAGTAAAAAACTAATTAAGAAGTGAAATCTAAATACGGTAATGTACATGCACAGTGAGTAGTAAAACATAGCTGGAAGGTATCATCTATCCATCTACATAATATAATAAGACCTTCTTCAGAGCCTCATTGCAGACAGAGACTTGACCGGTTTATAAGATGTTTAGACTCTGAGTATGGTTCATACCCGGGAAGCTGCTACCAATTATGTTGGTGCTTTTATGTCCAGCTGGGGAAGAATCCAGTACAATTTAGACTGGACTGGTTGGATTTTCTGTCTGCACTTTATAAGCCAATTGGATTGCAAATGGATGCAAATTTTCATTTTGGGTCAGTCTTTGCCCAGTCTGGGTGATATTGGCAAACTATAGCAGAAACCACAGCAATTGACTATCCCCTGTATATTGTGTTTTTGGTAAAAGGTCTTTTGATTCCAGTCTTACACTTCTTCCTCTTACTACAGGGTGTAAGTTGATAATTACCTGTTGGGACATGAAAGGAAAGAGTCATTTCGAGTATTTGGGACTTTTAAATATTTTTTTGATAACATGGCCCATCAATTGAGATTGAGGTACTTTGAGCCCACCAGGAACCCATATGATTCACATTGCACCACCACCCACACTTTCTCCCACACCAACCACTGCTCACAGCTACCAGCCCCCACTAATCAGCAGCAGAGAGGCTAAAAAGCTTATTTCCAAGGCACGGATATACTGAAACTGCCACCCTGTTCAGCCGTCCAGACACCAATAAATTAATTTAAGAGCAGAACTTCTTGGTTTTTAAAAGAAAGTTCAGCTTTTTAAGTGTAGGAGAGCACAATTGCTGTGTCTAGACTAGTGATCTCGCCCTATTCCACAAGGGTCCAAGAAGTAGAACAGCCAAGGAGTTGACTTAGGCAGGAAAATGACCAAAGGTTGAGGTTCTCCTGCCTACACTGGTCCTTTAAGTTCATAAGGCCCCCAGCAGTCTCTACGTCTGCTCTTTTTGTTTTTCAGATAATGGAGCAGTGGAGCAAGAAACTACTGGGTGCAGATCTAACCTCTGCATCTGCCGAGGGGAAGGCGGTACAGGAACCATGTAATTTTTGGCTCGGCCTTTCTTCAGGAATGAATGCATCATCCTCATGGGCAGAAGGGGTGCCTTAAAGAGACATACAAATAAAGGTAAATACTGATGAATTTATCCAATCTATATGCAATAAGAATCTTTTCCCCCATCAGGAAGTTCATCAGTGCAAACAACCCTGGACCATTATCACCACCCCAATATCACCATTCTAACTGGGCGATTAACTTGGT
The DNA here is from genome assembly GCF_017654675.1 of Xenopus laevis. Classification (NCBI taxonomy): domain Eukaryota; kingdom Metazoa; phylum Chordata; class Amphibia; order Anura; family Pipidae; genus Xenopus; species Xenopus laevis. The sequence continues at coordinate 9,706,871 of NC_054385.1, forward strand.
TATGAGGGCTACCAATAAAAGGCTTTCCATTCGCAATCTTATGGTTATATATGAATATATAGCTGTTGGCCTCTTTCTATGGAGGCTAAACTTTCCCAGAGGCTGTTTGGTATTTGTGAACTTGACGTGCCAGGGCCTATTTTGACCCCAGTCATGCCCCATTCTACTCGAGTCCCACCAACATGTATGGGCACACACTTAAGTACTTAAGATCTTTCGATGGGAATGCCCTGGCAACTAAGTAGAAAAATTCCTCTATAAATAGGCCACAACTATTGACCATAACTGTTGCCTTGCAAACTAAGTAGTACGGAACCCCTGTGATTACTGATGAACCCCTTGGGAAAGGCTATGAATTAAAAAAACCTAGAAAAATCAGCATGGGGTGCTGATAAAGAAGCTCATGTCTAGCATTGCATCTGTTTGACCACACTTACCTTTAACATGCGATTCATTGGTGGGCCTGCAGAGGTGGGTTCCTCTGTCTTCTTACTGCGCTTGCTACTTGTTGGAGCACCTTCCCCTTGCAGAAACTCTTTGAGCGGAACAGGGCTGCTACTTCCTGAATGAGAATTTCTATCCAACGCTACTTTTTCTTGCCTGGCACGAGACAGAATGGAGATAACAAAGTCCCTAACGCTTAGTGCAACAGAAGGAGAAGCCACCAAATCCCCAGGATCATAAATAATATTACCAGGATATTGTCTCATATCACAAAGGAGGGAACACAGCACTGTGAGTATGTAGCGCTGCGTTTTATATGAGATTATTAAATCCTTCATACTGAGCTTGTGAGCCACCTCTAGCGCTAAAGAATCATTTGCTTAACCTCACCTAATACCCACATCTAAACACCCTGGGTGAACAACTGTGCTCATGTAGAGCCCATCTCAGATCTGCCTTTTTCCTGTATCCATTCATATACCACATAGATACATATTTTGCTTTACTACCTAGAGCACCAAAAGATTTTATAGCTTGTTATTTTGGAAAAAAATGCACATTTCTACCCATACCGTCGATGTTGATTTTTGCATTGCATTAATTATAAGAAATATATCTCTAATGTTTGTAGCAAATACTTGGAAACCCGAGTGGCCCTTATCCCATTCATTTTTTTATAGATCGCTCATAAAGACAACAATAACCTGGGTGCCATAATCTTTGTAGAACAGGGACAAGAGCTATCCTGCCTTGTTGCACCCATGACCAATTGCTGTAATCTCCAATACTTGTAGGGGGGGTTGAGACCTTTAGACAAAGAGTGTTTTTGGACCAATAAGGGACTAAACAGGGAAGAGAGTCTAAAGATACTATACAGGCCTGGATGAAAAAATTAAAGAAGTAGGAAAACTGAACTGGGCAGAAAACTGGGTGGAAAAGCGGGACAGACTGGAGCAGGACAGATTGGAGCAGGACAGAGCGGATGGAAAAGCAGGACAGACTGTAGCTGGATGGAGCAGGATAAGTATGACAGATTGGAACAGGCAGAAAGAGACTAGAGCAGGTGAAGAAGCAGGACAGACTGGAGCAGGATTGAGTGGGTGAAGAAGCAGGACAGATTGGAGTGGAACTTAGGTCGCCAGGCCTGGACTGGGAGTCAAAATAGGCCCTTCCATTCCAAGTACACAGAGGCCCAAACAGCCCCCACCAGCCCAAACAGCCCCTTACCAGCCCACTATATGGTACCTTTCTATTGAACTATACAGCAGCCCCTCTGGCATTTGCCAGAACCCACAGATTGCCAGTCCGGGCCTGTAGGTCGCCACATTTCAGAATTGCTTGTATCAGCTGGCCGGGGGAAGTGGCTATAGGGAGAAGACCATGACATAAATGAGGGCGTACAATAGGGCTGGTGATATTAAAAGGGACAGGGCTATAACTCAACAGAGAGATTGGAGAAGCAAAAAGGTTTGGATTGGGGGTGGGTCAAGAGCTTAGGTGGGTAGGTCAGGGACTAAATGTAAGGATTACTGCTATGTTTTACATGCTAGGCCAGTAAGACAGCGCCGATCCGCGCCTTTATGCCGCCTGAGGCGGCCTTCCGTTGCCGCCCCGACCCCTCCTCACGGCGCTCACATTTTCTGCGCAGGAGGGGGTCGGGGCGCTGCACGACGCTAGTGCAGAGAGCGCAATTGCGCTCTCTGCACTAGAAGAGCCGAATTTCCGGGTTGAAAACCGGAAATTCGGCTCTTAGTTACCAGGAGCGGCATTTTTGCCGCCCCTGGTAACCAGGGGGGCGCTGCCGCCTGAGGCGAGTGTCTCAACTCGCCTCATTGGTGGAGCGCCCCTGCAGTAAGATAACAGTTAGGTGGCAATCCTACAAGAGATAGGGGTATATTTATCAAAGAGGGAAGTTAGAGATCACCACAGTCCACTAGAGTGAAATTCCGCCTCTCTCCATTCATTTCTATGGGATTTTTAAAAGAGTATTTATCAATGGGTGAAAGTGAAAGTTCACCCTTTGATGAATACCATAGAAATGAATGGAGAGTGGTGGAATTTCACTCTAGTGGACTGTGGTGATCTCTAATTTCATTATTGGATAAATATTCCCCATAGAGTGGGTGGAGAAGCAAGACAGAATGGAGCAGGAGGAGGAGTAGAACAGACTATAGCTGGCTGGAGCTGGTGCAAGAGCAGGAAAAACTTGAGCAGGTGAAGAAGAACAGACTGGAACAGGTGCACAAGTAGGACAGGAACAAGACCAAGGCAAGATCAGGAGAAGCAAAAGTCAGGGACAAGCTGCAGAGCTCAAAAACAATGCATAATGGCTTAAACTGGAAGAGCTGAGCTCTAATTTGCTAATAAGGCTGCTAGGATTTTAGGCACATTGCAAAAGGCAGGTGGTAAACCTAAATTCACCATGAGAGTTTTCTTACTGCCTTTCTGGCCAGGCAGTTAGGGAAGGGCAACCAGGAAGCTGCAGGTTCATGTTTCAAGGATATATAAAGAGAATGTGCAAAGGTAGATAGCTTAAGTATTTTCTCTCTCTAAACTTCTGTATAGATCGAGGTTATGAAGAAGGCTCCTTGGGCTTCTGTGTAGAACTCTGTTTGAGCTGAGGGGCCCCAGCATTCATAGGAAACCCAGTAATGGCAGTCTATTCAGTAGCATATTATTTGGCAGTACTGATGGGCTAGCAACCAAAGCCAAAAATACATGTGTTCTATAGAAAGGTTGTGCTACCAAATCACTCATTTGGTCTTGTCTCTACCTCTAGTATCTAAAGCATGGCTCTTCTTTTTCACGTTACCAAACCCATACTCAGGTTCTTACAATACCTTACTGTTATGTTTTGGTAGCCGAGGATGAGTAGAGTATAACAGTGCTTTATTAGCAGGCTCATGCAGCCATTACACAACAGTAAGCAACGCTAACACCACAAGCTGTATAGAAAGTATGCACAGTATAAGTCTTGAGCACAGTGACATCTACAGGCCATGTGTTTGAACACCACACTTACCCACGACCTCTTGGAAGAAGCTGTAGCGATTGGCTGGTCTCTAGCTCACTGACAAACTGGATGTCTATGTTCAGCAGATCACTTTTCTCTGACTGGCTCATAACCTTCCTAGTAACGTGCAGGCTCTTCTTAACTCTACTGTAAATAGATATGTCTACACCTTGGGAAAGACAAATGTTAGATAGACAAAATAAGCAAAGGAAATATGTCCAGTTGTGATTTGGCACAGCACATAACAAACAGTATTTACCTTCTCCAGTTTCTCCAACTTTTGCCCTCACCGGTGGGTTACCTTGCTCCACTTTATCGCTTTCTTTCTTTTCAGACATGCTTTGTTCTTTAGACCTAAACTCCCTATTGTTGGTAGCAAAATTCCTACTGACACCAGGATGAGAGGCCAGTTCCTTACTAGATCTTGGCAGAACCTGGTTGTTAAGCTTCTCTCCTCGAGAGCTCTCATTATAAAGAGTGTACCTATGAGGTTGCCCACTTCTGGGTACATCGATTAACACTTTCTTAGCTACACTTGGTGGAAACGGTTGACGTCTATAAGGATGGCCGGTGGTTGGTTGAGTTCCAGTCTGTGCTCTGTCACTCTGTGATGGAGATGGAGGTGTGGGACTAGTGAGAGATCGTCTACTACTGTCCATTGAGAGTGTTGAGTGACATGATAAACTATTCATTGATCTTCTGTTACTGTCCATTGAGGGTGTTGAGGTACTTGATAAACTTTTCTTGTCAAACTTCTCTGCTTCCTTCATCTTTATAACAAATCTTTCCTGGTAGCGAGACTCTGCCTCTTGCTCAGATTCATCCTCAAATCTAACTCGAGCTGTTGGTGGTCGTGGTTTTATCCTGTCTCCGAAGTTGATGGAGCTGCTCTTTATGGACTGGCTCAAATCAGTGCTTTCTGACAACTTCATGGGTGGGACCCTATGACACATAACATAAAAATGCCTTAACTGGGATGTGGTGTTTTCACTGATTTCATTTTATAGAGTTTTTTTTTCATATTTTTGCCTTGGTTGGCCATCTATCCATTGAGTTATAGACTGTCGAACTCTGGGTAACCACTGCACAGGATGGTGAATTGAGAACACAGTTGCAGTTACCCAATAAGGATATAACAGGATGTTACAATAATATAAATATGAGAAAATAAAATGACTTACTGTTGTCCAGGAATCACGGCGTGATTGGCTTTAACTGGTCCATATGCGGCCTGGGATTTGAAAGTAAAGTTCCTTTTAATATCACTTGGAGCAGGAGGTGTTTGTGGGCTCCTCAGTTTTGGCCTTAGAAATGGCAAGAGAAAATGAAATTAGAGTTAGCTGCATGTACAGTATCTCTATGAGGACAACCAAAATAGATACATTGCTTCTGCTTCAATTGCATTTGTCATAATATTACTAATACAAAGGCAAGCTTTTTAGGAAGTTGTGGATTCCACCCAGGTTGTGCCACACACCAATAGGATTGGGAATAAAAATAGACTGTTGGCTTGTGAGACAATCTAGGAAAGATAATATCTTTCTGAAACTTGGTTTATCGCAACACAATTTGCTTTCTCTAAGCATCTTAAGGTCTCAGTGCCGTCAGATCTCAACTCCTATCACCATCTCCTTACTCCAACTTCTTCTGCCCTTTCCACCTCCCTCCTTCTCCTTCCTTAATATCTCTCCTCTCTGCCATCTCTGGAATCCACCAAATCCCTCCAACATGCCCTGCTCCTCTGGTCATACACAAGCTGATATTGCCTTCCCACTCTTGAAGGAACATGTGAGGACAGCATCAGTCTGTGAATGTGGACTTCTCCACACAGAGCCTCCCATACTTTACCTGAATACTTTTATTGGAGAACAAGCAGATACCCCCGAGTCACTGTCAGAGACACATCCACTTGGGCCTACAAAGGAAAGGAAAACTGAAGTAAACCGTGTTTTGGGTCAAAGTTGTTTGGTAAATAGTGTGAAGCTGGAGGTGGGGCATGAAAAGGGAATATAGGTATCTTGCAGGATGGAAGATAAAGCCATAAGACCCTGGATGCAAGGGGTGCAAAATCGAGCCCAATAGTGCTCTTTCTAAAAGCAGTTGCATTCAGTGACTGGCTGTGCACTCAGTGCTGAACTGGAAATTAGGTTGATAGGTGCAAAATGCTGATGGGCCTGATCATCCTGTCTTTATCACCTATCATAGGGCAGGGTGCAAGTACAAGGTTCCTTTGTGGTCTACACCTGCCCACGCTCCCCAACTTCTAAATGATGCACAAGTTAGGACAGGTAGGATATGGAAGGGCGGATGTCTATGGGCATACCCACATAAATACATGGCACAATGTAACTTTAGTACCAGGGAAGTAGATTCTATCTATGGCACATAATGGGGAAGATTAAAGCTTGGCTGACTGTGAGGGACAGGATAGTGGCAATAAAGCTGGACATTAATTAAACCCATTAACCATTTCTGTGTGGTTGCTCCCTGCTGTTTAGAGACACCTGGTTGGTCAACCTCCCTGGTTTGCTGGGCAGCAGTTCTTTCATGATGGTTCCTAGTACATCGGGCTTTGTAGGAGAGCGACTGGTGTGACTGCTGAAAATGTTCTCACTAGAGGAATAATTCTGAGTGTTCTTCCCCTGGCTTGTTAGCCTCGCCGTGGCACTGCCATTCTGGCCAGTCTGTAATGGGCCATCTCCTTCCTTTAGGGTATTAAGCCTATTTCTTAGTTCTGCTTTGTTCTGTTCCACCTGAGCCCTTAGACTAGGCAGTCGGAAGGTGATTCCATTCTCAGGAGCTAAGTGATCCCTTCTTGACACCGCTGGAACAGGTACAGCTTTGTCCTGGATAATGACCGTGTGTTGGGGCATCTCGGATTTCTTATTCTGCCCATGTTGTGTTTTGAGAATCTGGACTTTGCAGACGAGGCTGTCCGGAGGCACCCGCTGGGGAGAAATTCCATTTGGCAAGTTGAGTCGACTCAGAAGAGGTGTTGTACATTCAAGCTGTGGCAGTTTATGGATCTCCCTGTTCCCTGTTCCAAGCTCTGGCGCCAAACTGAAAGTATTGGGATATTTTTGACGAAGTTCATTGTAGAATCCGTCCAAGCTTTTCATGTTTCTTCCAGAGACTTCCATCAACATATATTTCTTCTTCTTCCTCCTTCTCCCTGTATTTGACTCTTTCACACCAAACAGGCTGCATCATATCCAGTAACCTTCTCCTGAAACAGATTCGATTTATTAGATTTGATTTCATGACTGACAATAACGAGCGATATCTGGAACCTTCTTATGAGATAAGGGGGCCCAGTCTGAAGGTCAGTTAGGGGGAGATTTGGGGTGAGTGATTATTTGTACCCTGGGTACCCCTGGAACTATAGCAGGGTGACACCCCAATGTTTCTATATATCTGTAACCTTGTTATGAGCTAAGGGGGCCCAGTCTGAAGGCCAGTTAGAGGGAGATTTGGTGTGAGTCCTTATTTGTGCCATGGGTACCCCTGGAACAATAGCAGGGTGACTGTTACCCCAATGTTTCTATATCTGTAACCTTGTTATGAGCTAAGGGGGCCCAGTCTGAAGGTCAGTTAGGGGGAGATTTGGGGTGAGTGATTATTTGTACCCTGGGTACCCCTGGAACTATAGCAGGGTGACTGTTACCCCAATGTTTCTATATATCTGTAACCTTGTTATGAGCTAAGGGGGCCCAGTCTGAAGGTCAGTTAGGGGGAGATTTGGGGTGAGTGATTATTTGTACCCTGGGTACCCCTGGAACTATAGCAGGGTGACTGTTACCCCAATGTTTCTATATATCTGTAACCTTGTTATGAGCTAAGGGGGCCCAGTCTGAAGGTCAGTTAGGGGGAGATTTGGGGTGAGTGTTTATTTGTACCCTGGGTACCCCTGGAACTATAGCAGGGTGACTGTTACCCCAATGTTTCTATATATCTGTAACCTTGTTATGAGCTAAGGGGGCCCAGTCTGAAGGCCAGTTAGGGGGAGATTTGGGTGAGTGCTTATTTGTGCCCTGGGTACCCCTGGAACTATATCAGGGTGACTGTTACCCCAATGTTTCTATATATCTGTAACCTTGTTATGAGCTAAGGGGGCCCAGCCTGAAGGTCAGTTAGGGGGAGATTTGGGGTGAGTGATTATTTGTACCCTGGGTACCCCTGGAACTATAGCAGGGTGACTGTTACCCCAATGTTTCTATATATCTGTAACCTTGTTATGAGCTAAGGGGGCCCAGTCTGAAGGCCAGTTAGAGGGAGATTTGGTGTGAGTCCTTATTTGTGCCATGGGTACCCCTGGAACAATAGCAGGGTGACTGTTACCCCAATGTTTCTATATCTGTAACCTTGTTATGAGCTAAGGGGGCCCAGTCTGAAGGTCAGTTAGGGGGAGATTTGGGGTGAGTGATTATTTGTACCCTGGGTACCCCTGGAACTATAGCAGGGTGACTGTTACCCCAATGTTTCTATATATCTGTAACCTTGTTATGAGCTAAGGGGGCCCAGTCTGAAGGTCAGTTAGGGGGAGATTTGGGGTGAGTGATTATTTGTACCCTGGGTACCCCTGGAACTATAGCAGGGTGACTGTTACCCCCAATGTTTCTATATATCTGTAACCTTGTTATGAGCTAAGGGGGCCCAGTCTGAAGGTCAGTTAGGGGGAGATTTGGGGTGAGTGTTTATTTGTACCCTGGGTACCCCTGGAACTATAGCAGGGTGACTGTTACCCCAATGTTTCTATATATCTGTAACCTTGTTATGAGTTAAGGGGGCCCAGTCTGAAGGCCAGTTAGGGGGAGATTTGGGTGAGTGCTTATTTGTGCCCTGGGTACCCCTGGAACTATATCAGGGTGACTGTTACCCCAATGTTTCTATATATCTGTAACCTTGTTATGAGCTAAGGGGGCCCAGCCTGAAGGTCAGTTAGGGGGAGATTTGGGGTGAGTGATTATTTGTACCCTGGGTACCCCTGGAACTATAGCAGGGTGACTGTTACCCCAATGTTTCTATATATCTGTAACCTTGTTATGAGCTAAGGGGGCCCAGTCTGAAGGTCAGTTAGGGGGAGATTTAGGGTGAGTGTTTATTTGTGCCCTGGGTACCCAGACAGTATATCAGTACCCAATGTTTCTATTAGGGATGCACAGAATCCACTATTTGGATTTGGCCGAACCCCCGAATCCTTCACGAAAGATTCGGCTGAATACCGAACCCATTCGGAATCCTAATTTGCATATGCAAATTAGAGGTCCTTGTTTTGTGACAAGAAATCCCTAGTTTGTATATATCTGTACCCTTGTTATGAGCTATGCAGATTTCATTATATCTGTAATATCGTTAACACCCTCCGACCCCCACCCTAAATACTGGCATAACACACTTCCACAGCAAGCTGCCTTCCCACAAGACAGTATATCAGTTCCACAGCACATATATGCAGAAAGCAAGTATTTTTGCACATTGTTCTGCCTATATCTATATATTGCCCTCCTATTGTTTGACAATACAATACTTACTTAGTACATGAGCCCTCTTACCTCTTAAAATGCACTCCAGAATAATGCAAAATGCTGTTCTGCAGCAACTTTATTCTTTAATGAATAATTAGAATATATCCATGAAAGGGATATGTGTTACTATAAGGGGTATAATATTCCCTATATAACAATACGGATGCCTTTGCTCTATATATGATTATAAGTGTGATATAAATACCTGTATTCAGTGCTGCTTCCCCTCATCAGGAATGCACCCACCAGCCTGTAGCACCCATTTCTTTCTGCGTCTTCTCTGCTGGGAACCTACATTCCGCCCCTACCTGCATCCTGGAACACAAGTGTTTAGTGTTTGGCTGTAGGTGTGAGAGGCAGTTATGGGGTGTGATTGTTGTTCCCCGCTGTCATGGTTGCACAGAATGGACACAGCTCTCCTGCTCAAAAGCTTTTAGTAACACCCTGCTCAGGGATAAAGGGGGATATGTCTATATACAGTATATATATATCTACATCTATGGATCATGTCTCGTGGGGTGGGGGAATAGTAGCTGCTACTAGTAGTTGGCTACAAACTTTGTTTTTTTTGGGTTTGTACGTATAGAGAAAGTGACCCACTGTATACAAATAGGTAATAACAGAACCTTTGTTTCTAGCCAGCTACAAGTAGCAGCTATTATTATCCCTTGAGGAATCTGAGGACACCTGTAATAGAAATATCCACAAATGTCTTCAATTGCAACTCCCATTAACCCCATCAGCTTTTGTCTCTTTGGGGGTGCTTGGAGGGCTGCCGGTTGGGCAACACTGATATAAAATGTTATTGATTCTGATGTGCCCTGCTGTAGCTATCTACTGTAACCATCTTTCTCCTACTGTCACCATCTTGCTCCAACTGTTCTTATTCCTACTGGTGCCATCTTGCTCCTACTGGTGCCATCTTGCTCCTACTGTCTCCATCTTGCTCCTACTGCCGCCATATTTCTTCTACTGTCTCCATCTTGCTCCTACTACTCCATCTTGCTCCTACTGCCACCATTTTTCTCTTACTGTTGCCATCTTTCTCCTACTGCCGCCATATTGCTCCTACCTCCTCCATCTTGCTCCTACTGCCGCCATCTTGCTCCTACTGCCGCCATCTTTCTCCTACTTTCGCCATCTTGCTCCTACTGTCTCCATCTTGCTCCTACTGCCGCCATATTTCTCCTACTGTCTCCATCTTGTTCCTACGACTCCATCTTGCTCCTACTGTCGCGATCTTGCTCCTACTGTCTCCATCTTGCTCCTACTGTCTCCATCTTGCTCCTACTGCTACCATTTTTCTCCTACTGTTGCCATCTTGATCCTTCTGCCGCCATATTGCTCCTACTTCCCCCATCTTTCTCCTACTGCCGCCATCTTGCTCCTACTGCCGCCATCTTGCTCCTACTGCCGCCATCTTGCTCCTACTGCCGCCATCTTTCTCCTACTTTCGCCATCTTGCTCCTACTGTCTCCATCTTGCTCCTACTGCCACCATATTTCTCCTACTGTCTCCATCTTGCTCCTACTACTCCACCTTGCTCCTACTGCCGCAATCTTTCTCCTGCTGTCGCCATCTTGCTCCTACAGTCGCCATCTTGCTCCCACTGCCACCATCTTTCTCCTACTTTTGCCATCTTGTTCCTACTGTCTCCATCTTGCTCCTACTGCCGCCATATTTCTCCTACTGTCTCCATCTTGCTCCTACTACTCCATCTTGCTCCTTCTGCCGCAATCTTTCTCCTGCTGTCGCCATCTTGTTCATATTGTCACCATCTTTCTCCTACTGTCTCCATCTTGCTCCTTCTGCCGCCGTATTTCTTCTACTGTCTCCATCTTGCTCCTACTGCCATCTAGAGTTGCCACCTAGCCGGTATTTTACTAGCCTGGCCTGATGCCAATGTTATTCATAGGGAAAACCCACAAAAATATAGGCAGGCCAGTATCTTTTTTCCAGAAAAGGGGGAGCCCCAGTAATTGGGGCCATTGCTCTACTGTCTTCATGTTTCTCTTTGGTCTCTAACAGTGGCCCCAGGCTACACCCCACTTGCAGCTGTGCAGGACTCTGCCTGTATCTGAAGTGGCTTTGGGGGTGTCATGTTTCAGTTGTGGGGGTAAAAATGAATTTGGGGCCAATTAAAGGATGTGGACAATGGGCTGTTACTGTGGGAGACCAGGGGAGAGGAGGCAAAACAAGTGACACAGGGTGAGAGAGTCATTTCTTAATTACAGGCTTCGTGTTATTCACTTACACACGGGGGCACAAGATTTCCCTGCAGGGCCCCAGTGTCATTTATACTTCACTAAATAAAGGCTGTGCAGTGGGCGTGGCTTATAGAAATGTAAATATAGGCCTCTAATCCCCGCCTGTACATTCCAGTATATTAATAATCATATATAGACCCGGGGAGAGATTCTGTCACACACCACGTTCCCCTCTCACTGTCATGCGGGACATTACCGGTTTACTTCACCATTGGACAACCGGGATGTCAGTCATATGGAAGAAGGCGCCAGACTCGGCTCTGATTGGTATAGAGCTGTGCTTTGGAGCCCACGCTGATTGGACGCTCCGCTGAAGCGACATGCCATTGGTGGAGTGGCCGGGAGACCGGAAGTGTTGTTAGAAGTAGAGTTTTCATGCGCCCCCCTGAGCAGCAGTTGTCGGGTCTTTGAGTGGCGTGACGGTGCCTGGGCGGGGGAAGTGCCGGTGAGTATCGGGAGTGACTGGGCACAGGGAGACTCGTGGCCTCAGGGGTTTCACTTCTTTCTACTGCGCTGAGGGAGTTGTCCCCGAAGCCTCCCACCATCATCATCACAGGGACCCCTAACTTTATACTTGCCTAAAGGGCTTGTACACCTTGAACTGTCAGTCTGATGTACAGAGGGATATTCTGAGACTGTTTGCTATTGCTTTTTATTATTTGTGCTTTTTGACTTATTTAGCTTTTTATTCAGCAGCTCTCCAGTTTGCTGTTTCAGCAGTCTGGTTGCTAGGGTCCCAATTCCCCTAGCAACCATACACTGATTTGAACAAGAGACTGGAATATGAATAGGAGAGGCCTGAATAGAAAGAAGAGTAATACAAAGTAGCAATAACAATATATTTGTAGCCTTACAGAGCATTTGTTATTAGATGGGGTCAGTGACCCCCACCATTTGAAAGCTGCAAAGAGTCCGGCAGATAATTCAAACACTATTAAAAGAAATGACCAATTGAAAAGTTGCTCAGAATTAGCCGTTCTATAACATACTAAGAGTTAACTGAAAGGGGAACAAATACATAGGATAGTGATTTTAGTTCCACATATAGATTTGTCTAATAATGTGTAGTAATTGCTGTAGTTGTACTACGACTCCCAGCATCCCGCTGACAAGCCTTGGCTCTTATAGGGAGCTTGGGATGTGTAGTTCAACCTCACAGGGAGTGCTGGAGGTTCCCCGTTACTTGCCCCTGCCCATCTCATTCCTTGCAGACCCATTCCCCATCCATGCCTTTAGCACCCGGCACTTTATCTATAGGAATGATACGGGCACAGCCCTTCAGTACAGCCACAGAGATCCCTGTCTGGTGTTGCCAGTGAACTCAGAGCTTATGGCCTCTCTGTTGCTGACAGTTAGAAGCTGAGGCCACTTTCTGTCACATTCACTCACTGTGTGTGTCTGTTATGTGTCCAGCTATTGACTGTCAGCACAGAGATGCCTGTTTTCTCCCTGCCAGTTATTCCTGGTACATCTATGCGGGCGCAGCACTGGGACTGAATGACTATTTTTAGAGAGCTTTGCTGGCCCTTCCTGACCATTTGGCTCCTTTAACAGATGGCGTCTCCATTCTGTGCTTATCATCACTGGGTCACACCCCGGCTAATTTAGCCACCAGGATTATCTGAAGTGATGAAGTGACCAGCCTGGCACGCGATCTTTGCTTTGTTCTCCTGCTGTGGATAAAATAGACCCTTCTGGCATAAATGGGGTTAATCCATCCAGTCATAAAAATAGAATTGCCGTCAGGGAGAGCATTGCACTGAATTTCTTTTTAATGTGAGAATGCCCTGCGTTACACACTTTGGATTGGATTTCACTGAGCCAAGTGCTTTGCAACGACCCCCCAGTCAGAGAGGAACAGTGAGAGAAACCTGCTCTGTTCATTAGCACTCTTTACATGGACCTATGGCATGTCTGAGCTTAAAACCTGTATTTAAAGTGAGAACTTTCCCTTAGACAGTACAGTATGAGATTGTGTGCCCAGAACATTCCTTCTCTGTATATTTGTATTTATACATATGGGAGGAGGTGCCATATTGATTCCCTTAGACCAGGGGTCCCCAACCTTTTTTTTACCCGTGAGCCACATTCAAATGTAAAAAGAGTTGGAGAGCAACACAAGCATAAAATACTCCCTTGGGGTGCCAAATAAGGGCTGTGATTGGCTATTTGGTTGCCCCTATGTGGACTGGCAGCCTACAAGAGGCTCTACTTGGTACTATACTTAGTTTTGATGCAATTAAAACTTGCTTCCAAGCCTGGAATTCAAAAATAAGCATCTGCTCTGAGGACACTGGGAGCAACATCCAAGGGGTTGGAGAGCAACATGTTGCTCGCGAGCTACTGGTTGGGGATCACTGCCTTAGACAGTACAGTATGAGGGTATAGCTTATTGTGTACCCAGAACATTCCTTCTCTGTATATTTGTATTTATACATATGGGAGGAGGGAGGTGCCATATTGATTCCCTTAGACAGTACAGTATGAGGGTATAGCTTATTGTGTGCCCAGAACATTCCTTCTCTGTATATTTGTATTTATACATATGGGAGGAGGGAGGTGCCATATTGATTCCCTTAGACAGTACAGTATGAGGGTATAGCTTATTGTGTGCCCAGAACATTCCTTCTCTGTATATTTGTATTTATACATATGGGAGGAGGAGATGCCATATTGATTCCCTTAGACAGTACAGTATGAGGGTATAGCTTATTGTGTGCCCAGAACATTCCTTCTCTGTATATTTGTATTATACATATGGGAGGAGGGAGGTGCCATATTGATTCCCTTAGACAGTACAGTATGAGGGTATAGCTTATTGTGTGCCCAGAACATTCCTTCTCTGTATATTTGTATTTATACATATGGGAGGAGGAGATGCCATATTGATTCCCTTAGACAGTACAGTATGAGGGTATAGCTTATTGTGTGCCTAGAACATTCCTTCTCTGTATATTTGTATTTATACATATGGGAGGAGGGAGGTGCCATATTGATTCCCTTAGACAGTACAGTATGAGGGTATAGCTTATTGTGTGTCCAGAACATTCCTTCTCTGTATATTTGTATTTATACATATGGGAGGAGGGAGGTGCCATATTGTTTCCCTTAGACAGTACAGTATGAGGGTATAGCTTATTGTGTGCCCAGAACATTCCTTCTCTGTATATTTGTATTTATACATATGGAGGAGGGAGGTGCCATATTGATTCCCTTAGACAGTACAGTATGAGAGTATAGCTTATTGTGTGCCCAGAACATTCCTTCTCTGTATATTTGTATTTATACATATGGGAGGAGGTGCCATATTGATTCCCTTAGACAGTACAGTATGAGGGTATAGCTTATTGTGTGCCCAGAACATTCCTTCTCTGTATATTTGTATTTATACATATGGGAGGAGGTGCCATATTGATTCCCTAAGACAATACAGTATGAGGGTATAGCTTATTGTGTGCCCAGAACATTCCTTCTCTGTATATTTGTATTTATACATATGGGAGGAGGAGGTGCCATATTGATTCCCTTAGACAGTACAGTATGAGGGTATAGCTTATTGTGTGCCCAGAACATTCCTTCTCTGTATATTTGTATTTATACATATGGGAGGAGGGAGCTGCCATATTGATTCACCAGCTGGCTCTTACAGTGGAAACAAGTCCTCTGATCTGGCAATCTAAAGTCTGGGTCTGGTTCAAGTGAGAACAAACGTTAGCTACAGGTTACAGTGACATTCTAGACAATTCAATGCGTCACACTTTAGGGAACAGGTCAGGGAAGGCTCTTCCCTGTTTCAGCACAATAATATCTCCATGCACAAAGCCAGGTCCCTAAAAAAAAAATAGGTTCTTATAGGCAACAATCATCTGATTGGATTAGCCACATTTAGGCCCTTTAAAGGAATTGTTCAGTATAAAAATAAAAACTGGGTAAATAAATAGACTGTGCAAAATAAAAAATGTATCTAATATAGTTAGTAAGCCAAAAATGTAATGTATAAAGGCTGGAGTGACTGGATGTGTAACATAATAGCCAGAACACTACTTCCTGCTTTTCAGCTCTCTTGGTTTCCACTGATTGGTTACCAGGCAGTAACCAATTCTATCATTAGCTGCTGCCTGTGCATCGAACTATAACAGGGTTGTCTTACTAGATCTCTATACTCGACTCCTGTCTTGTTATATAGTCATAATTGTCTCTCTATATTTCTATGTGTCTCATTTCGATACACAGAACTGTTCCATAACTTGCTTATTGTCCATGAAAGCTGACTCTTTCCTCGTGCCTCCAGATCTGAGTCCATAATGTCGACGGAGCTGGTGGAAGACGAAACCCAGTTTTACGGCAAAGCCCAGAATTATTGGAAGAATGTTCCGCCTACGGTGGACGGCATGCTGGGAGGATACGGTCATATATCCAACGTAGATCTCAATGGCTCCAAGAAGTTCCTGCAGAGGTTTCTCAGAGTGAGTATACACGGAAGCATCGAGGTGTTGATCCATTGGTGCTGCAACTACAGTTTTATATGTGGAATTGGAGACATTGAGGGGTGAAAGCCAGACAGGACACTTGCTAGGGCTGATTACATTTCTATCTAATTATCATTTGGGGGAGCTGCCCTACTGCATACTGTAGTGATGGCTTTAAAGTAGAAATAAACCCTAAAAATGAATGTGGCTAAAAATTTTATATAGTGAACTTATTGCACCAGCCTAAAGTTTCAGCTTGTCAATAGCAGCAATGATCCAGGACTTCAAACATGTCACAGGGGGTCACCATCTTGGAAAGTGTCTGTGACACTCACATGCTCAGTGGGCTCTGATTGGCTGTTGAGAAGCTGAGCTTAGGGCTCGTCACTAATTATCCAGCAGAAAATGAGCTTCCCCTGTAATATAAGCTGATGCTACAGGTTTGCTGATTATTAAATTCTGATGCTAATTGCACTGGTTTCTGTGCTGCCATGTAGTAATTATGTGTATTAATTACTAATCAGCCTTATATTGTGACATTTCTATTCTATGTGTACTGTATATTGTGAGTGTGTCCCTAAGCTCAGTAAGTGACAGCAGCACAGAGCATGTGCAGTGAATCAGCAGAAAAGAAGATGGGGAGCTACTGGGGCATCTTTGGAGACACCGATCTTTACTGCTAAAGGGCTCTGGTTGGTACAGAAGCACAAAACATCATGTACAACATTTCTAGCTAGTTAGGCTTTAGATCTCCTTTAAAGGTGTGATTGAAGTTGAGGGGGTCGTGAGATAGAAGAGAGCAGATACTGGCTGCGAGGACACCCGTGCCACTTCCCCAATGGTATGTGATTAGTTGTGGATGTTTAAGTAGCTCTCTGAAAGCTGATAGGTACAGGACGTAAGTAGTAACCGAGATGCTGCCGGTGTAATAGTGCGTTCCCTGACTAGTGCTTTATCATCAAAAATAAAAATACAGCTATGCAGGCTCAACTGTCCCACAACAATCCCTCACGCTGTCGTCATCGAAAATTCTCGTCATCTGGCTGAGGATGCTGGGAGTTGTAGGTCATGTTATCAGGTAGGCAGCGCAAATGCTAGTCTTTATTTTGTGTTACTGGTTGGCTTATAGCTGCACAGCTGATTAACAGCCAACTGGCAGGAGCATGGACACGTTAAAGGGATACTGTCATGGGAAAATGTTTTGGTTTTTTTTCTCCATTTCTCTCTTGAAATTTGACATGGGGCTAGACATATTGTCAGTTTCCCAGCAGCTGCCCCCAGTCATGTGACTTGTGCTCTGATAAACTTCAGTTACTCTTTACTGCTGTACTGCAAGTTGGAGTGATTTCACCCCCCTCCCTTCCCCCCACAGCAGCCTAACAACAGAACAATGGGAAGGTAACCAGATAGCAACTCCCTAAAGCTGACCATAGACACAAAGATCCAATTGTTAGAATCGGACTTCCCCATCTCCCGACCAGATCAGTCGATGTTCTGCCCCTGACAGCAATCGTATGAAAGTTATGTCCGACAAAGCTGGTGACAGTCTCCCACTGAAAATCGTACGATTGGCAAAATCCAGGTCCCACTGAGACACATTCAGTTACATTGAGTAGGAGAAACAACAACCTGCCAGAAAGCAGTTCCATCCTAAAGCGCTGGCTCTTTCTGAAAGCACATGACCAGGCAAAATGACCTGAGATGCACCTACACACCAATATTACAACTAAATAAATACACTTGTTGGTTAAGGAATAAAATGTTATATTGTAGAGTGAATTATTTGCAGTGTAATTTAGAAATAAAAACTAGATCATAAAAATCATGTCAGAATCCCTTTAATTTAGTCTCGATTTGCATATTTCACGTGTCTCTATTTATGCCTTTGCAATTAGCCGCCATCTTTGTGAAATCCATTAGGGTGCCTTTCTTAAAGGAGACCCGTCTGCCTATTGCTACAGTGGAATCAGGTTGGGTCCCACAGCCCATGATCCTTAATCATCTTTAAGTAGACGAGACATTCTCACCATAGTTTTCTGTTCTCACCAAACAGCAGGAAGGGTCGAACAAGACTGGAAACGCATGCGCTCTAGACTGCGGCGCTGGAATCGGCAGGATCACTAAACGACTGCTGCTGCCGCTCTTTAAAACCGTAGACATGGTGGACGTGACGGATGAATTTCTGAACAAAGCCAAGAGCTTCCTCGGCGAGGAAGGCAAGAGAGTTGGGAACTATTTCTGCTGCGGCCTGCAAGAGTTTTCTCCAGAGCCGAACCGCTATGATGTCATCTGGATCCAGTGGGTAATAGGTAAGCACGAGATGAGCCTTTCCCAGCATGCACAGCGCCTAAATCCCAGTCTGGTGCTTTGTGTTGAACCCTTTTCTTTAACGGCAGGGCATCTGACAGATGAACACTTGGTGAACTTCCTGCAGAGGTGCAGACTGGGCCTTCGGCCAAACGGCATCATCGTCATCAAGGACAACGTCACTCAAGATGCCTCCATCATGGACGACGTGGACAGCAGCATCTGCAGAGAAATAGATTTAGTCAGGAAACTCATCAAACAAGCCGGCCTCTCCATTTTGGCCGTTGAAAGACAGGAGAATTTCCCCGACGAGATATACCACGTCTTCTCCTTCGCTATGAGATAAAGACGGCGCCGGAAACCTGCTCATAGACCGGTCCATCGTTTCGGGAAGCCTTTCTGACTGTTCTGCTTTGCCAAAAGATGTCCTTGTGCATGATGGTGAGACGGGGGAGGGGGGTACCAATAGGAGAACTGCTGTGACAAATGAAGATTTGGAACGGGAACAATTTAAGAGAAAAAAAGGCATGAAACTGAGATTTTCTAAAGATCAGAAATGGTTCATTAAAGGAAATCGTAAGAATGTGATGGACCACATGGAAGGAATTGACCGGTAGGATTATTGGGGGTAACTTTTTGTTCCCCAGAGTACAGTAAGGCTTATGGCCTGGTGCCCCCTCTGCACCCCAGCTACAAAGAACTATGTGTGTGTGTGTGTGTGTGTGTGTGTCGAGAAATGGAAGCGTGCTTTCATATACTAGAAAAAGTTATGGCACCTCCCAAAAATGTTAATATTTTAATATAATAAATTATTTTTCCTTGTTCCTGCTTTTCCCTTCAGTTGCGTGCAGCCCAAACCCATCCTCAAAAGTGGGGTTACACGTGTGTGCACAAGCATTGATTGGATGGATTTACCCACGTCCTGAATTGTGGTTGGACCCAGGAACCCCAACACAAACGGAGTATCTGTTCTTGCCATGGTGAACCCCACCAAGCAACTTTCTAGTTCTGTTTATATTAGGGATGTGCAAGCAGAGGAATGACAACCCAGAACGTCTTGGGTGAATTAAATGCCATGAAGGCATGAAGTCTGCTTGATTGTTTCACGTGTCTGGGCTTGGCTGAGGTGCATGGGCTTCTGTGGTGGCTCAGACTTCTCAGACAGTGATTTGCTGTATATAAGTAGGTGGACTTGCATATAACTGCGTAAGGGTTAAACCATTCAGTAAATAGGAAGAGAACGGCCACTTAAAAACATTGTATTCTTGTGTCTATGTTTAACAACTTTATTAATAATCTCTCTCACCCCTCCACACCTTCTTTTGGCTTCCTTCTGTATTAGGTTGATAAAGCAGCCATATTTCATAGGTGGAATTGTGATTTTGTTTTCATCCAGTAGATGGCGCTCCAGCTTGCAGTAAGTATAGAGAGAAAATTCATAGGATCACAAACATGCAAGAAGAAACCGGGGGGGGCGTTTGTAAGACATTTATTAGAATAAATACTCTTTCCTTTGCCTTTTGGGGTGATGCATACAAAGGAGAACTGAAACCATCGACAACCAAGACAGTAAACGAATCATAACCCAACCTTGTGAATGTACCATTTTCTATTTCCAAAGCACAAGCCATGAATTAAAGCAAGAGGAGGCAGCTCATTCTCTGCAAATGGGAAGAATTCATAGATTATGGAACCAGCAAGGGCACTTGTCTCCGCTCTGCAGAAACTCATTTATAGGAGGTAATTCGTTTTATTTTTTTTAAAGGGTTCAATGTAAAAGGGAAACTTTTTATACATTCTAATAAGACTACCCCAAATGGTGTTGACAAACTGTGCCTATTTTGGCCAATGGGATGGAAGCCTTTTTAACACCTGTAGGATTGGCCACAACTAAACCAAGTCAACAGGTCTTTGGTTGTATTCTGCTTCAGCCAGTTAAAAGTCCAATAGAATTGGATTAACCAATAATAGCTGTTGACTTTGTTCTGATTGGTGTATGGACCCCACCACAGGCCTGCCCAACTGATATCTGGCTAAAAATCGGTCACATATCTGTTGGTCAGGTATGAAAATCATCCTCCTCCGACAGGTCTCCATGTTTAAGCAACTTCATTCTACCCCTGGAAAGATTGTATTATCTGTACAGTGAATAAGCAGCAGCCTCAGCCTGTTTAGTACCTGAACCCCTCAGAGCAGAGACTGAGCCCTCATTATTACTGACAGTTGGGTGAGGCTGAAGGAGCAGTTAATGGGAATATGCTCAGTCACGTTAAAGGAGAAGGAAAGGTTATAATTAAGTAAGCCTTATCAGAAAGGTCTATATAAATACACCAGTAAACCTTCTAAGTAATGCTGCTCTGAGTCCTTTGTCAAAAGAAACACAGTATTTCTTTCCTTCTATTGTGAACTCATGGGCTTCTGTATCAGACTTTCAGTTTAACCTCCAGGGCTAGGGCTTGAGCATGCTCAGTTTGCTCCTCTCCCTCCTCCCCTCCCTGCTGTAATCTGAGCCCAGAGCTATGAGTGAGCAGGGAGAGACTCAGGCAGGAAGTGATGTCACACCAAGCTAATATAGCAGACACTATCCTAAACAAACAAGAGAGCTTCTAGAGCCGTTTGCTCTGGTGTGGTAAAGCATTCTGCAGAATAAATATAGTCCTATAGCTTGCACTATTGTGGCTAATTTAGTAGCTTTCCTTCTCCTTTAATGAAAGTAAATCTGATTAGATGCTACAGGTTCATATTTTTACATTTTCACCATATTTAATAAGAGAGCAATGTGAAGAGGCTGCCAGAGGGGTGCCCCAAAGAGCAGGTTTAGGAGGAATCTCTGTCACGAGGCCAATAAACTGTCCCTTTTCATTCGTATTTGCTTCTCCCTAACTAAACACTTAAGGGGATGGCATTTCGTTTGCTGCGGTGTTCCACTGGAAAATCATGGAAGACAAAGCGCCTCTGTGCCCCCAACAAAGCAAATTATACTAATGAAAAGATTTGTTCACACAGGATGTCTGTCTGTCTGTCTCCATATGTTCAATAAACCACTAGACATCCAGTGCTGGTCTTGCATTCTGTGCCTTGATGCTTATGATTTAGTTCTGATACATTTGAGCCACCGTACGCAAAATACAATAAGCCTGCCCTTTATAGATCCTCCTCATTAGAACAGATTGAGGAGTGATTGAGAAGTAGATACCATTTCAGCCTGTCGGGGAGGGGGAGAGCTTTCACTTTTACATCCACAGGCCAAGGTCGGAGCTTCTGACGTATGAATACCCTACATAAGTGTTTCAGCGTGGGAGGGGAATGCTCCAGCTCTTTCAGCGACTGATGCAGAGCAGCCACTTTGTCTGCGTGGATGCTGCACCCTGCTGTGTTTATTTCAAAGTTCCTCGGCAGTTTGACTTGAGAGGACTGGGCTATCATAAGGTCCAGGGCACATTCTGCTTTCTGCAGCAGGTCCATGGAATCACCGTCATCGCAGGTGCCGAGATAACTGCACAGCCTATCGAGGACTATGTGAAAGCCTGACCAGCAAGAAGGTCCATGTTGGGAGCAATTGTACGAGGCTCCAGATTCCAGAAGGAAGCGGAGCAGTGGAAAGTGAAGCTTGAAGCTCTTGAGGCACGCGTGGGTCAGGGACTCGTGGGACGGGCAATCGCTGGGGTTGGCGCCGTGGGCTATCAACAGCTGGCTGACTCGAAAGCAGAAGTGATTGATCATCTTGGCTTCTTCCTCGTCACATCCCACTGTCTCGCCCAGTAGGAAGATTATGCACGAGAAAACTGTGTCGTAATCCTTGGTAGTCGCCTTCACGTCAGCACCTACGTATAGAGATATCACATGCATCTTATTAACACCGATCTGCTGTCTGGAAGGTGACTGCCCCCCCAGACACCCATAGAATAATAACAGAGGAGAGTAAATGACGGGAACCTTTCCTCAGCCCATAGATTTGAAGATTTCCTGATCAAACCATACTAAGGGAGACCCGCCAGGCAAGTTCAACTCCAGCCCTTTCCTCATAATGGGATTTTCAGACCTGTCTGATTTTGGACAGACCCTACCAAGGAGGGGCTGAATTGGAATCTGTTCTGACTGCTTATTAGGTCACAATTAATAAGACCGTAATAATGGAATGGAATATTACACAACTTTAAGGCACAGACGCTACAAGAAATGAACGCACTTACCCCCTTCAAGCAGCAGGCGGATGTTTTCTATGTTATGGATCTGAACCCCATCACTGCTGGCCAGCGCGTGTAATAACGCCGTCTTCCCTGTGTAACAATCAGTTCAAGATACAATGTGACTTTCCCTTTAATAAGGCAGAATCGTTTCTGAATACAAGATCCCTGACATTCCTTCTAAAGGTATCCCAGTCTGCATCCCTAAATCCACTTACCATTTTTATCGGCTGCGTTTACATCTGCGCCGAGCTCCAGCAGCCGTTGCAGGCACGGTAATCTTTCTGGTTCTTCACTAGCCAAGTCCAATGGGCTGCTTTCATGGATCTGTATATGATGAAACACAAAAGGTAAAGGAGGAGACACTGCACTGTTGGGTCACTTGGTGCACAATGTATTTTTTGTTTGTGCCGTTTATACGGAGTGAAAGGCTGTGATTGGCTGGAGATATTGTTTACACTGATAATCCAGCCTATTAGAGGTTTGTGTGTCCCCAGGCTTTTGTGTATTGGTGGAATGAAAAACCCAGAAATGGAAATGTGAGCTTAGCCTGAAGGGAGGGGCTTTCCTTAAGCGCAGCACAGGGCATGGCACACGATATTGAAGCATGATGTGGAGCCACTTGACTGCCACCAGTATTTAGCCAGCAGACTGTAGCCCACAGTATAGTGGAGACTCGATCCTCACCCTGTCTCTCTTGTTAATATCAGCGCCGCTCTGCACCAACACCTCCACCATTTCCGGCTGGTTTCTCAGTACTGCGATATGTATCGCCGTGTAATAGGTCACTGGATCTGCCATGAGAAAGATTCCAAGCAAGAGATACATGAGCACTGCAGTGACAGCTGATGCACAATAGGCCAGAACAGGGGGAGGCTAAATTCAAATGGTTAGACAAAGCCCACTCTGATTGGCTGTAAGTAATCAGTTGATAGGCTAGATAGACCCATAACTTAAACAGTGGCTAACAACCCGACCAATTAGAACTGTAGCAAGAGAAGAGGAGCTGGGGATCTAGGGTGGGACTGGCCTGGCTGCGAGATGGGGCCCTAAATGTCAGGGGCCCACCTGAGAGTCTGACACTTACGGGCCCACCTAAGAGTCTAAGTGTCAGACTCTCAGGTGGGCCCCTAAGTGTCAGACTCTCAGGTGGGCCCCTAAGTGTCAGACTCTCAGGTGGGCCCCTAAGTGTCAGACTCTCAGGTGGGCCCCTAAGTGTCAGACTCTTAGGTGGGCCCTAAATATCAGACTTCCTGGTGGGCCCTAGGAGGGACAATCTGACACTGTGCGGATCTCCTTCACTTTCTTATTTACAGACACACAGCAGGTTCATCAGGGACAGATAAAGGCCTGATAGAACTGTCCTGAGCTGAGATACACGACCAGATGGTCAGTCAGCATTAACCCTGTCTGTTCCCTTCAGTGACACAATCTGACAGGAAGTGTAGTGAACAGACAGTATTGGGGAGCCCCTGGCTGTACTTACCCTCAAAGCTGAGATCTGCCCCACATTGCAGGAGAATTTTGGCCGGTGGGATCAGCCCCAGCTCTGCCACCTTCATCAGAGAATAACTGACTCCCTCCTTGTAATAAGAACACTGGCAATGTCTCTCCAGCAACTCATTCAGCTCCAGCACCTTCTCACTCTCCCCCAGCAGGAAGCTAAAAGCAGAAAGGACACGTGACTTACATCATGGGATAAGACTTGACTCTCACATGCTGCTGGTTAGAAGGTGCCACTACCTGCTGCTGCTCTCATGTGATGTCCCCGGCTCCTGGATTCCCACTGCTGCCAGGATCTCATCCACCAGAGGCTGGTACTCGAATATAATCCTCCGGAAACCATGGAGGAACGGCATAGTGGCAAGAGAGTCTCAGGCTTCCTCCAGCACCTGCTCTATCAGTACAGGGGAGAGACAGCAGTGATTGGTCAGTGAGTCATGGGGCTCAGGTTGAGGTACAGCAGCTTAATGGCTTCATTCTGCTCCCCTTTAGATTTAGATCCTGATTATAGAAAGGCCAGTAATATAAATCCTGTGAGCTCAGCACTGGGTCTCTATGGACTGGCCTCACAATAGTATCAGTTCTCTGACACAATATATTGACTCGATTACCGATAAATATTGGGGACTATTTTAAATCACCGCGATGAGATCTACGGCGCTCCCTCTCACTGTTCCATTCACAGATATCGGACACTCACCTACGCCCCGCCGGAACCTGCCAACCAAACCGGAAGCCGCTCTGCAAGAACCCGGAACACACGGGTTCTCTACGCGAGTGGGCGTGGCTTTAGGAATGCGCAGACGCAGCGTTTTCTTTTGAAGCGGACAGCAGAGGGCGCTCTCGGATCAGTGGAAGAGATGGCAGCGCAGGTGAGCGGCTCGGCAGATACTGTATTAATATTTCATATTGGGACTTTACATGTGACGCTGGGGGAGAGGAGTTGCCTGTCACTGGGGAGGCCTTATAGACTGGACAATCATTAGCAGCTTTTATATTGGTCTTCATTTTTCTTTTTTATAGTTTTTGAATTATTTGCCTTTTTCTTCTGACTCTTTCCAGCTTCCTAATGGGGGTCGCTGACCCCATCTAAAAACAAAAGCTCTGTAAGGCTACACAATACTGTTATTGTTACTTTTTATTGCTCCTCTTTCTATTCAGGCCTTTCCTATTCATATTCCAGTCTCCTTTTCATATCAATGCATGGTTGCTAGGGTCATTTGGACCATAGCAACTAAATTACAGAAACTGGAAAGCTGCTGAATAAAAAGCTAAATAACAAAAAAACATAAATAATAAAAAATCATAATATTGAAATCAATGCATGGTTGCTAGGGTAATGTGGACCATAGCAACTAGATTACAGAAACTGGAGAGCTGCTGAATCAAAAGCTAAGTAACTAAAAAAAACACCAATAATAAAAAATGAAAACCAATTGCAAATAGTCTCAGAATATCCCTCTGTACATCCTACTGAAATGTAATTTAAAGGGGGACGCCCTGTTTAATAGTTAAGTTGGCTCAGAGGTTAGTAGGTTTATTAGTATTAGTCCTGCTGGGAAGAGGAATGAAATTGATATGAGATATATATATATATATACACACACATGCATATGAATCACAGGTTTTCAGTGGGGTTGAGAGTTTCTTGCCATTGAATCAGTGTATATTGTCTGCACTGCTGGTTCTGACTCCTGAAACAGTCTAGCAGAAGTCGGCTGATTAACAAGTGAAGTGACTTTTTTGCTCCATTGTCTCAACAGTCAGAAGCAGAGGAGAGAAAGAGACAGACACGTGTGGGTAAAGTGTAGAGACCTGCCAGCCCCCGGCCTAGTCTCATTAGTATCTTCCTCTAATAGTAACAGGTGACTTGTCTCTTACGTGTGACTATAACTGTCTGTGGAACTTGCACAGTGAGACACTTTATATATAACACTTGTCATACAATGTATTGTCTATGTCTGTCTCTACTGGACTCATGGGACAAGTCTGCACCTGGGCAGTAACCCATAGCAACCAGTTAGTCATTAGCACCAGCTGCAGCTACAACAGTGAAATCATTTCATTAGTTGCCATGGGTTACTGCCCAGGTGCACTTTGCCCACTGCTCATTAATTAATTACACTTCATCTTCTTTCCTAAACCAGATACACAATCCAATAATCCCCTCTCCTGAATTGTGCTTAGTACAGGGAATACCTATACTGGCATAGTTTTATAGGATCTCTCTGTACAGACTATGAGCAAACTTAGGGACTGTTCCTGCTGAATTGTGCTTAGTACAGGGAATACCTATGCTGCCATAGTTTTATGGGATCTCTCTGTACAGACTATGAGCAAACTTAGGGGCTGTTCCTGCTGAATTGTGCTTAGTACAGGGAATACCTATACTGGCATAGTTTTATAGGATCTCTCTGTACAGACTATGAGCAAACTTAGGGACTGTTCCTGCTGAATTGTGCTTAGTACAGGGAATACCTATGCTGCCATAGTTTTATGGGATCTCTCTGTACAGACTATGAGCAAACTTAGGGGCTGTTCCTGCTGAATTGTGCTTAGTACAGGGAATACCTATACTGGCATAGTTTTATAGGATCTCTCTGTACAGACTATGAGCAAACTTAGGGACTGTTCCTGCTGAATTGTGCTTAGTACAGGGGAATACCTATACTGATATAGTTTTATGGGATCTCTCTGTACAGACTATGAGCAAACTTAGGGACTGTTCCTGCTGAATTGTGCTTAGTACAGGGGAATACCTATGCTGTCATAGTTTTATGGGATCTCTCTGTACAGACTATGAGCAAACTTAGGGACTGTTCCTGCTGAATTGTGCTTAGTACAGGGGAATACCTATGCTGTCATAGTTTTATGGGATCTCTCTGTACAGACTATGAGCAAACTTAAGGGACTGTTCCTGCTGAATTGTGCTTAGTACAGGGGAATACCTATGCTGTCATAGTTTTATGGGATCTCTCTGTACAGACTATGAGCAAACTTAGGGGCTGTTCCTGCTGAATTGTGCTTAGTACAGGGAATACCTATGCTGCCATAGTTTTATGGGATCTCTCTGTACAGACTATGAGCAAACTTAGGGACTGTTCCTGCTGAATTGTGCTTAGTACAGGGGAATACCTATGCTGCCATAGTTTTATGGGATCTCTCTGTACAGACTATGAGCAAACTTAGGGACTGTTCCTGCTGAATTGTGCTTAGTACAGGGGAATACCTATGCTGCCATAGTTTTATGGGATCTCTCTGTACAAGTTATCGCTGGTCAGTGTGTCTAATAGTTAAAGTTAATGCCCAGTTCTTGTCGTTTTGCCATGTATATCTGTGACTAATTCTCATGATAAGGAAAGTTACACAGGATTCTGGACTTGTGTGTTTGGCCGTGTGACTTGCACTGAAACTATAAATTGTTACTGACCCTTCCCTGTCCCTGTGCCCATTGGCTGGTTCAGCTCCATGTTAGACCCCGGCAGTCATTCGCCCATTGGACCCGCAGGGCCCTTTCCTATTGGCTGCAGTAGAACAATAGGATTTGAATACAAAATTGATGCTCCAGATCTAATAACATAAAATCAGTGTAAACCATTTTCTGGGAATAATTACCCTTTAATTAGAATACCTGGAAGGGGTAATAGTATTGGCTAAAATAACCGAGAAACGTGGATTTATTATTTCCTCCAGTTAAATCTGAGTTGGCCCTCGCCGGTCCCAAGTCACAGACCCCAGAATACAAAGTTCTGTACATGGTGGGCCTCCTGCATTCCTGTGTCTCCCCCCGGGACTGTGTCTCTTTCAAGAGCAGAAAACTAAAATAATTCCTTCCTGCAACTTATGCTGAGCTCACGGCTCCACCAGTGTGGGGGTCACATCCCGTGCGGGTCCCTGACACCCCTCACATTCTCCTCCGCCTGAGATAAAGGGTGGGGGGCTCTGTAAAGAAAAACAAAATAAGAGAAGGGGGGTCACAAAGACTGGAAGGTCCCAGGCTCATAAACTCACACCCAGCACCCCATGTGTCGCTCACACTATCTGAGTTACTAGGGTCCCCCCAATATTCACATGTAGCACCCCATTATTCCCGTGGCCACTTTCTAAACCCATTGGTCAAGCTGTGTGTATGTTCTGATGCTCTGATTGGCTGCTCTTTCATCTCTGTCTCACTTATAATTCTCAGACTGTTTATAAATTGTATCCTATGAGGAGCCGGCACCCACTGAACCCCACTTTACTCTCCTATTAAACGGGTGCTTCTCCTTTAAGGTAATTTTTAGTGTGTTATAGAATGGCTGATTCTAAGCAACTTTTCAATTGGCCTTCATTATATATATATATATACATGTCATTTGAATACACTTTGATTTTTTTCACCAAAGAACTCGGTGTTGCTGGTCATTTCTACCTTAATATATATATATATATATATATATATATATATATATATATATATATATATAAAAAATTTTTTTATTTATTTGCCTTCTTCTATTTCCATCTTTCAGATGGGGGTCACTGACCCCATCTAAAAACAAATTGCTCTGAAAGGCTACACGTATTGTTATTTCTACTTTTTATTACTCATGTTTCTATTCAGGTCTCTCTTTTTCATATTCTAATCTCATATTCAAATCAACGCATGGTCGCTAGGGTAATTTGGACCCTAGCAACCAGATAGCGGAAATTACAAACTGGAGAGCTGCTGAATAAAAAGCTAAATAACTCAAAAATCACAAATGGTAAAAAAGGAAAATCAATTGCAAATTGTCTCAGAATAATTTAAAGGTGAACCCTTGAAAATGAAGGGTAGTGGCCACATTTACAGTAGGGTAGTGATACAGAAGCAACTATCCAGTTTGCAATATCATCAATCTGGTTGCTATGGTCCAAGTTACCCTAGCAACCATGCATTGATTTGTATAAGAGACTGGAATATGAATAGGAGAGGCCTGAATAGAAAGATGAGTAACAATAACAATACATTTGTAGCCTTACAGAGCATTTGTTTTTTTTAGATATGGTGAGTGACCCTCATTTGAAACCTGCAAAGACTCAGAAGAAGGCGAATAATTCAAAAACTTTAAAAGAGAAAAAATGAAGACCAATTGAAAAGTTGCTTAGAATTAGACTAAGGGTCTAAGGGTCAACGTAAAGGTCAGCCACCCCTTTAAGGCCAGAGGGAGAGTGTTTATATTCCTGTAGTGTAATGAGTATTGAGTATGACATTACATGTAAATAAGAGGCATGAGTTGTAACCTCACATCATTAGCCAGGCCTCAGCTAGAATGATATGTGTCCCCGGGGCCCCGACACACAACCAGTTCCCTGAGGAGCCTTTAACTGTAAGCTCTTGTGCTGTTTCCCATTAACGTCCTGGCCAGGTATAGGGGTGAATCCCATAGCCCCCCCCCTATTTATATCCAGCCTAATGATTTATTGCTGAGTGAGCAGGACCTCTGACTGCCAACACTGGGAAAGCAGGGGACACAATATGGGTGGAGAGTGGGAGGAGCAAAGGACAGTTGGAGAGTGGGAGGAGCAATGAGGTACAAAGAATTGGCTGTCAGGGTGCCATTGCCCTAAAAGGAGGTGGAGACTTTTGCCTGTATTTCTCTCTGCCCAGTATGTTCCCAGTCAAGGTGCCCATTGGATACTGATGAAGCCAAACTGCCAACTGATTAACCCTTGCAAGTGCCCAAAAGAATTTAAAGGGGTGGTTCACCTTTACATTAACGTTTAGTATGTAACTTTCCACTTTCTTCTGACTCTTTCCAGTTTTCAAGTGGGGGTCACTGACCCCAGTTAAAAACCGAATGCTCTGTAAAGCTACAAATGTATTGTTATGGCTTATTTTTATTACTCATCTTTCTATTCAGACCCTCTCCTATTCATGTTCCAGTCTCTTATTCAAATCAGTGCATGGTTGCTAGGGGAATTTGGACCCTAGCAACCAGAATTCAGGTCCAGTGATTGACTCAAAGCCAAATGATCAGTCCCACGTGCTGCTCCTATTTGCTCAATGATAATATTGTGGGTGGGACCAATACTGAGGCCGGCCTCTGAGGAGCAAAGCTTCTACTGCTTGTGAGAAGGTTTGGCTGAGAGGGCGGCAGGGCAATCACTGCTGACTTCCCAATTGTGATTGGCCCTTGTATCCTTTTATGAACATCCAATCACGTATCCAGCTGCTCCCCCAACCAGTGTTGCTGAAAAGATTCTCCCCTTATTCGTGCGATGGATTCTCCCACCCTGCCAAGCTGTCCCTTGCTCCTCTCATGTTTAGGATCAGGATTAGAATGGGCAGTGCACTAGTGAATACGACTCTTGCTCCCCCTGATTGTGCGGCACCACTCGCTTTTCTGTAATTGCTGTAAAACAAGCCCTGATCTCAGCCATGTGCTACTGGCCCTTATGGGAAGGGGATGAGATGAACCATTTCACTGCCGGGGGTTTCAAGCTTCTCCATTCCCAGCATCCTCTATTTTCCCAGCATTGTGTTGTGCCAGTGATGTGAGGGATTTCTAATGAAAGTACCTGGGGATAAGCTCATTGTCAGACATGGAAGAGACGCTGATCCCCTCCCCTGCTGCCCTTCTAGCTGAGGATTCTGGGAAGGGACTTTGTGGCAAGGAGAATGCAGTTGGCGACTGATGATCAGGGAGGGGAACTTTAGGAGCAGCGCCAGGGAAATGTGATCATTACACACAGACCCCTCCTGACCGTCTGCTGGAATTTAATTAAATCGGGAGGGGGGGGGCAGGAGCGCAGAGAACATCTGGAACCAATATGTGAAGCTTTGATTCCTGCTTCTCTCCCGGCTCTTCCTCATACACTTTCCTGTTTCTCTGCTGGGGGGAGAAGGTATGGGAACATGGGAGAGAGAGATGTTATCCACGGGGGCCGGACGGGTGTCTCGGGGGTACAGGGGTAACACAAAGATGAGAACAACATAATCATGGTCCCTTCTTCAGAAACCCCCCAAATTATGTACATACTCCTGCCCCCTGCTGGGTTCCTACGTTTCATTCAAAGAGTCCAGAGGTTTCCAGCTACTATATGTTTCCTTATAGTCTGTACAGAGAGATCTGGCAGCATAGGTATTCCCTGTACTAAGCACAATTCAGCAGGAACAGTCCCTAAGTTTGCTCATAGTCTGTACAGAGAGATCCCATAAAACTATGACAGCATAGGTATTCCCTGTACTAAGCACAATTCAGCAGGAACAGTCCCCTAAGTTTGCTCATAGTCTGTACAGAGAGATCCCATAAAACTATGGCAGCATAGGTATTCCCCTGTACTAAGCACAATTCAGCAGGAACAGCCCCTAAGTTTTCTCATAGTCTGTACAGACAGATCCCATAAAACTATGGCAGCATAGGTATTCCCCTGTACTAAGCACAATTCAGCAGGAACAGCCCCTAAGTTTGCTCATAGTCTGTACAGAGATATCCCATAAAACTATGGCAGCATAGGAATTCCCCTGTACTAAGCACAATTCAGCAGGTACAACCCCCTAAATTTGCTCATATTCTGTACAGAGAGATCCCATAAAACTATGGCAGCATAGGTATTCCCTGTACTAAGCACAATTCAGCAGGAACAGTCCCTAAGTTTGCTCATAGTCTGTACAGAGAGATCCCATAAAACTATGGCTGCATAGGTATTCCCTGTACTAAGCACAATTCAGCAGGAACAGTCCCTAAGTTTGCTCATAGTCTGTACAGACAGATCCCATAAAACTATGGCAGCATAGGTATTCCCCTGTACTAAGCACAATTCAGCAGGTACAACCCCCTAAGTTTGCTCATAGTCTGTACAGACAGATCCCATAAAACTATGGCAGCATAGGTATTCCCTGTACTAAGCACAATTCAGCAGGAACAGTCCCTAAGTTTGCTCATAGTCTGTACAGAGAGATCCCATAAAACTATGGCAGCATAGGTATTCCCCTGTACTAAGCACAATTCAGCAGGAACAATCCTTAAGTTTGCTCATAGTCTGTACAGAGAGATCCCATAAAACTATGGCAACATAGGTATTCCCTGTACTAAGCACAATTCAGCAGGAACAGTCCCTAAGTTTGCTCATAGTCTGTACAGAGAGATCCCATAAAACTATGGCAGCATAGGTATTCCTCTGTACTAAGCACAATTCAGCAGGAACAGTACCTAAGTTTGCTCATAGTCTGTACAGAGAGATCCCATAAAACTATGGCAGCATAGGTATTCCTCTGTACTAAGCACAATTCAGCAGGAACAGTACCTAAGTTTGCTCATAGTCTGTACAGAGAGATCCCATAAAACTATGGCAGCATAGGTATTCCTCTGTACTAAGCACAATTCAGTAGGAACAGCCCCTAAGTTTGCTCATAGTCTGTACAGAGAGATCCCATAAAACTATGGCAGCATAGGTATTCCTCTGTACTAAGCACAATTCAGCAGGAACAGTACCTAAGTTTGCTCATAGTCTGTACAGAGAGATCCCATAAAACTATGGCAACATAGGTATTCCCTGTACTAAGCACAATTCAGCAGGAACAGTCCCTAAGTTTGCTCATAGTCTGTACAGAGAGATCCCATAAAACTATGGCAGCATAGGTATTCCCCTGTACTAAGCACAATTCAGCAGGAACAGCCCCTAAGTTTGCTCATAGTCTGTACAGAGATATCCCATAAAACTATGGCAGCATAGGAATTCCCCTGTACTAAGCACAATTCAGCAGGTACAACCCCCTAAATTTGCTCATATTCTGTACAGAGAGATCCCATAAAACTATGGCAGCATAGGTATTCCCTGTACTAAGCACAATTCAGCAGGAACAGTCCCTAAGTTTGCTCATAGTCTGTACAGAGAGATCCCATAAAACTATGGCAGCATAGGTATTCCCCTGTACTAAGCACAATTCAGCAGGAACAGTCCCTAAGTTTGCTCATAGTCTGTACAGACAGATCCCATAAAACTATGGCAGCATAGGTATTCCCCTGTACTAAGCACAATTCAGCAGGTACAACCCCCTAAGTTTGCTCATAGTCTGTACAGACAGATCCCATAAAACTATGGCAGCATAGGTATTCCCTGTACTAAGCACAATTCAGCAGGAACAGTCCCTAAGTTTGCTCATAGTCTGTACAGACAGATCCCATAAAACTATGGCAGCATAGGTATTCCCCTGTACTAAGCACAATTCAGCAGGTACAACCCCCTAAATTTGCTCATAGTCTGTACAGACAGATCCCATAAAACTATGGCAGCATAGGTATTCCCTGTACTAAGCACAATTCAGCAGGAACAGTCCCTAAGTTTGCTCATAGTCTGTACAGAGAGATCCCATAAAACTATGGCAGCATAGGTATTCCCCTGTACTAAGCACAATTCAGCAGGAACAATCCCTAAGTTTGCTCATAGTCTGTACAGAGAGATCCCATAAAACTATGGCAACATAGGTATTCCCTGTACTAAGCACAATTCAGCAGGAACAGTCCCTAAGTTTGCTCATAGTCTGTACAGAGAGATCCCATAAAACTATGGCAGCATAGGTATTCCTCTGTACTAAGCACAATTCAGCAGGAACAGTACCTAAGTTTGCTCATAGTCTGTACAGAGAGATCCCATAAAACTATGGCAGCATAGGTATTCCTCTGTACTAAGCACAATTCAGCAGGAACAGTACCTAAGTTTGCTCATAGTCTGTACAGAGAGATCCCATAAAACTATGGCAGCATAGGTATTCCTCTGTACTAAGCACAATTCAGTAGGAACAGCCCCTAAGTTTGCTCATAGTCTGTACAGAGAGATCCCATAAAACTATGGCAGCATAGGTATTCCCTGTACTAAGCACAATTCAGCAGGAACAGCCCCTAAGTTTGCTCATAGTCTGTACAGAGAGATCCCATAAAACTATGGCAGCATAGGTATTCCCCTGTACTAAGCACAATTCAGCAGGAACAGTCCCCTAAATTTGCTCATAGTCTGTACAGAGAGATCCCATAAAACGATGGCAGCATAGGTATTCCCTTGTACTAAGCACAATTCAGCAGGAACAGTCCCCTAAGTTTGTTCATAGCCTGTACAGAGAGATCCCATAAAACGATGGCAGCATAGGTATTCCTCTGTACTATGATGATGATGATCACAATTATATACGTGTCCCTGTTTCCTACAATGTTATCCCAGTATCTCTCTGGGGTAAGGAATTCCAGGCATATAATCTGGACACATTATAGGACAGTGAGTACTTGGGGCGCATGTATTGGTACAACCCAGATGTATTTTCCAGTTTGTCACTGTCCTGGTTCTGGCTCAGCAGTTTCTGGTCTAGTGAAGTTATAATATGAAAACCAGCACCTGATTGGCTGCCGACAGGGCAATTGGGTGCAACTGATTTCTGTATCCAATGTGGGATCCGTGTCTGTGGCTGAGAGGTTTGTAGGGTCCCACTCTGGGTGGGCTGGGAAACAGGGAGGCTATGAAATAACTTGCTAAGCCCTGGCTGCATTCGATGGCACAGACTAATGGAGGGCCTGACAGGCGAGTAATATCCTAATATTTGTCCCTTTTCCTCCCAGCGGGGCCCCAGCTGCACTCGCACAATAAGGAGAAAAGGTTAAACTGATAAGCCCAAGCGCAGCGAGTAATCAGCGGGACACAGGCCTCGGAGCTCTTGATAAATGGGCACAGATTAATTACACAATAGCCTTCCACTTAGCCCGGCCCCTACTATTGCCCCAGGCTCAGCTGCACATAGAGCCATGGCTGCAAAGTCACCCACAATGGGAATCCAGGAGAAACTAGAGAGGTGGCCATACACGTACAGATCCGCTTGTTTGGCGACTTTGACAAACAAATGCATCTCTCCCTGATACGCCACATTGAGATGTGCCCTAGGGTCCAACGATTGGATCATAATGTAGCCAACATGGGCAGTCAGATTGCAGGACCGCATCGACGAATAGATGTGGCAGAGATCCAATGTCATTTTTAATCCTGCGCGGTCGAAATCTGCCTGATTTTCGGCCAGATATTGATCGGGAAAGCCCATCCGAGGGCCCTACACACGGCAGCTTTTATCGGCCCATGTATGGCCAACAACTGACTACTGAACCCCCAGCCAATCAGCTTATAGCACTTGTACTGTGCCTTGTCTGATGTACTACCATATATATGGTATGGCTCCTCCCACCCATGTGTATAAATACAAATATACAGAGAAGGAATGTTCTGGGCACACAATAAGCTATACCCTCATACTGTACTGTCTAAGGGAATCAATATGGCACCTCCTCCCATAGTCCCATATGTATAAATACAAATATACAGAGAAGGAATGTTCTGGGCACACAATAAGCTATACCCTCATACTGTACTGTCTAAGGGAATCAATATGGCACCTCCCTCCTCCCATATGTATAAATACATATATACAGAGAAGGAATGTCCTGGGCACACAATAAGCTATACCCTCATACTGTACTGTCTAAGGGAATCAATATGGCACCTCCCTCCTCCCATATGTATAAATACATATATACAGAGAAGGAATGTTCTGGGCACACAATAAGCTATACCTTCATACTGTACTGTCTAAGGGAATCAATATGGCACCTCCTCCTCCCATATGTATAAATACAAATATACAGAGAAGGAATGTTCTGGGCACACAATAAGCTATACCCTCATACTGTACTGTCTAAGGGAATCAATATGGCACCTCCTCCCATATGTATAAATACAAATATACAGAGAAGGAATGTTCTGGGCACACAATAAGCTATACCCTCATACTGTACTGTCTAATGGAATCAATATGGCACCTCCTCCTCCCATATGTATAAATACAAATATACAGAGAAGGAATGTTCTGGGCACACAATAAGCTATACCCTCATACTGTACTGTCTAAGGGAATCAATATGGCACCTCCTCCCATAGTCCCATATGTATAAATACAAATATACAGAGAAGGAATGTTCTGGGCACACAATAAGCTATACCCTCATACTGTACTGTCTAAGGGAATCAATATGGCACTTCCTCCTCCCATATGTATAAATACAAATATACAGAGAAGGAATGTTCTGGGCACACAATAAGCTATACCCTCATACTGTACTGTCTAAGGGAATCAATATGGCACCTCCTCCCATATGTATAAATACAAATATACAGAGAAGGAATGTTCTGGGCACACAATAAGCTATACCCTCATACTGTATTGTCTAAGGGAATCAATATGGCACCTCCTCCCATATGTATAAATACAAATATACAGAGAAGGAATGTTCTGGGCACACAATAAGCTATACCCTCATACTGTACTGTCTAAGAGAATCAATATGGCACCTCCTCCCATATGTATAAATACAAATATACAGAGAAGGAATGTTCTGGGCACACAATAAGCTATACCCTCATACTGTACTGTCTAAGTCAGTGATCCCCAACCAGTAGCTTGTGAGTAACATGTTGTTCTCCAACCCCTTGGATGTTTCTCCCAAAGCAGGAGATTATTTTTGAATTCCAGGCTTGGAGGTAAGTTGTGGCTTCATAAAAACCAGTTGTACTGCCAAACCGAGCCTCCGTGTAGGTTGTAAATCCACATAGGGGCTACTAAATGGCCAATCACAGCCCTTATTTTTCACACCAAGAACATATTTTATTCTAGTGTTGCTCCCCAACTCCTTTTACCATTGAATGTTGCTCACATGTTCTCAAGGTTGGGGATCCCTGGTCTTAGGAAAGGAGGACAGGCTCAATTGTGGTGCTGTGAGATCTGCTTATGTTTTCTTCTTTCTTTTCTTGCTCCCCTCCAGTGTTGACTGATAGACCATATGTATCTTTACAGCCAACAGTCCCTGGCCCCCGAGTGCACTGGACAACTATTGACTACAACACTTAATGGCTGAAGGCAGAGGTGAGTAACATATTTGTGGGTTTTTGGTTTAGAATGATTCAATAAGCCCCATTATTACTGTATATTCTGGAGTGGAGGGATGTACAACACATGGTACTGCAGTGATTTAGTTGGGCATTTTTGCCAATAGTGATGTCGCTCGGGTTATACCCCGGGGCAGATTGGATACAAATCATGGAGCGGGTGCAGTAGTCCCAGTGGGCAATGACGGGGGCAAGTAGGGCAGAATCTGCTCAGTGTGTGAGATATGAAGGCAGCTGTGTGAGTGACAAGAGCACCGGAGGGCAATCATTAGGGCACCTTTTCCAGTGGGATGCAGATGCTGATGCAGTCGCACTGTGTATATATATATATTTATATAATGGTGCCACTTCAATCCTCTCCGGCTGACGTCTATGAGAGGCCGTAACTGTGTTTCCAATTAAACAGCTAAAGACTCTGTGTCTCTGTCTGCATGGAACATTGGCACTGGGGGTGATGGGTGGGGGGAAGGCAAGTGGCACCTCATTAAATCTCTGCAAACTTTTGTTAAAGTGGGGAGATAAGTAGCGCCTGTGGGTTCCTACAATTGGGCACCAAGACTTGCCCCACACTCTTTGTGCAGCGCTGAGGGCACTGAATTTATAGAGGGTGTCACCCCCAAAATGCTCCATAGCCTGGTTACCATTGAGCTAAGGGGCCCTCCCATGTCACTGAACTAGGGGGCACCCAGGAGTCCTAAAAACTCGTTGCCATTGGACAGGTCAGTAACTAACCCAGAGACAATAAATAAGCAAAGCCCAAAATCTTATTCTAATTGGCCTTCAGTTTGCACCCCTTCCTCTCCATTGGGCTCCAAATTTTGGAAGCATGCCCCTCATCCAACCCACCCCCCATTATCTGCTTTTAAAGATACTTTGAACATGGTTTATGGCTCTTTTAACCAGGAATTCCTTTTTCCCCCCAGATCGTTTGTTTTCCTTTTACGTCTCCCTGTCGTCTAATGTCTGTTTGGTGAAGCCCAGTCTATACCCACCGCCACCTAACGGGGCCCTCAATCCCCCACTGTTATGGGCTGATCATGGGGCCACGCTGACGGAGCAGACTAAAGGTAAAGAAATGCAAATATATAAAATGTCTCCTTCCAGCTGCTCTGCACTACTAATCCTGGTGTCCAGCTGGGCATGCTGGGAATTGAAGTTTGCAGCAAAGGGGAAAATGGTACATTCTGCTTAAAGGAGCCCCCAAAAGCAAGCACCCAATTCAAATCACAATCACTTAACTATTGACATGGGCACTGATTTATGTTTAATTTCTCAGGTAATTCTGCTCTAGGCTGTGCGGCTTTCTTTAAGCGGAATGTACCATTTTGTGTAGCTCAGCTGCCAGTTATGCCTGAGTCATCTTTGCGTAACCACTTTCTGGCACTCAGGGCTCCCACGATGTGAGTAAAGAAATGGTACTGACCCAAGTGTATCCTACAGGGAGCCCGAGCATTCCTGGACCAGTGATTGGCCACCCTCCCTCATGGCTGCAACCATACGGTCATGTTTGATAGGGGTTACCTTAATATGACATGGACCCCACAAATGTTTTTTTATTTTTTTGCAGGGGGCCCCAGGAAAGTGAGGATATGAGACTGACGTGCTGTGTATTTATTTCCCTTTGTACGTGGGTAACTGTCAGTTCTCCCCCACTCTGCGCTCTATTCCTAAGTGTACGACTCTGTATGAGACCCCAATTTCTTGTACATTTTTGTTTTAGGGAGAACAATTTCAGCCTCATAGAGAAGGTCCCCGGGAGTTTTATGGGGGAGCACAGTTCAGCCAGCCGTAGCTCGACACCAGATGAAAAGCTCCCGTTCCTCCCCGGCCGCCTGGTTCTCATTAGCGAGTCTCATACTGTGAGTGTTTCAGGGGCCTAATTACCTCATTAAGAGGAACGCTACTTTCCCAGGGGTCCTGACCTGCAGCTCAGCAGAGGAGTCAGTTAGGCGGCAGTATCTGGGGGTACCTCTGCAGTGAGGCTGAGAGGGAGGCTGTCATTATGAGCTCTACACTCCTCCTCCCCCCCCAGTTCAAGAATGAGCTGAAACCGATAGCATCCAAAGGTCCCAATCTAGTGCTGGCCAACATCTTGCCCCACCATAATTCTTTGGAGCCATTTCCATGGTTTAGGTCCCTGGTCCCAATGAAAACAAGCCTCACACACGAGATGGGAATGGAAGAACCTGATGGAGCCTCAACCCAACTGAACCCCTGTTGGATAAAGGAAAACACCAACTGTGAGCCAGGCCTGAATCAAACCCCAACCTCACTAAAGGTGGCCATACACAGAGAGATCCGCTCGCTTCACAATTTTGTCAAATGTATGGATCTCTCCATGATATGCCCACCTTGGGTGATATTAGGCTGATCCGATTGTGGGCCCTAGGGTCCAACGATGGGATCATAACGGGCGGTCGCATCAACAAACACATGCAGTCCACGATCTGATGGGATTTTTAACCCGACTCTCGGCCAGATATCAATTGGGGAAGCCTGTCTGAGGGTCCCACACACGGCCATTAAAGCCGCCGCCTCGGTCTGTTGGCAGCTTTTATCAGCCCATGTATGGCCACCTTAAGGCTCTTGTGCCTGATCTCAGCAACAATGTTCCAACATCTAATGGGACCTTCCCAGAAGAAGAGTAGGGACTATTATAGCTGCAAAAAAGCAAGTGCATATTAATCCCCTTGGTTTGGGAATAAGATGTTGGACAGATATCTATGATATTCCTACGTATCATTCTCGTTATGATGAATATATTCTGTGCATCACATGGGTCTATCTTTAGGGGGCAGAGACCATTGCCTAGGAACAGCAGCAGTTGTTATAGGTAGAAGGAGTTTGGGGGGCAGGTATAGTATAATGAGATGGTCAGTAGGACACAAGTCCATTCTATCAGCTCCCATAGACCTGTGTTTGGTATTGGGCCTTTGGGCACTTGAAATGCCAGTCAATGTAACACCAAAGCCACCCAAGGGGGCAGAGGTCTGTATTATATTATATATTCGAAATAGCTCCATCACCATAAATACATAACGACATAGTAGCTGAAGCTGAAAAGAAACATCCAATTCAACCTTTGGATTCAGGGAATGTCATTGGTGCATGCTCTCGCAGCTGTAGTGGGGGAACCAAAGAACTTGCAATCTGTTAAGTACACTTGTACTCCGCCTACTAAGTGAAATGACTGGTGCAGATGTTGCTCCTATCACCAGACCCCAAGTATTTATACAACAAAGCCACTCCATGGACCTTTACCCCTTGCATTGCGGGCGGAGAAGACCTCTGGTTTATTAGGGTCCTGCAGTGGGGAAGGTCACTTCATACAGAAGAGGAATTTTGTGACTCTGCATGAGGGATCCCAAAGTAGCCCCCCATCTGTTCCCAGGAGCACCTCCTCCTCCTCCTTCCCAACTTGTTGATAGAAAGCACTTAACCTCCCGATTTCAGTCACCGGGACCCATCTAGAGGGGCTGCAAGGAAAACAGAGCCTGCTAGGGCCATCTTATTTTTTTATTCCTTCCCCTCTCCCAAAAAAAAGAAGAAGGGAAGGGAGGTCAGGGGTCAGCACCAAGGAGGGGGCGTGTGGAAAGATTTATCCAAGAACTAGAGAGAGAAAAGAAAAGGGGGGCGAGTAAAAAGTTTGTTTTCTTCTAGACGTCAGCGAAAAGACTTTTTTTTTTTTTTTTTGGTTACTTGGCTGAGAGTGCATGTGAGAGTGAGCTGGTCCCTGCCCTACAGGGGGAGAGGGAGAAGGATTTAGGCACAGGCAAGAGGCACGGGGAGCACAGCTTTTGGGGAAGGGAGAGCAAGGAGCTGCAACAAGTTTAGGGAGAAGGAAACGTGACTGTTGGGGAGAAGAGAGACAGACCGGGAGGAGGATCAAAGTCCCGGGCTGGGGGTATGGACAGAGATTTTGGTCTGGACAAGTCCATAGCCCTCAATGAAATGCGGATCCTGGAACCCGCTGAGCTCCCCCACGGAAGGAAGAACTTCAGCGTCAGTCACCTCTTGGACCTGGAAGAGGCAGTGGTAGCAGGGATGCAAGAGACCGCAGATACGGCAGCGACAACAGAGGACGAGGACAAGGAACCGGCGTCTGGGGGAAGCAGTGACAGCGAAGTGACAATCCAAGAAGGTAGGTGTCCCCTCCCCCAGCCACCCCCTGTGCCACTTAGTAACGGGGGCAAATTCGATGGCTGGTACTTGTTTCGGTAAGTTGAGTAACAGAAATCAGGATTGGGTACCACAGCTGCTGCAGAACTCTCAGTGCTGTTATAGTGCAGAGGCCTTAACTCCAGGATAGAGAGATGTAGGTGCCCTTATCTGTCTGCCACTCATAAGTCTAATCCCCATGGAAACTGATGAACAATAATGCGTAAGAACAAGACAACTTGCCATTAGGAGCAGTGTAATTACCTGGAACTGCCTCCCAGTAGAGATGGGAGAGGATACTTATTATCATTACTGTTTTGTAGTGATCGAGTGCAATACAGGGAGTAATAGTGAGATAAGATACAATAAGGGACATTCCGGGTTGTTGGACTGATGCCTTGTACAAAGATTATTGTTGGCAACGCTGAGCTGTGTTCCTACTAATGAGCCCGGGGAGACGGTTTCTTGGGACATCAGTAACGGCTCCGTGTAAATATCCACACTCGATCCGCCAGATAGAATTCTGACTTCATTATTGGCTTTATTGCACTTTAGAAAATCTACTTAAAGGGATAGAAAACATGAGACGAGAGTTGCCTTTATAGGAAAAGCCACATTGCTATAGTTTCACGTATCCACACGTCTCCGATATACAGTTTTCTGCGCTGTAATTCAGCCGGCTGGGGGCAGCCATGTTTCCAACACTGGGACGTCCCACACACTCTCGATACATTGTCTCCGGTTACTTTATTTGTTACAAGATGCTCCTGGAAGAACATTGTATCTTTTACCAGCTGTGCTTGGAAATCTTTACTTGACCTCTCTTCAGGCTATTGCTGAACTACATTTCCCAGCATCCTCCATCAGCAACAACTGAAGATTCTCAGGCTAGAAATCCCATTATTAAACAGATGAGGACCTTTATAGATTACATACAGACGGGGCAAGATGGGGAACAGAGTGACACCAGTAATCTATTGCCAAACTTTATTGTAGAAAGTGGTTTCCAGCTAATAAATTCTGGATTAAATGGCATATTATCCAGACTCGGAATTGTAGTTCATTTAGATAATTCAATCTCTTCTTTCTTGTACCATTTGCGCCTCGTAGCCAGAAAAGTACAGAGTGACTGGGACATTTTTTTTGTGGGGGGGATTAAATTGATAACTGACGTCAGACAGATGTGAAATAATGTTATAGTATATATATGTGCTATATAATGCTTGCTCATAGAAGTGCAGGTTGTTCGGTGGGCAAGTCTCTGAGCAGCAGAGCTTACAATCTTAGATTGAAGTCGTTTCCATGGTAGCTGAATGTCCTGTGAAATCCACCTATGATCCCATTTATTGTGTAGGTTTCACCTTTAAGTTAATTTATGTTAGCAACTTTTCGATTGGTCTCCAGCATTTATTTCTTATAGTTTATTTTATTTCTAATTCTAGCTTTCAAATGGGGGTCACTGACCCCATCTAAAAACAAATGCTCTGTAAGGGTCAGGGCACACAGGCAGATTCAGGGAGATTAGTCGCCCGGCCACAAATCTCCTCTTCTCGGATCGATTTGTTTTCTGAAGTCGCCCGAAGTTTCCTCGAGGCGACTTTGGAAAACGAATCACGCTGAGTGCCATCCCGCCGGTGATTTATATTTAAGATGGCGGGAAGCAGTTTGGGAGATTAGTTGCCCCAAATAAGAGATTTGTCGCCGGGCGACTAATCTCCCTGAATCTGCCTGTTTGCCTTGACCCTTAGGCTACTAATGTATTGTTATCGCTACTTTTTATTACCCATCTTTCCATTCAGGCCTCTACTATTCATATTCCAGTCTCTTATTCAAATCAATGCATGGTTGCTAGGGGAATGTTGACACTAGCAACCAGATTGCTGAAATTACATACTGGAGAGCTGCTGAATAAAAAGCGAAATAAGTCAAAAACCACAAATAATAAAAAATGCAAACCAATTGCAAATAGTCTCAAAATATCCCTCTGTACATCATACTAACAGTGAACAACCCCTTTAAGTTACTGGTGTTGCCTGTGCATGTTCAGCTTTATATTTATAGTCTGGGGGGAGGCAAATCGCTCGCCCCTCTTCAGCTTGAACTGTAGGAAAAGCCGTGAAATTAATAAAATACTGGAGCTAAATACGTAATATTTCCTTTCCTAAATACGCTGTGAGGACAACTTTGCTGCGGTCTAGTCTGCAAGTAAATCATTGGCAGCAAGCGGAACACTCACTGGGGGTCTGAGGTTTGTAGCCGTCGGTTGCACTTATTGCAAAAAGAAAAAAGAAAATTCTCAGATTGCGGGGCCGGGCCCCTGTGTTCTCTGGCCGCAGACTGTGTTGTTTTCATGTCCCCACCCAAGTGTAAGCACCGGGGCTCCTGCTTAGAGACGTGACGTGTGCCTGGGATAAGGAGACTGGGAATACAGGACCAGTTCGTTTGCCTCCTTGAGGGGGGGGAGATGGGGCAGCTCAAGTGGGGGCAATCTTTAGATTTTATTGGATTATTGGATTGAAGGGGTCAATAAACATTTTATATATATATATATATATATATAATATTCCCTACATCATCCCCACCAGATATGTCATGCTGTGCCGCCATATGGTATTGTGACATCACTCTCTACTGTGACCTCATCTTCAGCTGCAATATCTATATCTATCAGTTGGCATTACATTTTTGAGCTAGACTCGTTCATCCACTCACTTCACCAAACGGGCACATCGTTGCCTGAATCTGCTGATTTGTTCTTTAACAGGTGGTTCACCTTTAAGTTAACTTTTAGTATATTATACAACT
The DNA here is from genome assembly GCF_017654675.1 of Xenopus laevis. Classification (NCBI taxonomy): domain Eukaryota; kingdom Metazoa; phylum Chordata; class Amphibia; order Anura; family Pipidae; genus Xenopus; species Xenopus laevis. Next base: position 9,750,488 of record NC_054385.1, read on the forward strand.
TTTCAATTGGCCTTCATTTTCTCTTTAGTTTTTGAATTATTAGCCTTCTTCTTCTGACTCTTTCTAGCTTTAAAATGGGGGGTCACTGACCCCATCTAAAAATAAATGCTATATAAGGGTACAAATGTATTGTTATTGCTACTTTTTATTACTCATTTTTTCATAGCCTCTCCTATTCATATTCCAGTCTCTTATTCAAATCAGTGGACAGTTGCTAGGGGAATTTGGATTGATAGATATAGATATTGCTGCTGGGGGAATATTGATAGATCTAGATATTGCTGCTGGGGGAATATTGATAGATCTAAATATTGCTGCTGGGGGAATATTGATAGATATAGATATTGCTGCTGGGGGAATATTGATAGATATAGATATTGCTGCTGGGGGAATATTGATAGATCTAAATATTGCTGCTGGGGGAATATTGATAGATATAGATATTGCTGCTGGGGGAATATTGATAGATATAGATATTGCTGCTGGGGGAATATTGATAGATATAGTTATTGCTGCTGGGGGAATTTGGATTGATAGATATAGATATTGCTGCTGGGGGAATATTGATAGATATAGATATTGCTGCTGGGGGAATATTGATAGATATAGATATTGCTGCTGGGGGAATATTGATAGATATAGATATTGCTGCTGGGGGAATATTGATAGATATAGATATTGCTGCTGGGGGAATTTGGATTGATAGATATAGATATTGCTGCTGGGGGAATATTGATAGATATTGCTGCTGGGGGAATATTGATAGATCTAGATATTGCTGCTGGGGGAATATTGATAGATCTAGTTATTGCTGCTAGGGGAATATTGATAGATCTAGATATTGCTGCTGGGGGAATATTGATAGATATAGATATTGCTGCTGGGGGAATATTGATAGATATAGATATTGCTGCTGGGGGAATATTGATAGATATTGCTGCTGGGGGAATATTGATAGATCTAGATATTGCTGCTGGGGGAATATTGATAGATCTAGTTATTGCTGCTAGGGGAATATTGATAGATCTAGATATTGCTGCTGGGGGAATATTGATAGATATAGATATTGCTGCTGGGGGAATATTGATAGATCTAGATATTGCTGCTGGGGGGATATTTATATATAGATATTGCTGCTGGAGGAATATTGATTGATATAGATATTCTGCTGGGGGAATATTGATAGATCTAGATATTGCTGCTGGGGGAATATTGATATATAGATATTGCTGCTGGAGGAATATTGATAGATCTAGATAATCCTGCTGGGAGGATATTGGGTTTTTATCAGGATTTGGCACCTTTATTGTGTTTTTTTAGCCACAGAGGAAGAATGGGGGCCCCCGAGGAGCTTGCTTTCTGCTCCCTAATTCTCGGATCCTGCGGTCATTTCTCTTTCAGCCTACAAAGGGGAGCGGGTTTCTCTCAGTCTTTGTGATGGAGCCTGTGGCTGAGCGAGGCGCCAGTACATTAAACCAGATGTTGGGAGGCGCCGCTCCAAGCATCACACGCAAGGAGACTGCAGCCACATGGCACGGGAGCAGAATCCCTGCAGGTCTGGACATTCCGTGGGACTGGCGCTGGGAATGATTCACACATTGGAAAACAATAGCAGCATGAGTTGGAAATCTGGGAATTTTGTGAAGAGGAGGGGGAGCCTTTGGCCAGTTCATGCTGGTCTTCCCTTTAGTCCATGGCACCTTTAGGGCATTAACATATGGGCAAATGTTGGGCAACTTTCTAATCTAAATTAAATACACATTACAGAACTTTCTGGTTCTGACTTTTGAAATGAGGTAGTGGAAGTCAAATCATCTTCAGCCCTGACTACTAATGTTGTACAGAAGCATTTTAGTCTCTTATGAGCATCTCAGGCTCTCAGAGGCCCTAAAAGAAATGTGCTTGGTGAAATATGCAATACAGATTTAACATTTTGATGTAGTCAGGACCAACAGTGCAGGGAACAGCCTAGAATAGACAGCCCCTACTTTCTATAGCAATTCCATTTAGACACAAGGGAAGGGTTTTTGAGGTAACCATAGACCGGCGGATGAGTTGCCCCTCCAGACCTAATCAGCAGCAGCTTCATTGTGTGTGGGAGCTGCCATACTGATATCTGGTAGGTTAGAGGATTGCTTCAGCCTGTTGCCCCCTCCATAGGCTTATTATCTTCATGTGTCATAATGAGACCGGCACCTGCTGATGACAGAGGACTTGTTTTGGCACCATCTTGATTAGGCCCAGCTCTCACTTCAGTCTTCCCTGTTTCTGAGGGTTTTGCCCTTTTTCCTGCACAGTTCTTTGTCTTGAGCCTCTATAACTGCCTGCCCACACCTTTAGAAAAGCCACGTAATGTAGCACTGGGGTAAATGATCCCTTTAAAGTATTGCCTGAACCTGTATGAACTATATAGTTAGGAGAAAACATTGGTTTGTATCAAGGGATGAGGTGGCTCAGAGGTTGTTGGTTGCCTTTGTGCGTGAGAGTTCTGAGTTTGATTCCTCTTGTAGCATTGGGGTAAGTGATCCCTTTATAGGGTTGTCTGAAACTTTATGAACTATATAGTTCTGAAAAAACATTGGTTTGTATCAAGGGATGCAATAGCTCAGAGGTTGTTGTTTGCCCTTGTAATGCAAAGGTTCTGAGTTCGATTCCTCTTGTAGCACTGGGGTAAGTGATCCATTTAAAGTGTTGTCTGAACTTGTATAAACTATATAGTTACAAAAAAACATTGGTTTGTATCAAGGGATGCAATAGCTTGGTGGTTGTTGGTTTCCCTTGTGCATGAGAGTTCTGAGTTTGATTCCTCTTGTAGCACTTGGGTCAATGATCCCTTTAAAGTGTTGTCTGAACTTGTATACGCTATGTATTTACGAAAAAACACAGGTTTGTATCAAGGGATGCAATAGCATGGTGGTTGTTGGTTGCCCTTGTAATGCAAAGGTTCTGAGTTCGATTCCCCATGATTGCTGGGTTTCAACTTGGAAAGGTGACTCCTCCTGAAGGTTGGGTCCTGAGTCTGATTCCCCATGATTGCTGGGTGTCAACTCAAAAGGGTGACTCCTCCTGAAGGCTGGGTCCTGAGTCTGATTCCCCATGATTGCTGGGTGTCAACTCAAAAGGGTGACTTCTCCTGAAAGCTGGGTCCTGAGTCTGATTCCCCATGATTGCTGGGTTTCAACTCAAAAGGGTGACTCCTCCTGAAGGCTGGGTCCTGAGTCTGATTCCCCATGATTGCTGGGTGTCAACTCAAAAGGGTGACTTCTCCTGAAGGCTGGGTCCTGAGTCTGATTCCCCATGATTGCTGGGTGTCAACTCAGAAGGATGACTCCTCCTGAAGGCTGGGTCCTGAGTCTGATTCCCCATGATTGCTGGGTGTCAACTCAGAAGGATGACTTCTCCTGAAGGCTGGGTCCTGAGTCTGATTCCCCATGATAGCTGGGTTTCAACTCAGAAAGATGACTCCTCCTGAAGGCTGGGTTCCAAGACCCAACTCCTCCCAAAGGCTGTTCAAGTTCCATTCCAGAAAAAGAGTGGGTTATGCATCTTGTTGGTGGGAGACCCTTTACCTATATAGGATAAGTAATGTAAACATTACCAAGTCCCACTTTTTTCAGCCATTCTTTCTGGATAACCCCCTGGGTCAACTCCCCCTTTGGCCTGCCTCTCTCTCACCTTGGCCTGGTACTCTCCCTCCTTGGCCTTAACCAGGTGAGGGAGAGCACCACTGGGGCGGGGGTTGCCCCAGTGGGGCTCGTCTGAAGTGGTTAATTACATGGAGAGGAACACACAAACGCCTTGCAGATGGGGCCCCAGTCAGAGCTTAGTCTCCGACCTTCATTTTGAATCGCCCTTGGGTCTTGGAACCCAACCATCATCAGGAGCCGCCCTTTTTGACCAGCCAGAGCTGGGGCCCCAGAGCTGCAAGGCCATGTGTTCCAACCATGTTATTATTGCCCACTTTACAATCTACATATGAGATTTGAACTTGCTTATGAGTGCTGCTGTGCAGCCGCACGGCCCAATTCGCCACCTTCCCCCATCTGCCTGTGCTTCTCTTGGTGTGGGACGGACCACACCCCCATTGCTACACACAGTCACAGACGGGATTTGAACTCAGGCCCCTGAGTTCTGCTGTGCAGGAGTACTACCCATCGAGCCACCTCACTGCACAAGAAATAGCCTTGTCTTTGGTAATTATATCATGGACATTTGTATTCAGCACTTAGAGAGAAGACAAAACACTTTTCAGACTAAGGCTGGATTTGAACTCATGTCCCAGTGAGCCAAGTCTAACCCACTTACCACTAGGCTACCAGGTCAGGTCTCTAATATCCGCTCCCTTATTAATACTCCATAACAAACGGAGTCAAACACCCCCACCCCCAAGTCTCCAAGCTGATCACTGAAGTTTCCCATTTGTTATACAAGAAAATAAGAGGTGAATCTGAGCCAATCAAGAGCCATTAGCAGAGAAACTGTCACCGAGGAGGTAATAAAACAGACATGTGGTTTAATGTGGCCTCCATAAAGTCTGATCTGGACATGTTAATCTTTTGTGGTTCTTTTATATTTTCATTTATAATTAATAACCTCCTTCTCTAGCCGCTGCCTGGTGTCCAGTTAGTGGGGTAGAGGGACAAGAGGCAACGCAGACTCAACGTTGTATTTGTTGTAAAGGGAAGAGAGAATAAAATGTAATAAAACCTTCATCTCATGGAACTAATGAACGTTCCAGATAGAATCCAATATGGCGGAACAGGAGAGTGTTGCTACAAAGCAGCAAATCATTAAGCCATTTAGGCTAGTGGCCGGCGTGCATACATGTTGTGTTTGGAGACATTTGGGCATAAACAATTGAAGACATCAGGCACATTTAATTAGGGACCCTTTGTACAAATGCCCTTATTTATAGCTCAGTGGATGTTCCGTGGCTCCTCTAAGTCGAACAATGGTATGCTCCGTGCAGCCTTTCTTTAGGGACATAGACTAATCCAACCTGTGCTTTAAAGGGGTGCTTCACCTTTAAGTGTATGTTATAGAATGGCCAAATCCTAAGCAACTTTCCAATTGTTCTTCTGTTTAACATCACAGGGTGCTCAGGGCACCTCACTCTTTCTCAGGAATGCCCTGCACCCTGCAATATCTTTTGCCGGGAGTTCCGACGACAACTGGAAACCCACATGTTACAGATTCCGGCTTCACGGGGAGATTCCCATCACTGTAACCAGAGCCACAGCCTGACCAATGATTCCTGGAAGAGTCGGCCCATTTGTCTCTGTGGATTCGTGTGATGTAAACTCATAATCCCACTTCCCTTCTGATTCACCAGTCTGGCAGCTCCCACTTTAACCCATTCTTCTACCTCTCATGGAAGTGTTGAGCCTGAGAATAGAGCCCTGGCCTGTATGCGGTCTCCTCCAGAATGCCTCTTATTCTGCTTTTAGTAATTCCATTTCTGTCTTAACACTATGGATTGCAAGCTCTTGTGACCAGGCACTTTAATACTTCTTGTTGTTTCTTGTCCACTTTGCTTATAATTAAGATTTATGTGCCCCGGTGGCTATGCTTTGCCTCATTGTTGCAAACTGGTGAACAGCAGGCTGTGAAATGATTGGTCAAGCAGTGCAGCAATCAGATTTCTGGGAGTAACAAGGCTCCGACCCCAAGGATTAATTAGTAGAATCCGCAGGGGCCCCAGAAGTGCCTTCCTGTGGTTTCCCTCAACTGTCATCAGCCCCGATCGTGTTGCCAGTTTATTTTGCAGCCTGTTAATGAATAAGCTGCCAGTTAGGGGGAGAGAGAAGTGGGGGTTTCGGGGGGGTTGTACATTAGACCCTCATCACCTTCCAGAGAATAATAAACAGTAATCCCCACTCCCAGGGCCCGGCTTTAGAATCTGTTTATTTGGATATTTGGGATAATTTATGGGCCTCTCTCCCAGCTCCGCTCCATTTGCAAAACATTGAATCAAAAGGCAAAGTTAACCCTTCCTGGGATCTTGCCCAGATTCTCCTTAGGGCCTTTTTTAGGGGGGTTTCAATATCAGTCACTGCCTGGGCTTCTTATTTGGGGGGGGGGGGCAGCAAAGCAGTAGGGCAAAACGTAGACAAAAGAGATAGAGAACGCAGGAGCAGATGTAGAGAGCGGTGCAAGATGGAGACATGAGCAGCTGGGGGTGTATAGTAGAGAGCCAATAGAAGATAAATGTAGGGGCCCCTATATCTGTTTCTGCTGGATCCTGCCTCTCTCCCCAGATCTCTAGCAGAGCCCACCTGCCCCAGTTTTTCTGGTTAGTCTGTTGCACTCAGGTGATAATTCCGGGGGATTAGCTCTAATTTATAGAGTTCATGTGCGAACGTGATGGAGCTGAATTGTGGCTTTTTCCAGCCATTAATTGGTTTCCTAACTAGAAAAAGACAGCCAACACCTCCACACAATTTCCTTATGCGCCTTCCCCATACTCACGTTTAACCCTTTCTTTTTCAGTACTGTATAACGGGCCACTATGTGTTTTATTTGTATGTTTGTCTATATACTGGATATATCAGCAGAGCAAAGATTATTATGGAGTTATTTGCTCAGCCTGCAGTCTCGGCCTTTCAACAGTCTCTTAACCCTCACACTGTCCTTCTATTGTCATTCATTGATGTCACTGGGACAACATTTCATAGACTCATGTATTATAAGGGATAATGTACCCCCTACTGTAAATGATAAGGATATTAAAAGTCACTGAGGGGTTGTTCTGTGACCATATAAAGGCACAAGGCTGCAGGCTGAGTTATACAGGGAACTCTGAGTATCACTCATGTATTATAAGGGATAATGTACCCCCTACTGTAAATGATAAGGATATTAGAAGTCACTGAGGGGTTGTTCTGTGACCATATAAAGGCACAAGGCTGCAGGCTGAGTTATACAGGGAACTCTGAGTATCACTCATGTATTATATAAGGGATAATGTACCCCCTACTGTAAATGATAAGGATATTAGAAGTCACTAAGGACTGTATATGTTATGTCGCTGCCTTTAGCTTTCCAGAAATTCACAAGCTGTCAGCATAATTGTCTCCGTGTGACCTTGCCAGTGGCTAATGCACCAAACATAACAAACTAATAGCTCCGCATGTGGGTGCCAGTATGCTGTATAATCCCATCAGCAATCAGCCTGCGGAGCTATTAATTGGCCAGACAACCAAACCCAAGCAAGTAAACATGTGCCTTAGCCCTAAATGGAAGGAAACCAGTCTCCCGCCAGTACCAATGCTTTCCTTCCAAAACCCTATACATTCCACTGCAAATAAACAATAACCCCCCATTACCCGGGTTTCTAGACAGAGCTCCTGGGAGGCCACTGGTTCGTGTGTGAGCACTTAGTCAAGTACTTATATGTGAATATGGGTCGGTATAGTGTGATTTAATCCAGCACTGCTGTCCCTCCATACCTACAGTTTAAGCATTTGCACTGTGATTAAGGAATAATGGTTTCCCATATCCAAGTTCTAAACTGTCACCTTCTGCTTCTCAGGTGGAAGTCCAAATCCCGGCAGCAGGAGCAGCAAATCCTCAGGGAAGAAGAAGCAGAGGAGGAACCGGACGACATTTAACAGCAGCCAGCTGCAAGCTCTGGAGAGGGTCTTTGAGAGAACTCACTACCCGGACGCCTTTGTACGGGAAGATCTGGCGCGCAGGGTTAGTCTGAGTGAGGCCAGAGTACAGGTAAGTCTGTTTAACAGATACGAATGTCCAGCAGAAAAAGGCAAAGCTAGAATGCAGAGGATAATGGTAGCGTAGTAGTGTTTATACATCACGTGGCATCATCCTTCCTCTTGCTGGTTCCAGGTCTGGTTCCAGAACAGACGAGCCAAGTTCCGGAGGAATGAGAGAGCCATGCTTGCCAGCCGCTCCTCCACCCACCTAAAATCATTCAGCCAGGAGGCAGGCGTGGAGCAGCAGGTATCGCCCCGAGCAAGCGCCCTGACCCCGGAATATATGCCCTGGAACTCAAACAGCAACTACAGGTGAGTGCCCAACACATTCCTGCTACTCACTACAAGTTGTAGAGGGAATTTATTGATAGAAATATCAGGAAATGGTGCATGAAGAAGATAATCCCCAATTTGAGAGGTCACTGGGTGAGGCAGTGCTGCTTGTGTGATGATGAGCCCATAAATGAGGAGTTGGCTATTGCTAGGACTAGAGGGAATGGGAAGAATGAGATTCAAGGGAAGCAAATGAGATGTTGCACCGGCTGTTCTGTCTTCAGATGTAATATCCTCAGCCAGCACAAAAGAGTAGCCCCACACAATGTTGTGATTTCTCCAGCAGTTTCCTAAGGATGTCCGAGATGTAGATTTCTAATTAAAACTTTATGTATTTTTTTTAATAAACTTATTTTGGAAATTGTTTTCTCTTTTAATGGAGTACTTGGGACAGGGCCTTTAGTTTGTGACTTTACATCCCAAATGTGCTGTGGCACATGCAGGCAGAGAATGGCACACACAGGGAGCATAACGCAGACAGAGTATGGCACACACGGGCAGAGTAGGGCAGGCAGAGTATGGCACACACAAGGCACAAAGGGCAGAGTATAGCACACACAGGGAGCATAGGGCAGACAGAGTATGGCACATGCAGGGTGCATAGGGCAGAGTATGGCACACGCAAGGCGCATAGGACAGAGTATGGCACACGCAAGGCGCATACGACAGAGTATGGCACACGCAAGGCGCATAGGACAGAGTATGACACGCGCAAGGTGCAGAGAGCATAATATGGCACACACGGGGAGCATAGGACAGGCGAAGTATGGCACATGCAGGGAGCATAGGGCAGTCAGAGTATGGCACACACAGGGCGCATAAGACATGCAGAGTATGGCACACAGAAGGCACATAGGACAGAGTATGACACACACAAGGCGCAGAGAGCATGCAGGGTGCATAGGGCAGAGTATGGCACACGCAAGGCGCATAGGACAGAGTATGGCACACGCAAGGCGCAGAGAGCATAGTATGGCACACACAGGGAGCATAGGACAGGCGGAGTATGCCACATGCAAGGCGCATAGGACAGTGTATGGCACACGCAAGGCGCATAGGACAGAGTATGGCACACGCAAGGCGCATAGGACAGAGTATGACACGCGCAAGGCGCAGAGAGCATAGTATGGTACACACAGGGAGCATAGGACAGGCGGAGTATGCCACATGCAGGTAGGCAGAGTATGGCACACGCAGGGTGCAAAGGGCAAAGTATGGCACACGCAGGGAGCATAGGACAGCAGAGTATGGCACACATGTGGAGCACAGGACAGGCAGAGTGGCACACACAGGGTGCATAGGGCAGCGTATGGCACGCACAGGGCACGAAGAGTATGACACACAGGGATCATAGGGCAGGCAGAGTATGGCACACACAGGGAGCATACGGCAGACAGAGTATGACACACACAGGGAGCATAGGGCAGGCAGATTATGGCACACACAGGGCACATAAAACATGCAGAGTATGGCACATACAAGGAGCATAGGGCAGGCAGAGTATGGCACACGCAGGGAGCATAGGGCAGGCAGAGTATGGCACACGCAGGGAGCATACGGCAGACAGAGTATGACACACACAGGGAGCATAGGGCAGGCAGAGTATGGCACACGCAGGGAGCATACGGCAGACAGAGTATGACACACACAGGGAGCATAGGGCAGGCAGATTATGGCACACACAGGGCACATAAAACATGCAGAGTATGGCACATACAAGGAGCATAGGTCAGGCAGCGTATGGCACACGCAGGGCGCATAAGACATGCAGAGTATGGCACACACAAGGAGCATAGGGCAGGCAGAGTATGGCACATGCAGGGAGCATAGGACTGGCACACACGAGGAGCATAGGGCAGACAGAGTATGGCACACGCAGGTAGGCAGATTGACCTATGCACCATGCGTGTGCCATACTCTTCCTACCCTATGCAGCATGTGCCATACTCTGACCTATGCACCATGCATGTGCCATAGAGTATGGCACATGCTGCATAGGGTAGGAAGAGTATGGCACACACAGAAAGCATAGTGTAGACAGAGCATGACACACACAGGGAGCATAGGGCAGACAGAGTATGGCACACAGGGAGCATAGGGCAGAGTATGGCACACGCAGGGTGCATAGGGCAGGCAGAGTATGGCACACGCAGGGTGCATAGGGCAGGCAGAGTATGGCACACGCAGGGTGCATAGGGCAGGCAGAGTATGGCACAAGCAGGTAGGCAGATTATGGCACATGCATGGTGTATAGGGCAGAGTATGGCCCGCACGGGGAGCATAGGGCAGGCAGAGTATGGCATACACAGAGAGCATAGGGCAGGCGGAGTATGGCACACGCAGGGTCCATAGGGCAGAGTATGGCCCGCACAGGAAGCATAGGGCATACAGAGTATGGCACACACAGAGAGGATAGGGCAGACAGAGTATGGCACACGCAAGGCGCATAGGACAGGCAGAGTATGACACACAGCGCAGAGAGCATAGTATGGCACATGCGGGGTGCATAGGGCAGCTAGAGTATGGCACACACAGAGTATAGGGCAGGCAGAGTATGACACACACAGGGAGCATAGGGTGGGCAGAGTATGGCACACACAGGGAGCATAGGGAAGGCAGAGCATGGCACACACAGGGAGCATAGGGAAGGCAGAGTATGGTACATGCAGGGCACATAAGACATGCACACGCAAGGAGCATAGGGCAGGCACACACAAGGAGCATAGGGCAGACAGAGTACGGCACTCGCAGGTAGGCAGATTATGGCACACGCATGGTGCATAGGTCAGAGTATGGCACACATATGCTGCATAGGGTACGAAGAGTATGGCAAAGACAGAGAGCATAGTGTAGACAGAGCATGACACACACAGGGAGCATAGAGCAGAGTATGGCACACGCAGGTAGGCAGATTATGGCACACGCATGGTGCATAGGTCATGGTATGGCACACGCAGGGTGCATAGGGCAGGCAGATTATGGCACACGCATGGTGCATAGAGCAGAGTATGGCCTGCACAGGGAGCATAGGGCAGACAGAGTATGGCACATGCAGGGTGCATAGGGTAAGCAGAGTATGGCACATGTAAGTAGGCAAAGTATTGCACACGCAAGTCACAAAGTGCAGAGTATGGCACACACAGGAAGCATAGGGCAGACAGAGTATGGCACACACAGAGAGGATAGGGCAGACAGAGTATGGCACATGCAGGGTGCATAGGGCAGAGTATGGCACACGCAAAGCACATAGGACAGTATGACACACGCAAGGCACAGTGAGCATAGTATGGCATACGCAGGGTGCATAGGGCAGGTAGAGTATGGCACACACAGTTAGGCAGAGTATGGCACACGCAGGGTGCATAGGGCAGGCAGAGTATGGCACACACAGTTAGGCAGAGTATGGCACACGCAGAGCGCATAGGGCAAGCAGAGTATGGCACACGCAGGTAGGCAGATTAGGGCACATGCATGGTGCATATGGCAGAGTATGGCGCATGCAGGTTGCATAGGGCAGGCAGAGTATGGCACACATAGGGCACATAGGGCAAGCAGAGTATGGCACACGCAAGGAGCATAGGGCAGGCAGAATATGGCACACGCAGGGAGCATAGGGCAGGCAGAGTATGGCACACGCAGAGCGCAAAGGGCAGAGTATGGCACACGCAGGTAGGCAGATTAGGGCACATGCACAGTGCATATGGCAGAGTATGGTGCTCGCAGGTTGCATATGGCAGGCAGAGAATGGCACACGCAGGGCGCATAAGGCAGGCAGAGTATGGTACACTCAAGGAGAATAGTATGGCACACTCAAGGAGAATAGGGCAGGCAGAGTATGGCACACGAAGTGCGCATAGGACAGGCAGAGCATAGCACACAAGGAGCATAGGGCGGGCAGAGTATGGCACACACAAGGAGCATAGGACAGGAAGAGTATGGGATACACAGGGAGCATAGGGCAGGCAGAGTATGGCACACGCATGGAGCATAGAGCAGAGTATAGCACATGCAGGGTACATAGGGCAGAGTATGGCGCACACAGGCTGCATAGGGCAGAGTATGGCATATGCAGGGCACATAGGGCAGCGTATGGCGCAAACACACGTAGACAGAGTATGGCACATGCATGCAGCATAGGACAGCCAGAGTATGGCGCACACACAGGGAGCATAGGGTAGAGTATGGCACATGCAGGGCGTATAGGGCAGGCAAAGTATGGAACACACAAGGAGCATAGGGCAGGCAGAGTATGGCACACGCAGAGTGCAAAGGGCAGAGTATGGCACACGCAGGTAGGCAGATTAGGGCACATGCACTGTGCATATGGTTTGGTGAGTATGGTGCTCGCAGGTTGCATAGGGCAGGCAGAGTATGGCACACGGAGGGCACATAGGGCAGGCAGAGTATGGCACACTCAAGGAGAATAGTATGGCACACTCAAGGAGAATAGGGCAGGCAGAGTATGGCACACACATGGAGCATAGGGCAGGCAGAGCATGGCACACAAGGAGCATAGGGCGGGCAGAGTATGGCACACATGGGATGCATAGGACAGACAGAGTATGGCACACACAAGGAGCATAGGGCAGGAAGAGTATGGCACACACAAGGAGCATAGGACAGGCAGAGTATGGCACACACAGGGAGCATAGGGCAGGCAGAGTATGGCACACGCATGGAGCATAGGGCAGGCAGATTATGGCACACGCAGAGTGCAAAGGGCAGAGTATGGCACACGCAGGTAGGCAGATTAGGGCACATGCACTGTGCATATGGTATGGTGTGTATGGTGCTCGCAGGTTGCATATGGGCAGGCAGAGTATGGCACACAGAGGGCACATAGGGCAGGCAGAGTATGGCACACGGAGGGCACTTAGGGCACGCAGAGTATGGCACACTCAAGGAGAATAGTATGGCACACTCAAGGAGAATAGGGCAGGCAGAGTATGGCACACACATGGAGCATAGGGCGGGCAGAGTATGGCACACATGGGATGCATAGGACAGAGTATGGCACACACAAGGAGCATAGGACAGGCAGAGTATGGCACACACAAGGAGCATAGGACAGGCAGAGTATGGCATACACATGGAGCATAGGGCAGGCAGAGTATGGCACACGCATGGAGCAGAGTATGGCACATGCAGGGCACATAAGGCAGAGTATGGCGCACACCCACGTAGACAGAGTATGGCACATGCATGCAGCATAGGACAGGCAGAGTATGGCACACACACAGGGAGCATAGGGTAGAATATGGCATATGCAGGGAGTATAGGACAGGCAAAGTATGGAACACACAAGGAGCATAGGGAAGACAGAGTATGGCACATAGGGCAGACAGTATGGCACATGCAGGTAGGTCTCTCTGACAATATCCATGGGTGACTGCCTCCCCTCCAAAATTTGCTGTTCTTTTTTTTTTTATTGAACGATGGCCGGGCACAATCACGTGGGCTCAGCACCACAGGTCTGGTTCTGGTGTTAATGTGCCAGTTTGCCAATCACAGACATCCACGTGGGGAATAGCAGGAGGGCACAATATGGGATGTGCTACAGGGGAACGGTTAAGTTCTGGCAACTGGCAGAGATGCAGTTGGAAAAGAAGACAAAAAAACCCGTGCGCTGGTGTTAAATAAAAAATGTGCCTGTGTCTCGGGTAGCCATAATTGGCACTGTGAGTGTAAAAAGATGGAGGCGTGCCCCCCATATAGCACTTGCCTTGCGTATATGAAGTCAAACATTTCCTCCTTCCTTATATAACTGTGATTTTCCCTTACAGCAATGCCAGCTTGCCGGCCTACAGCCCAACTACAACTGCCACCAGCACGGCGCCTACCCAAGGGGTCAATATGGCCGACAGCATTGCCAGCCTGAGACTGAAAGCCAAGGAGTTCAGCTTGCACCAGAGCCAAGTGCCCTCTGTAAACTAAGTCACCATTGGAGCAACAGACTATTCCCAGGCTGGAGTGAGCGGACACACCACCCACGTCTCTGGGCAACAGAGGGTCAGAGATCCCCCCAGTGGGGGCAGAAGAACTCAGCAAGAAGTATTCACAGTGCACAACAGTAATCTGACATTCGGGTTGTGACTACGCAGCCTTGGGGGGATGATTCCAGAGGTGGTACAGTCCTTGTTCTGGATTTGTGTATAACCCATTATTTACTCACATGTTCCTGGCCCCTTCCCAACAGATGCCCAGGTACTGTCTGTATATATGTACAAAGCCTCCATCCCTTGTAAATACAGGCCCTTTATATGGTTATTGCAAGTCTTTACCTGACCCCTTCCAACTTTGGTAGGACTGCAACTCCCAGCATGCCCTATGAAGAGAAGCTGGGGGCAGAGTTTGTCTAACCTTGATATAATGGTTTCTATGAATAAAACCACTGACAACGTGAGGCTGAAGGGCATTTTATAGATGTTACTGGGCAATGTTACCTTATTAGTTCAGGCTACTTTGTGCATAGGGCTCCGGTACTGGCTTTATAGTAAGCAGCCAAGTCTCCAGCGCATTGAGGTGACCAGGCAACTAGTGAGAATCCTCAGCTATGGAGCAGTGCCAGGAAAACCAGCAAAAGATCGGAGACACATGCTAAGCCCTGTGCATCGGTTGTCAGGCTTTAGTTGTCCTTTAAAAGACTACTGCATTGGCAGACGCTAGCTTCTGAGCCTGCCAGGGACTATACCGAGCAACCCCTTTCACTCAATAACCTTTCCATGTGCTTAGGCTCATGAATTCCTCATTATCATTATTGTATCAGTCTTTACTATGACAGAGTACAGGGATCATGGTATAGGCTAAAGCTCCTGCACTCGGCAGCACAACAATGGAATATGTATGTCATGTTATTGTGCAACTGAGCCCTGTTTTAGTGCCTTATACTCAATACTTTGGTAATGCAAAGAAAAAAAAAACAAAGTTCTAAGTAACCCATAACAACCAATAAGACTTGGGGGTCAGTAAGTGGTTGCCACGGGTTACTAGGGCTGATGCAAACTGTGTGGGGTATATTATATTATATTATATTTGCCCCTTTCTACCTTTTCCCTTCTCATTGAGGAGAGTGGGTAATGGCAGGAGTGAGCCCTGATCCATCTTGTTGTGCGTCTGTATGAAATGAAATCTCAATTTGAGGCACAGACAGTTGTTGAGATCACAATCTCGCACCAGACTGCTGCCACCTGCTGGCCAAATATGCCGCGAGCGATTGCTCAGGTAACCGTAGCCACTAGCAGCGCAGACAACTACAACTCCCATCAGTAACTTGACTGAGGTAGGGGAGTCCTGAGAGCTGTAGTTGTGCAGCAATAACAGCTTTGTGTATTTTGGGGTAAGAACATTGCAGCTTTGTAGGAGTCCCCATTGTGCTGCAGGGTATTAGTGTTGGGCAGGTGACACTTGTTTATAAACAGGCCACGGCTTCTCAGTCGAATTGGGATCAGAGCTGTGATTGGGCCATTGCAAAACATTCACCTTATTGTTCTGGAGCTGCTCCGGTGTCACTTTGCCTCGGGTTTGGGATCATTGAGCAACTTTAGACCAACTTTCTCCCAAGATTCAGTGTTTAACCATCTGATGATCCCTGTATTAGGCACCAGCCATACTCCCTTTATTCTAACAAGATGCCATGTCCCTATTGGGTACAGCACCCCACTTCTCTCTATATATGGGCCAATCAGATCAACAGCTCTATCTAACAGTGACCTGTATGGGAGGTAGAGTCCTGCATTGGGTCAGGTACCCGCGGAATACCCGGAAAGTGCTCAGGTTTTGGGCAGAAAGTCCAGGATTCCTTGGCCGTGCGGGAAGTCTGCAGGTAAACCGGCTCGGTACCCAACCAAGGTGCGGCCTTCATCCCTCTCACCCAGCTAAGTGGTTCTTCCAGTTATTTCATTTTTTTTGGGAAGATTCTGCACTGGAGTGACATCACGGCCGGCATACCTCCCAACATATTGGAAATAAAAAGCGGAACAAAAAAGTTTTTTTGCCCACGTCCATTTTTGTGGCCACACCCCCTAAATATCTTGTTTATTTTACAAAATGTGTCAGGTTATGAAAGTTTTAAGCTGTGAGTCTTAAGTTTCCCCAAGGGACCTGTTATATTATATTGTTACAATTACTTATTTGCTTATCTCAAAATTGTTACAATTACTTATTTCCATATCTCAAAATTGTTACAATTACTTATTTGCTTATCTCAAAATTGTTACAATTACTTATTAGCTTATCTCAAAATTGTTACAAAAGTATCTTATCTGCAGCTGTGGTTGTTCTGGGCTCTCTGCCAAAAGCCAATTAAGTCAGAAAATTTGTTTCTTTTTCTGGCTGTTCAGTGCAGAGAAAACCTGGACTTTCCAGTACAAACGAGGGACAGTGGGTTGAGCTGTCAAAAGAGGGACTGTCCCTCTAAAACCGGGACAGTTGGGAGGTACAACAGCTGGTCCAATGTGACATCACCTCTGGTCCAATGTGACGTCACTTCTGGTTAGTTGGCCCATTGCGGGTTTGGTAACGGGATACCTATGACTACGTATCAGCTGATACGATACGCGTCAGGGAATTAATGGTTTTAACAAGTTGAAAAGAAATGTTTTAACCCTATGGGTGGACATGAAGTGCTCGTCAAATATTTTCTACTAAGCAGGAACATGGGGGTCAAATTGCGGGTTTGAAAAAAATGGACTCTAATGGGAGAGTTGCATAGAAGAAGCCATTGCTGAAAAAGAAGCACATGGAACTATGGAGGGAGTTTGCCTAAAATGCAGGAGAGCGACCAACCTGCATAGTTCCCTGCTGTTCTCTCTCAGTAATGGCTTCTTCTGTGCCCCCCTCACATACAAGCTGTTGATATGATTGGCCCAGAGACACACAGCAGAGGTGGCATCGAGATGTGCCCACTAGGGACCTGGGATCTTGTTGCAATAGAAGAAGAATGGCTGCTGCATAATACGGGGAGATATATAAGAGAACCTGTTTTAGGGGCAACACAATGATCCCAAACTCAAGGTGAAGTAACACCAGGGGGCAAATGTCCTGCTAAGGCCCAATCACATCCCTGATACCAATTCAGAAGTTTGAAAACTACGGGGCAAAGTATCATCCCACCAACCAGAATAACCCTGTGCCAGGGGCAATGAGCCAAAATGACTCCCTAACAGAATACAGATCTGCTATGTACTCACCCCAAACGTCTGCACAGAATATCAAGCACGGGGGGTAAATATCCATGTGTTCAGCGGATTTCAGAGTTTTGTGCTTTGAAATACAAATACCAGAGAGAACAAAGATGGTCAGTGAAACAAGAGAACATTACACAAACAAATCGGTGCAGAATTATTAACCTTATAATAAACGGTACATTTTCTCATTTTGGGAGCCGTGTTTTCTTTGTGTGTCCTGTTCCTGCAGGGACAATGTATGTGACTCCTCACTGTAAATCCCCCACTAATCCATGAACGATACTAAATAAAAAGCTACACAAAACATTCCAGCACTTTGTCTTTCTTTTCAAACTTCATCCTGTTGTGCTTAACAAAACCTGCGCTATTATTATTATTATTATTATTATTGGACTTAAAGGAACAGTTCAGTGTGAAAATAAAAACTGGGTAAATAAATAGACTGTGCAAAATAAAAAAATGTATCTAATATAGTTTGTTAGCCAAAAATGTAATGTATAAAGGCTGGAGTGACTGATGTGTAACATAATAGCCAGAACCTCTAGACTGCATTATAATAAAATAATTCACATTTTTAAAACAGATGTGCTTTTTCTCTATAATAATAATAATAAAACAGTACAGGTATGGGACCTGTAACCCAAAATGCTCCGGACCTGGAGTTTTTTGGATAATGGATAGTAATTTGGATCTTCAAATCTTAAGTCTACTAGAAAATCATGTAAACATTAAATAAACCCAATAGGCTGGTTTTCCCTCAGATAAGGATATATGTTAGTTTATATCTATTATTACATATATTAGTCTGAAAGAATTACAAGGTACTGTTTTATTACTACAGAGAAAAAGGAAATCATTTTTAAAATTTTGAATTTCATTATAATGGAGTTAAAGGCTTCCAGTAATTCAGAGCATTCTGAATAACAGGTTTCCGGAAATCGGATCCTATACCTGTACCTTGTATTAGTCCTTACTGAAGACAATACAATACTATTGGGTTTAAGTAATGTTTAAATGATTATTTTAGTAGACAAAGTTATGCAGACCCAAATGACAGAAAGATCCCTTATCCCAAAACCCCCAGGTCCCCAGCATTCTGGATAACAGGTCCAAAACCTTTATTGCCGCTGCCTATCTGGGACTTGAGTCCGATTGTTGTTTGGGGTACAACACAAAATGTTACACTGGGGAAGCAATAAATCTAGAATTGCTACTGCGCTTTGATTGATTTGTGCATTACAGACAATTTACTAGAAATAAAGACAAAGGAAACACATAGGCAACAACAGGGCGGCTCTTACACTTATTATTATGGACTTCTAACAGTCCTGTGTCAGTGGATATCGTCGGTTCTATAATAACATGGTAACTTACCTGCAAAACGGAAACGTATCACGGTATTGCTGCTCGGCAAACGAGAAGTCGTTGTTCTACTACATTCCTGGACCCCTGTGCCTCCAAATACATTGTTGTCTCAAGTTCTGAACAAAACTACAGCTCAAGGGAAAGTTACACAAGGTCCAGGCAGCACATTATTTAGGGACGGAAGAACAGGACAGGCTACAAGAAAATACATTTAAAGTAATTACTTGATTTGAAGTCAAATTTGCCCTTTAATCACGGAGTTGTGAATTAATTTGCTGTAAGCAGCGATATTTTAAGTCCCATTTTAATAATATTTCCCTGTTTTTTTAGTGACTGATGAATAGTTCGGGAACTGTAGCTCAATATGCCGGAGAGCGACCAACATGACTGCAAACTGCCTCGGTATATAACTGGTTAAATCCCACTAAAAGTAGAATCTGTACTTAACATTGATTTATACACTTAACCAGAAAAGGAGATTTTGTGTACTCATCTCTTTCTCTTGAGTCACTTGGGGGACACCTATACTATACTATACTATACTGTACTATAGCTGGTACCACTAGGAGGCAGGACACAATAAACTAAAATAGAACTAACTTGACTGAGCCCAGTTCAGTTTGTACCAAAGTCATCATAATGTAACCAAAATCTGGAACTTTTAACCTAAATGGCAGAATATATTGAACAGACCACATCTGACTGGTAGCGAGACCCTTATCCAAGGAGGGAAGTCCTGTGTCCCCCAAGCGACTCAAGAGAAAGAGATTTAAAGGTGAGTCCTGTTCTCCATTGTCAACTTGGGGGACACGGGAACAGTGGGGACGTACCAAAGCTGTCCCCTAAAGATAGGGTGAGAAGGATAGGCTTACGTGGTATTAGAATTACGTGGCAGTAATTTCCTCCCGAATCGTGTGTCAGAGGCTGCAAAGGTGTCAAAGTGGTAGAATTTTGTGAACGAGTGGATAGACGTCCAACATTGCTGCCTTGCACAGCTGTTCAGCTGAGGCTTGGTTCCAGAAAGCCCAAGAAGTGCTCATCCCTCTGGTGCCTTTAGACCCTGGTTGTCCGCTGTGTAGGCTTGTTGTATAACCTGTTTGATCCAGTGAAAGATCGTAGACTTAGAAGCTTTGTGCCGCTTTGTGGCCCTGAAGGCAAAACGAACAAGGAATCTGGTTTTCGTACGTCGTGTACCCTGTGTAGATAGAACTTGAGGGCTCGGACTGGATCCAGGGAGTGAAGAGCCGCCTCCTTGGGATTGGAAGGCGAAGGACAAAAGGTTGGGATTGGTAATTTCCTGATTCAAGTGGAATGAGGATACCACCTTTGGAAGGAAGGAGGGTACCGTACAAAGTACCGCCCTGTCTTGGTGGAAGACCAGGAAGGAAGTTCTGCATGAAAGTGCGTTGAGTTCTGACACTCTCCTTGCTGAGGCAATAGCCAGTAGGAACGTGGTCTTCCATGTGAGTCATTGTAGGGAAACCGAGGCTAATGGCTTGAACGGTGGCCCCTGCAGAGTCCGCAGAACCAGGGAAAGATCCCATGTAGGTGTGGGTGCTCGAATCGGAGGGGCCAGATGTGCTACTCTTTGCAGAAAGGTCTTAACGTCAGGTAGTAGGGTCAATCGTTTTTGGATTTTTGGAGCGCTGATATTTGTGATTTAAGCAATCCCAGTGATAGACCCATGGATAGTCCGTTCTGTAGAAATTCTAGTAGACTGGGAATGGAGAAGTGTGCCGGACTCAGGGTGTCCACCCCTTGTGCTAGAGGGTCCCGGTATCTGGCAAAGAAGTTGGGTACCTTTCGTTCTGTCGGGTGGCCATGAAATCTACCTCCGTCATTCCCCATCTTTCTATCATCTCAATGAAGATTTTAGTGACCATTCTCCTGGATCCAGGGACTGTCTGCTTAGGAAGTCTGCTTTCCAGTTTTGAACTCCTGCTATTTAGATGGCTGACTAGCGTCCGATTGATTTCTGCCCAGTGAAATATGAGCTTGACCCCGTTTAGCACCGCTCTGCTCCTTGTTCCCTGGTGGTTTATGTAGACGACTGTCGTGGAGTTGTCCGATTGGACTTCTATGGCTTGACCTGACAGTTCCCGTTGAGGTTTTTCATCTTCAGCCACCATAGCAGGGATGTTCGGGTCCTGCTGGAAATGCGGATCATCTGATAGAGCGACTTCTTTTTCCCAGATGCTTATATGTTCCACTGTAGTACCCTGAGGTGGAACTGGGCGAGGGGTACCACCTCCATTGTCGATACCATGACTCCTACAACCTTCATGCAGAATCTGACTGTGTGTGCTGCTTTTGCTAACAGAGTCCTGACCAGTGATTGTAGGTGGAGAATCTTCTAGTGAGGGAGAGATACCTTCTGTGTTAAGGTATTGAAATACATCCCTAGGAAGATTGTCGACTGACTGGTGACCAGGGAGGACTTGTTCCTGGTGATGCACCATCCCAGGTCTTGTAGAGTAGTCACAGTAAATTGGAGGGCTTGCTGCGTTTCTGTGACTGATGGATCCTTGACTAAAAGATCGTCGAGGTACGGAGTGATTGGAATGCCCCTCTTTCGGATAACCTCCGTGGCCAACAATGATCTTCGTGAAGACCCGGGGGGGGGGCGATGTCAGCCCAAAAGGTAGAGCCGTGAATTGGTAGTAAATGTTTTGGTAGGCAAAGAGTCTCAAATCTCTGATGGGGAGGGAAAACAGGGAACATGTAGGTAGGCATCCTTTATGTCCAGAGATACTAGGAATTCTTCCGGAGACATTGCTGCGATGACTGAGTGAAGTGATTCCATCTTGAACCTGCGTGGACGAATACATTTGTTCAACTCCTTGAGATCCAGAACCGGATGAAAGGGCCCATCCTTCTTGGGGACTACAAAGTGGTTTGAATAATAGCCCTTGAATCTTTCTGAGGAAGGAACTGGAACTACCACCTCTGTTTGGAGCAGGTTGAAGATGACATCCTGGAATGCCTTGCATTTGGTCGGCTCCTGAGGAAGTATGGACATAAAGAAACATCGAGGGGGAAGAGCTGCAAACTCCAGGCGATATCCCCGAGTCACTATTTTGTGTACCCATGGGTCCTGGGTGAGAGTTAGCCAGGAACTTCAGAAGTGGAGCAATCTTCCCCCTTTGGCCCCCTGGCCCAATATTGGACAGTCATGTAGATGTGTTCTTATCTGTGGCCTTGGTAAATGGTTTTCAATTTTGCCAGGAGGATCTAGTCTTGCCCGCCCGAAACTGCCTCTCTCTGAGGTGGAATGAGGAGAGGGTGATGTTCTTAAGTGCTTGTTTTGTGGGCCACAAAAAAGTGCGTGCTCTTAGTTGGAGAAGTAAGGCGCTCTTGATACCTGTCGCTTGACTTATGATTTTACCAGATCAGGCCCAAAAAGCAGTTTTCCTTTAAATGGAATGGAAGTCAGGGACTTTTTGGAGGACATGTCAGCGGACCATAGCTTGAGCCACAGTGACCTCCGAGCAGCCACCGTCAATGCGGAAATCCGGCTGATTACCTGGACGGTGTCCATGGAAGCTTCACATATGTAGTCGTTTGGTTCCTTGATCTGCGACGCCCACGTTGCTAATTCACGACGTGGGGCTCCCGACATCGAGCAGGGATTCTGACCAAATTTGTATGGCTCTGCTAACCCATGACGTGGCAAGGGCGGGGCGAAGGTATGTGCCTGAAGCTGCGAACGCAAATCGCAGTAGGCCTTCCAGTTTCTTATCCATTGCATCCTTAAAGGACGAGGCATCAGGTACTGGTAATGCGGTGTTTTTGGAAAGCCAAGATACCGGAGCATTTAGGAACCTCCTGTTATCTTGGAAATGTCTGGCTTATCCCACTCTTGTTGGATTATTTAATCTAGTGAGGGGGAAAGACGGGGGCACTTTACTGTGTCTCTTGAAGAGAGAGTTAGATGGTCCTAAAGAAGTCTCTGGTTCTTGGAGGTGAAGTGTGTTTAGCACAGACTTAATTCAAGATTCTATGGCCCGAAGAATGTGAGGGAGAATCGTGATCCTCCTGGTGACTCTGAGAAAGTTCACCACTCTAATTCTCTAAAGAAGAAAGTGGAGCTCCCCGTTTGTGTATTTTGGCCCTGGGACCTTCAAGGAGGGAAAGGAGCTTGTCCAAGGATTGGGCCAATCTCGGGATACCTGTTGCCAATTGAGATACCCATTGTGTCTTGGGGAGGGGAATCTGAAGGAAGAATCCCTGTGTTCCCTAGAGAGGCCTGTGTCCCCGAGGGTGAGCAGTCCCTGGGGGATCTGAAGCACTAGCCGTGGGATTGCAATTTGAACATAAGGGCTCTTTATTGGCCGAGTCAAACGTTTGCAACACTTTGCGCACGCTAAATATTTTATAAATGCGGTTCCCCTGGAAAACAGAGCCTCACTAGCCCCCTCAGACATGGTAAACCCAATACCTTTATCAGATAATCTCACTCTCTATATATGAGGGCTGGTCTGCGTTCCGTCTGCCGCAGGGTGAGGAGACAGGTAGCAGGAGAAGCAGTGAAGGCTTTAGGTGGAGTCCTGCTGAAAATGGCAGCCGCTACCCCACTGTTCCGCTGAGAGATTTTTTTAGTGTCGGGGTGGAATTAGATCGCAGCGGCTCATACTCACATGATGCTTCTCTTTCCGGCCAGTCAGATTCCGCCACCTGTGGGGAATGTACAGTTAGGAGACTGGATGAAGATGAGTGCGAAAAAGAATCAACAAAAAACTGAACTGGGCTCCACCTGCTGGGGGGGGTATATCTGGCAGGGGAGGAGCGAGTTCTATTTTGTTCTTTGTTGTGTCCTGCCTCCTAGTGGTACCAGCTGTACCCACTGTCCCTGTGTCCCCCAAGATGACGATGGAGAAATCTCCTCCACACACACAATGTGGCTGGAATCCTAACATAGATCTCTATAGAGAGTTGCACTTCTGAGTTACAACACAAGAGGGCAGCATATCCAAAGGCTACAACAAAAGCACATTAGAACAGGGGTCCTCAACCACTGGGCCACGGCCCGGACAGTCCTGAACTGGGCCACCGAGCCTAGCCCGTAACTAACGCCGGCGCTGCGAATTGGACGCTCAGTTGCCGCTGAAGGTCTCTCCTATTCATATTCCAGTCTCTTATTCACATCAGTGCATGGTTGCTAGGGGAATTTGGGCCCTAGCAACCAGACAGCTAAAAGTGCAAACTGGAGAGCTACTGAATAAAATAAATAACCCAAAAAAAACACAAATAATAAAAAATAAAAACCTATTGCAAATGGTCTCAGAATATCCCTCTCTACATCATACTCTCAGTTAATTTAAACGTGAATAACCCCTTTAAACAAGCATGAAATTATGGACAAAAAAGGCAGGTACTTACTCAGAAGTGGGTACAGCTTAGCAGCGCCAGGTTTTTCCCAGCATGCTGTGGGAAAGGCAATTAATTTGCTATAAAGTAATAGAAACATGAGCCTGTCCTACAACACTGATGTATATTAATATATTTTAATATAATACAGAACACATGCCATTCAACCAAATACTATTATTAAACAATATATGAAATGTCTATTTGACTTCACACACGTCAGAGGAATAATGACCACCCTTAGGATAAAGGGAAACTCTAAATGTAAAGGGTTTAGGGGTTCAATGGGGCCACTAACATCGGGCAGAAAACTTGGGCCGATCAACATTCCCTGTGACATTAGCCCTAAAGGGCAGGTCTGTTTCAGGTCCCCACCCACCCACGATTACTTTCATTGCAAAGGCTGTAATTGAACTACATCTCCCAGCATACAGGCTTTTGGTGTAGTTCAGGTAACAAGGGTTAATGCTTTGGCCGTAACATTTCTCCAATGGAAGACAGAGCGTAGCTTATTATTTTTGGGGGTTCTGAGTAGCTATGTCTAATAATTCAGGGGTATTGGCACAAGCTGATCAGGCTAAGGATATATTGCACATAATGTTTGGATTCATAACTGTTGAAGGGTTAGTTCACCTTAAAATTAATATTTTATAGAATGGCCAATTATAAGCAACTTTTCAATTGGTCTTCATTATTATTTTTTTATAGTTTTTTTTTTAATTATGTGCCTTCTTCTTCTTCTGACTTCTGACTCTTTCCGGCCTTACAAATGGGGGTCACTGACCCCATCTAAAAGCAAATGCTCTGTAAGGCTACACATTTATTGTTATTGCTACTTATTCTTACTCGTCTTTCTATCCAGGCCCTTTCCCGCTTCATATTCCGGTACCGTGTTTAAATCAATACATGGTTACTAGGGTTATTTGAGCCCAAGCAACCAGATTGAGGAAACTGCAAACTGGAAAGCTGCTGAATAAAAAGCAAAATAACTCAAAAACCACAAATAATAAAAAATGAAAACCAATTGCAAATTGTCTCAGAATATCCCTCTCTATGTCAGGGGTCCCCAACCTTTTTCACCCGTGAGCAACATTCAGATGTAAAAAGAGTTGGGGATAGGGTTGCTACCTGGCCAGTATTTTACCAGCCTGGCCGGTAAAAATGATGGTTAATCCCAATGTTATTAATAGGGGAAAAAGTTAAATATATAGGAAGGCCGGTATTTTTTTCCAGAAAAGGTGGCAATCCTAGTTGGGGAGCAACACCAGCATGAAAATGTTCATGGGTGGTGCCAAATAAGGGCTGTGATTGGCTATTGGTAGCCCCTATGTGGCCTGGTTGGTTTGGCAGTACAACTGTTTTTTATACAACCAAAACTTGTCTCCAAGCCTGGAATTTAAAAATAAGCCCCTGCTTTGAGGCCACTGGGAGCAACATCCAAGGGATTGAAGAGCAACATGTTACTCACGAGCCTCTGGTTGGGGATCACTGATCTACATCATACTAACAGTTAATTTAAAGGAGAACAACCACTTTAATAATCCAATCTGTCAAGTACAGAATAAAGGATGCTGGGAAAGTTCAAGTGAGCTTCCCCATTTATTAAAACAATAAAAAAGGTTCCAAGCTGCGACAAGATCTCTGCAGTCTCTTAAGAGTAACCTTCATCTGTAGCAGAGAGAGCTGTGGCTTTAACTAGCCCTCTGGCTGAAAGGAAAGGCTATATATAAATAAATGATGATGCGCCACTGCGCATTATGAATGAATCAGCTAAGGAATGCTTTGGCCTTTGGTTACCAGAAGGAGGCGACAGAGTAGAGAATCTGAAGGACCATAGAGAAGCAGGGCAGCTGAGCAATGATATAGGCCACGGAACGTGTGGGTGGTTTCAGAGCCAAGACATAAGCCACGGTGTGGAGCACCCGGCATATGAAGAAGATCTGGAAATGGATCCTGGCGATGGTGGGGTTGGGACTGAGCAGAGAGTAGACCGCTCCCAGGAACAAGAACGGATAAATGTTCTCCATGTCATTGTTATGGGCCCTGGAAGACAAAAGCAGAGGAGGTTGATGAACAACAAGATAAGGGACTACACATCATATACACATATACATGTTATTGTTTCTCTTCCATATATATATACACAAGGCCCTCTCCTATTCACATTATAGCCTCTCTGTCAAATCAATGCATTGTTGCTAGGGTAATGTGGACCCTAGCAACCACACTACTAACATTGCAAACTGAAGAGCTGAATTAACTCTGTAAGGCTACCAATTTATTGTTATTGCTACTTTTTATTACTCATCTTTCTATACAGGTCTTTCCTATTCCAGTTTCTTATTCAAATCAGTGCATGGTTGCTAGGGGAAGTTGTACCCTAGCAACCAGACTGCTGAAATTGCAAACTGGAGAGCTGCTGAATAAAAAGTTAAATTTAAAAAAAACACAAATGATAAAAAATGAAAACAAATTGCAAATTGTCTCAGAATATCACTTTTTTTTTTTTTTTTTACTCTTGTTTTACAAGTTTCTCATAGAAAACCAGGGAAACGTGAGCAAACGTGGGGCTACAATGATAGACCGGTCCCTTTAAACACAATGTGGTGCCTTTTGGTGTCAGACAGCAGCCATTTAGATAAAAGTTGGGCACAGAGCTAAGAGATGATTATTTATTCATATATTAATATAGCACCCTCATTTTTGGCAATGTTGTACAATAGATCAACGTTATCAAACAATACTGAAGGGCCGTGGTCACGATACACAATCTTAATTTTTGCTTCCAACTGCCAATGTTGCAGCACATTGTTTTTCATTGGTGCAGAGTTCATTCTACAATACTGCGGTGTATTTGCACAATAGAAAGGAGCAATGCATAGAAGCTGTGGGTTTGTTGCAATCACTCACAACTCTGGGCCCTTGAGCCACAAACACAAATAAATACACACCTTTGTAGTTCAACCTCCCTCTGTAAGAGCACAGCAAAGTGTGGGCTGCATCTGACCAGATTAATGGAAAAAATAATATAAATGCAAGTTATACACTAAATGGCAGTGTGTTGGGAGTTTCCTTAAATGAGAAGGATCTTGGAGTTTTTGTAGATAACAAGTTGTCTAATTCTGGGCAGTGTCATTCTGTGGCTACTAAAGCAAATAAAGTTCTGTCTTGCATAAAAAAGGGCATTAACTCAAGGGATGAAAACATAATTATGCCTCTTTATAGGTCCTTGGTGAGGCCTCATCTGGAGTATGCAGTGCAGTTTTGGACTCCAGTCCTTAAGAGGGATATAAATGAGCTGGAGAGAGTGCAGAGACTAAGTGCAACTAAACTGGTTAGAGGGAGGGAAGGGTTAAATTATGAGGGTAGACTGTCAAGGTTGGGGTTGTTTTCTCTGGAAAAAAGGCGCTTGCGAGGGGACATGATTACACTTTACAAGTACATTAGAGGACATTATAGACAAATAGCAGGGGACCTTTTTACCCATAAAGTGGATCACCGTACCAGAGGCCTCCCCTTCAGACTAGAAGAAAAGAACTTTCATTTGAAGCAACGTAGGGGGTTCTTCACAGTCAGGACAGTGAGGTTGTGGAATGCACTGCCGGGTGATGTTGTGATGCTGATTCAGTTAATGACTATAAGAGGGACTTGGATGATTTATTGGACAGACATAATATCAAAGGCTATTGTGATACTAAACTCTATAGTTAGTATAGGTATGGGTATATAGAATTTATGTGAGAGTAGAGAGGGGTGTGTGTATGGATGCTGGGTTTTCATTTGGAGGGGTTGAACTTGATGGACTTTTTTCAACCCAATTTAACTATGTAACTACGTAACTATTAGTGGTGTGCGGGCCGACCTCGCAGTGCTCCTCGCCACCATCAAATGCCGGCATACAACTTCCGGTTTTATAGCCTCGCGTCTGCTCGCCCTGCCCCTTTTGTGATGTCATTGTGACGTTATCAGCGGGACGGGTCGGCACGGGTCTATAAAAGGACCCCAGAAGCACATGTGCGGGCGGGCGCGGGTTGTAGCAGGGCGGGTTAGGGTCGGGTGCGGGTCAGGGAAACCCTGACCCGAACATCACTGGTAACTATATCCCAGTCTCCCTGTATTATTCCTTATATTGCCCAGCAGGGACTCCCCAAACACCCGATCAGGAAAACGACAGGGATTCTCAAATAAAAATGCCCTACTTTCTACAAATGCCACCAAATGTTACTGCAGAATAAATAAATATCATTATGTAAATGCTTTGAGGCCATATTCTAGAGTCCTGCACGGGTCCATTTTTTGGAACCCATACCCGCAACCTGCAATGCGCAACCCAGACCCACAAATTCGCTGACCCGCGTCTATACCCGGACCCGGAACTTCCGCCCGCAACCCGCAGGGTACCACATGTTTTTGAAGGTAACCCACGGGTACCCGTCCTGCTGCAGGACTCCATCGTATTCATTTCCTGGTGTTACTGCCCTTTAATAAAGATGATTTATAATAAATATAAACCCCTTTTTTAATGGCAGGGTGTCACTGTGTTCTGAAGAGTGTTTTTCACTTCCCTATGTTTCCAAGGAGGCCCTGAAAACTCTTACACTTAAAAGGACAACTAGGGTCTAGTTGGGCAACTTTATTATAAATATCCTGGAAAACATTTTGGCACAGGGAAGCTTATATATATTCCTATCTATGTGACTGGGAGCTCCCTGACATCTAAATGGGTTGTTCACCTTTAACCTTGAGTTATTTAGCTTTTTATTCAGCAGCTCTCCAGTTTGTAATTTCAGCCATCTGGTTGCTAGGGTCCAAATTCCCCTAGCCTCCATGCATTGATTTAAATAGGAGACTGGAATATGAATAGGAGAGGGTCTGAATATAAAGAGGAGTAAGAAAAAGTATCAATAACATTACATTTGTAGCCAATCAGAGCATTTGTTTATTAGATGGAGGTCAGTGACCCCTATTTGAAAGCTGGAAAGAGTCAGAAGTAGAAGGCAAATCATTCAAAAACTATAAAAAATAAATAATGAAGACCAATTGAAAAGTTGATTAGAATTAGCCATTCTAGAACATACTAAAAGTTTACTTAAAGGTGAACCACCTCTTTAAGAGCAAGATGGAAATGCTAATGGTTCTCCCTGCCTATAAACCTTCCGCACCCCTGATGTTTTCCTTTAGGTGTCGGGAACATGGAAAAAAATAACACAGAACCTTTTCCTGTTTATCCCAGAAGTTGAACAGAAATGTGGTTACGTCTCAGCCGGGAATCTGAGCCACAAGCTGAGGCAAAACAGCTTTCCCTGAAAGGCAGCGCCTGCCAAGATCTATGTGTATAGAGGCTTACAGTCGGATGGTCAATATTCTGCAGGACTATCTGGGAGCAGCTGTAATTCCTACACCCATGCAAGACTCTACTTATTATCTGGGGGGCGATTTATAAAGGGTCGAATTGAAAATTAGAATTTATGAATTTGAGTTTGTTAAAAGTTGGGTTTTTTTTAATTCAAATTCGAATATCCGAAATTTATCATACACTGGCCCTTTAGAATTTGAATTCGACTAGTCACTGCCTTAAACCTGCCAAATTGCTGTTTTAGCCTATGGGGATGTCCTGGGATCAATTTGGAGTTGTTTGCTGCCTTCCTTTTCAAAGAAAAAAACTCGAAGATCGAATTTGATTTGAGTTTGCGGGTCAATCCTATTCACCCGAGCTTCAAAATTTTTTAATTTTTTAATCAAATTGCAGTTGGTCGAATTTCGAGTTCATGGGAGTTTAAAATAACTCTCATGAAATGGAAATTCGATCCTTGATAAATCTGCCCCTTAGTGTGATTGAGGAGGGAGACAGTAGACTGTTAATGCAGTTCTGGGGAGAAGGGAACTTATATGATGGAGAAGGACCCGGCACAGGAAAGGAGAGGTGCTCTTTCTGTATGTGTGTTACACACAGGTGACAGGTGAGAACATATATACCCTTTAACCACACCCACCAACCACATCATTGGTTAAAGGCAACTGCTTAGAGGTATTATAGCCTTGCCAGCCAATTAAAGTCCAGGTGTATCCACAGTCCATAAATCACAAGATCCCAGTTATCAAGTCCAAACTTTTCTTTTCTTTTTATCGTGTGATATTCCATAGGTCATACTTATTTAATAGTCCATATTGACTAAACATTTAAAACACTAACAATATCAAATTTTTACATAAAACATTTTATTTTAAAAACCTAAAAATGTAGAGGGGGATTTAAACCCAATACATGTACAGATACTCTCACGTCATTTCAATTTGTGTAGGCATAATATGTCACCATTGAAGTGGATGGTACTTGAAGTAATACAAGAACCCCAAAGAGGTGGGGATAAAAAGAGGTTGCACCTTAAGATAGAAGCAGTGTGGATCAAAAAGTTATGCCCACTGGAACCCCAGGGGTTTTTGTGTTTGAGGACGACTGCATGGTAAGATGTATAATCTAAAATTAATATTATTCTTAGCAGCTTCTATATAGAACCATGTTAATAGCACTGTTGAAAATACACGGGTTGAGTAGGCCCTAGGGGCAGTACTGAGGTCAAGTGGTTTTTAAAATAAAATGTTTTATATAAAAATGTTTTAAAAAATGTTTAAAAATATCCTTTCAGACGTGTTATATTGTGAGTGTTTTATATGTTTTTTTTTACATTATCAGGTGAGTCAATATGGACTATTAAATAAGTATGACCTATGGAATATCACACAATAAAAAGAAAAGTTTGGACTTACAGTAACTGGGATCTTGTGATTTATGGACTGTGATACACCTGGACTTAAGTGTACTTAAGCAGTTGTATTTAACCAATGATGTGGTTAAAGGGTATATATATACCTGTATGTGTTATCACCGGTTACCTGTGTGTAAGGGCTCTTACAGACACGCGTTTTTACTTGTGTTCCGGTTTCATGCATTCAGCCGTAGGGGAGCGCAGGAGTAGACGCACTGAATTCTTTTCAATGTGGCTGTACACACAGAGGCATGTAAGCGCGGAACGCAGGTTGGGACGCAGCATGTTGCTATTTACCTGCGCTCCCCTGTGGCTGAACGCATGAAACCGGAGCGCAGGTAAAATGCAACATGCTGCGTCCCAACCTGCGTTCCGAGCTTACATGCTTCTGTTTGAGTACAGCCACATTGAAAAGAATTCAGTGCGTTTACTCCTGCGTTCCCCCGCAGTACTAATTGGAACTCTGCTTTGGATGGGAGCAAGGGATACGATACAGATGAATTGCATAAAAAGTAAGGGCTTCTACCAGTTTTTACTTTGAGGTGCTGTATGTGACCAGGCCAAAGCTCCAGCAAACAGAAGCAGCTGTGTCTGAAACAATACCCAGAGCCGTGCAACACTGTACGACCCCTGCAGCTAATGAAAGAAGCACGTGTCTCTGTGGATTCGTTCATGATGTGGGTGCTGGCACAACTTCACATTAACACTGAAACCTTTGCCAGAAATGATTTCCTCACAGTGCCAACGGTTTATAGTTTCACTGAAAAACGATATGGTCTCTATGAGCGGCTATGCACTCCAGGGGGAGGGAGGGGGAATCAGGCATCCAGAGAATGGCTGCAAATGTGACTGCCTAAACTAGCCTCGGCAATGATCACCAAGCTGGAACTGAACTACTGAGGCTGATGGGAAATGTAGTCAACAAAAGCTCAAAAAAATAAAGATTCCAGAATGTATAAGACTCTATCTAGCCAGTGCCTTTACTAACCCACCAGTTGACTGACTTGCAACAGGAGCTTAAAGGATTTAGTAAAAGAATATTAGCAGTGCAGTCTGGGAAAGGTCTGTGGAATAGCATGCATAGTAATGTAAGTGAAGGCCTTACTCCCGACCATAATGTACCCCCAGGTGCCTGCTACTGTCACACACACAGCTTTGCAGCACTGGAATCGCAAGCAGCTTTGTTTTACACTGGCAGGTAAATCCAATTCCAATAGTCACCCGGCGACAAATCTCCTCTTCTTCGGGGTGACTAATGTCCCCGAACTGCCTCTCCTGCCTTCCCCCCGGCTAAAATGTAAATCGCCAGCGCACTCAGAAGTCCGAAGTCGACCAAAGTTTCCTCGCCGGGCGACTAATCTCCCCGAATCTGACTGTGTGCCCTGACCCTAAAGCTAATTAGTCAGTGTCCCATTTATTCCCCAAACAGCATGAAAGACAAAAAGTCTCAGGTAATAATAAATATGTTACAGGAAAACCCTTTTGAAATAAAGTGGTATAAAACGCGATACCTTTATTGGCTAACTAAGTTAATCATAGCAAGCTTTGGTAATCAGCTTGAAAAAGGAACTAAAGTGTTCTGAAATTTTGCTATGATTATCTTAGGTATCGCCTTTATACCACTGTTATTTTTTTATTTCAAAAGGGTTGCCCTGTAACATTTGTACTGGCTAACACGGTACAACAAATTTACCTGCAGTAACAATAAGTAACATACCTCCGGTATCGCTCCACATCAGGGTCCTGTCTGTAGTACTGGATTCCCCCATGTCTCATGGCATCTTCTGGATTGGCAAAGGCCTGTTGAAAAAGAAGAGAAAAGGGCATTTATATTTACCAGCTGGGAATGCCCTGTAGGCCATGCAGAGGCAATCTATGGGATGTAATAGTTACAGACATGTGGAGGAGTAGGTACCCTATACCATACTTTTTGGACCTCCCCTCTCTTGGAGAACTATTGGAAAGAAAAAGTACTGTCCCTACTAGGATGTGCCTTACAGTTGGACCCACAAACATTCCTTTTAGGAATTTCATTCCCCAAACTCAAAAGCCATGTACAGAAACAAGCCTATCTCATATTGACTGCAGATAAACGATTAACAGCTTGCAACTGGAAAAAGATACAGTCTCCCACCGGAAGGGAGCTTAAAGCTGGCCATAGACGCAAAGATTAGATAGTACAAATCTCCATTTCGTACGATTTCGGGCCGTGTGTGGAGCGTCCCGACATTTTTCGTAAGATGCCGATCAGTCGGACAGGTTAGAAAATTTCTGTCGGCTACCGATAATGTCTCTGCATGTATTGCCGATCTGACGATATCAGTGGGAGACTGTCACTAGCTTTTGTCGGACATAATGTGCATACGATTGCTGTAGGGGCAGAACATCGTCTGATCTGTTCTTTTACTACTTGATTTGATCTGAATGGTTAGTGGCAGGTCAGGAAATCTGCACTTCTATGGTCAACTTAAGGTTGCAATCCAAGATATCCGACGTATGGAGTACCTGGCAGCTCTGCACACTCCCAGTTATCACATTTTGATAAAGTATGAACACTGTGGGACTCCCTGCATCCCTCAACTAAATAAGACCTTTCTCCAAATAACATTACCTGCCCATGACAATATCATGGACTGAAGACATATAACGGTTTTTCCTCCCTCTCGAACAATCCCCGGGGCTCAGATGGTTCAAAAATGTTCCTTTTTGTTATTTTTATATTTTACTTTTAACCTCTTTTTGATTCTTTTATTTTGGTTAATCTTATGATTTACGTACATCTATCATTTTATTTATGGGAAGGGACGTCTAACAACGCATAAGACTCCACTGCACTGTTAATCGTATGCTTATCACAAAAGAACCTGTGCTCCCCCCTGATCTTATTATGTGAATGTATATACAGGTTGACATAAAAATGAAAACAGAGTTTAAAAAAAAGTAAAGATTTCATATGTGATATGTGCAAACTGGGCTCTGTGGATATCGACCAGAAGGGAAGTAAAGAACCCAGATTTCGTATAACATAAAAATATTTCAAGCTGCTGCTTTATCAGTCTGCCAGTCAAAGTTACGGTCCACCAGTGCCTTGCTGAGCTCACAGTAGTAAGTGTGGTTTGCTGCCCACTGACTGCCACAATAAATGCTCCAGTGCTCCAAGCACGTACCAATGACGTCAGTGGAAAAGGGGCAACAGGCCCAAGGAGGCATGAGTGCTTGTATTGCTTCCAAGAATATGTGGCTGATCAGATGACATCCAATTGGTATCAATTTAGCCCACAAATAAAGAATTCTGCGGACAGAGAAGGTGCCAGAAAGTTACTGTATACAGAACAATGCAGCGGTTTCTCTGCTGGATGTATTGGCAACGAGAGCAATAATGACAAAAGGGGGGTTGTGCAACTATCTCCAAGCAACTTTCTGGTGAGCTGAATAGGAGAAACCACTGAATAAGACATGAACATATAAAAAAAAAGGTACAAAGTTTGCCCGGGTGCATTAACCTATAGCAACCAATAAAGTGCTTGGGCCACGCTACATGGATCTAAGGCTGCGGAGAAACACAGTCAGAGAATCCGCTGTCCCTCTTCTGCTGCGCTGCCTGCACCCGGAATCATTACCTCCCATTGGTGCAGGCAGCAGCCCCAGGGCCCCCTTCGCCATCCCCCGGGCGCCCCAGCCACAAAGCCTTCTTAACTATAGCCCATATGTACGTATGTATGTACCTGTATCCGTCATGTTAGCGACGCGACCGTGTTCAGGGAGTGACTCGAGGAGAAGGAGTCCAGGGAGCAAGTCTGATCCGGCACAGTTCAGGGACCACCAGGTTTTTTTCCCAGTGTCCCGCAGGTCCAGTCCAACCCTGGCAGGCAAACAGATAGATTCCGGGGCAAAAACTTGCTTTTCGGTGCCAAAATATGTGGCGTCTGCCTTCACCCGAGTGCAGGTAACGATTCTGGGTGCAAGCAGTGAGGCAAGGGATTCCCAGCCTGATATCCCAGGCCCTAGTATAAAACAGGTGACCAGTAAATGCTGCTGATTGGTTGCTATGGGTTACTGCACTTTGGCACAAAAACAAAATCACCAATTTACTGTGATGGACAGGTGAAGATGAATATAATAGTTTTATAGTTTTGTAACTTACAACAATGAGACAGGGGGTGATATCTAGAATTGATGTGTGGGACAGCCTGAAACCCTTGAGTTTGGTGGGAGGCCGTCTGCCTAAATTATTTTTAGAATAAATTAAATGCCAATACCTTTGATGCAGCAAACGGGGGTGATCCCAAATTTACTATATGGTGCTGTCAGTCACTTTACAAACAATCTGTCTTAAAGCCCCATGGAATAAATTTGGGAACACCCCAGTTTGCTGCATCAAAGGATTTCATTTATTCTGTATTCCCTACTGGTGTGTGGCTTGGCCAGTGCCATTACCGGTTTCCCCATTTATACAGAACATTTGTAAATTATTTACAGGCCCACTGCAAGCTGCAACCTGCACCCTACTCCTTTGCGGGCAGGTGGGCTGGCTTTAAGGCTGTTAGCGGCAGACAGACCATAAAGCAGCCCCTGTGACTGTAAAGCCCCCCTCTTTCCCCAGTCACAGGGATCTGCTGTATAGTAGCTACAACACCGCTCCCCAGTCTGACAGTGCCCGCAGTCACCATAAGGGAGAGCGTCTTTGTTCAATGCCAGTGGCTATTAGCGATATTCAGACTAGGGATGCACCGAATCCACTTTTTTGGATTCGGCTGAACCCCCGAATCCTTTGTGAAAGGTTCAGCCTAAAACCGAATCCAAAACCCTCATTTGCATATGCAAATCAGAGAGGGGGAAAAGAGGCGCGCACGAAGCTCGCGGCTAAAAAATTTTTTACTTCCTTGTTTTGTGACAAAAAGTCACGATTTTAAGGGCTTGGATTCGGCCGAATCCTGGACGAATACCGAACCGAATCCTGGGTTTGGTGCATCCCTAATTCAGACCGACAAATGTCAACCCACATCGAACTCTCTCCCACCCAATCAAGTCACCATTTCATTTTCATCTATACGGATGCCACTGAAGGGGTTGGCAGGCACTAGTATCTATATATATATATATATATATATATATATATATATATATATATATATATATATATATATATATATATATATATTATATATATATATATATATATATATATATATATATATATATATATATGAGCAATGGCAGATGAATGGAAGAGGATTAGGAGTGTTCTGATTTCACTGGCAAAGTTTGGAAGATGTGATAAGTCATCACTAATAAGTATCCACTGTAGCTCAGAGCGACAACTGCAGTTCAGGCTGATCCATTCATGAGGCTCACCAAGTTCTGTACCCTGTTAACCGGCTGACCCCCTTACTGGGCACAGAGAAAGACATCATAGAGAGACATCAATTGCTATTGGTCAGCTCTGACCCTAACTCAGGGCCACCATCATGGGGTCGCAGGTGGTACATCTGTACCAGGCCTGGGCCTAAAAGGGTGTCCAGCTGTTCTGCCCTTTTGAAATTAGCCTGGCCCCCCTTTACAACGTTGAACCGCTGAAGTCCTGAAGAGCCGAAGATCCAGAGTCCAGATGAGCCAAAGTGCTAAAGAACCGAAGTCCCATACGGAGCCGAAGCCGAGAAAAGACCCGAAGCGACAACACCGCAAAAAAACCCAAAGCCAAGAAAACACCCGAACCTGAAGTCCTGAAGCCTCTAAAAGATCCGAAGCCACCAAAGGAGCCTAAGGTAAGTTCCACTGAACACCAATGTGTTTTTTGTTTTTTTTTATTTAAATCCCTGGCCACCAATATTGTATTTTAATACTATATATGCCCCTGGCCACCAATGTTTTTTTAAAAACTTTTATGTGGGACTCTGGCTGCCAATTTTTTTTTAACCTATAATGGGTTCCTGAACACCAATGGCTTTTTATAACTTGTGTGTGGGGCTATTTTTGTGGCCTTTTTACTGTGGTGTGGGTGGGCGGGATCTGGGGTGGGGCTTGGGACCCAGAAAATGTTGTTGTACGGGCCCCGTGATTTCTGATGGTGGCCCTGCCCTAACCAATCCTAGAAATGACAGCACCCAGGGTGTCCTCCCCCTGCTGCACCTTGTGCTCTCCTGTCATCAGGCCACAGACGTAAGTAAATAAGGCAAGCTACACTCCCAATATGACATCACTTTTCTTTACATCAACCTGTCACTGCTTTATTACTCATAGGGGGAGCATCTGGGATGTCTGCAAAGCAATTCAGAATATGTGGGTGCTATATAAATAAAAGATAATGTTATTGTTATGTTTGTGTATGCATGTGAAGAACAGCCATGGCAAACAGCAATGGAAAGAACTGAGCTTTTCTCCGTGTGCAATAGACAGTTATATAATGAAGGCACTACAGTATATGGTGTGTAAATGACGTATCAGTCTGTATATGCAGACGGGAATCAAGAGCATTTTTGCTATGACACCCCTATAAATATAAGAGATGTATGCATTATTGACGTAAAGCTGAATATAAGAGGAAATGTTGTAGGGAGAGTGCTACTAAATGCTCTTATCTTATCTCTGCCAGTGGAAGAATTTAGCTCCCCCGGTTCTTGATTGTACGTCTACTTTCCCTCGTAGACTGAAGACCACAGGGGAATCATGAGTAACCCAAAAATCCTGGACTGCGCAATATTAACTCAATGAACTTCAACTGGTGGGTGGAATTACTTTTCCCAACCTATCCACGACAAGCTAAGCACTTGCTTCTCAATTAGATTTTAATAAGAGACTGGAAAAACAATAAACTTATAGAGCATTTGTTTTTTAAATGGGGTCAGTGACCCCCATTTGAAAGCTGGAAAGATTTAGAGGAAGAAAAAAATAATGTAGACCAACTATAACTTTAAGTTAACTCAAAGGTGAACTTATTCTTTAAAGTTTTAAAAATTACAGAACGACGATTCTCGGCATTACTCAACATTTGTATACTTGCAGAGTTGCAGTGGTAAAGGGCAAGTACAACACCATATAATGGGCAAGAGACTAATGCACAGAGCTGATGTAAGATTGGAAGTGTAGAGCAGCTATGCACAAGAAAACAAAACTGTTTTATAATGGAAACAACAGAACAGTAGCTTGTACTTGATCCCAACTAAGATATAATTAATCCTTATTGGAAGCAAAACCAGCCCACTGGTTTATTTATTATTTACATGATTGTCTAGTAGCATACCTAAGGTATGAAGATCCAAATTAAAGAAACATCCATTACCCAGAAAACCCCAGGTCCCAAGGATTTTGGATAACAGGCCCCAAACCTTTATAATATTATGATATTAAAATAGAATAAATAGTTTCCCTCTTTTTATTTAGTACTAAATGATAGGGCTGCCCTCAGAAATCATAAGAACCCGTAATACAGGTATGGGACCAGTTATCCAGAATGCTCGAGACCTGTTTTTTTTTTTCTGTAGTTTGGATCTTCTTAAGTCTACTAGAAAATCATGTAAACATTAAATAAACCCAACAGGCTGGTTTTGTTTCCAATAAGGATAAATTATATCTTAGTTGGGATCAAGTACAAGCTACTGTTGTATTATTACGGAGAAAAAGGAAATCAATTTTAAAAATGTGGATTATTTCGATAAAATGGGAGTCAATGGGAGACGGCCTTTCCGTACTTCCAATCTTTTTGGATAACAGGTTTCCAGATAACGGATCCTATACCTGTACCTAGTTAGAAGGCTCCATCCACTGCACTCTCTAGGCAGTGAGCTCTACCAACTAGGTAAAACTGGACCCCAACAAAAAGATATTCCAAATGAAATGATCTATCTGATCAGCCTCCAGTATACCAAAACTGTACCCAGTAGTGATGTTCGGGTTGGTCGGTTCGGGCCGACCTCGCACCCCAATTTGCGGCCTTACACTGCTGGCTTCCGGTTTTATAGCCGCTTGCCCCTCCCCTATTGTGACGTCATCAGCGGGGCAGGTTGGCGAGCATCTATAAAAGGAACCCGGAAGTCTGGCGCAGGTGGAGGGAGGCCAGGTCTGGGTAAAACCTGACCCACACATCACTATTAGCCAGTCCCCTGCAAGCCCCATGCCCATTGTATTCCTCAAATTTGACATCCAGAAATCCAGTTTTGGAGCAAATGATAACTGAACGGGTGCTAAATTCCATTATTAATTTGTACAGTTGTGATTGCTATACTCAAACAATTGTTCTTACACCACAAAGTTGGCATTGTGCCTCCAGCAACATAAGCCCTCCAAGTCTAAGTAAACACAAGTGTGGTTTTGCTCCTTTTATAAGGGCACCTCTTCCTTTCCATCTCTGGGAAACAAATCTGGCTGCCAGTTGGCACTGCCAGTTGCTGCTAAAATGGGTACAAAGCTAACATGTTCTAACACCTGACGAACAATTGGAATCAAGGTCGCTACTGTCTATGATGTTTTCAGACATGCTGGGTCCAAGTGCAATGCCCGCTTCACCTAGAGAGCTGCCAGGTAGATTTTTAAGATAAACCTAAGTAACTGGCACCCCCAGAAGACTTTGGCTTTATTTCTCCTTTAAAAAAATATCCAACAATTTAGCCATGCGGCTAATCAAAAACAAACATAATCCTGTATGCTACAGACTGTAGAATAAACAAACCAACAATACGACGATGAATATGTGTTAAATTGGTTGTTTGCCTTTAAGCTAACTTTTAGAAGGAAGTAGAGAGTGATATTCTGAGACAATTTGCAACTGGCTTTCGTTTCTTTTATTATTTCTGAGTTTGAGTTATTTAGCTTTTTATTCAGCAGCCCTCCACTTTGCAATTTTGGTAATCCGAATTCCCCTAGCAACCATGCATTGATGTGAATAAGGGACTGGAATATGAATAGGAGAGGCCTGAATAGAGCAATAAAAAGTAGGGATGCACCGAATCCACTATTTTGGATTCGGCCGAACCCACGAATCCTTCGCGAAAGATTCAGCCGAATACCGAACCAAATCCTAATTTGCATATGCAAATTAGGGAATGGGAAGGTTGAACATTTTTTACTTCCTTGTTTTGTGACAAAAAGTTGCACAATTTCCCTCCCCTAATTTGCATATGCAGATTATGATTTGGATTTGGTTCGCCCGGGCAGAAGGATTCAGCCAAATCTGGATCATGCTGTGAACGGCCAAATCCTGGTTTCAGTGCATCCCTAATAAAAAGTAGCCATAACAATAAATTTGCAGCTTTACAGAGCTTTTGTCTTTAGATGGGATCAGTGACTCCCATAATTAAAAATAAACTATAAAATAGAAAAAAATTAAGGCCAATTGAAAGGTTGCTTAGAATTAGCCTTTCTATAACATACTAAAAGTTAACTTAAAGGTGAATATACCCCTTTAACAACTATGTTTTATAATATCCAGGGACACCAATAATATTATGAACCAGCAATCGCCAACATATACCACAGCACTGTACAAAAGATGAATATATATATATATATATATATATATATATATATATATATATATATATATATATATATATATATATATATAGCAAACCTAAAGGCTACATACTAATAATACTGACTGGTGCAAGAGGTATGGAGGGCTTGGCACTTTACAGCTTACTCCATATAGGAAGCAGACCCTGTGACTGCTAGGAGTCCCAATAAAGGTGAACTACCCCTTTAAGTAATTTGGTTTGCCATGCACCTGTGATGCCATGATACATCTATCTATACATCACCACGCTCTATTTTTAATGGGATTAGAAAACAATATAGGAGTGATAAGGAAGATTTTGGCCTGCCAGACTTAGAAACAATAGTGATTAGGAACCACCTTCATAGAAATTTGCGGAAATAAAAACAAAAATGCATTTAACTCTAGGCAAATCCATATATAAATCCGTAACAAAATCATGTCTGACGAAGGGGCACGCCCCCAAAACGTTACATCACATGACTTGAATAAAACTGTAGGGGATCTCCCCGCCTCACCCGCCAAAAGTGTTTGGTAAATTCCTATTATAAATCCATAGATAAAGCACCATTGTAGACGGTCCTTTAATGACAATTTTCACTAAATCGTTACACCTTAAGGGCAGAGACACACGCAAAGATTTGGGGAGATTAGTTGCCCGTCAAATCGACTCTTCTTCGGACGACTAATCTCCCCGAACTGCCTTCCCACTGTTTAGAAAGTAAATCGCCGGCGTGGTGACACTCTGAGCTCTTCGTTTTTTCAATGTCACCTTAGTTGCCACAGAAGGAAACTCGGAAACAAATTCAGAAAGCTGAAGAGATATGGGGCAGCTCAGTAATTCGGGGGTAGCTCAGTGATTCGGGGGCGGCTCAGTAATTCAGGGGCGGCTCAGTAATTCAGGGGCGGCTCAGTAATTCAGGGGCGGCTCAGTAATTCAGGGGCGGCTCAGTAATTCAGGGGCGGCTCAGTAATTCAGGGGCGGCTCAGTAATTCAGGGGCGGCTCAGTAATTCAGGGGCGGCTCAGTAATTCAGGGGCGGCTCAGTAATTCAGGGGCGGCTCAGTAATTCAGGGGCGGCTCAGTAATTCAGGGGCGGCTCAGTAATTCAGGGGCGGCTCAGTAATTCAGGGGGCTCAGTAATTGGCGGCTCAGTAATTCAGGGGCGGCTCAGTAATTCAGGGGCGGCTCAGTAATTCAGGGGCGGCTCAGTAATTCAGGGGCAGCTCAGTAATTCAGGGGCAGCTCAGTAATTCAGGGGCAGCTCAGTAATTCAGGGGCAGCTCAGTAATTCAGGGGCAGCTCAGTAATTCAGGGGCAGCTCAGTAATTCAGGCGCAGATTCTGAATTGTTACGATTTTGCAACATTTAGTTGATCCATTTCTCAGCAGCATTTCTGGAGTATCAGCAACTATTGTATCAGTTCTATCAGCTGCCTGTAATGAAACTCAGAGATTCTGCTCAGCAGAGACAAAGATAAGAAATGTATCAACTAAATGTATCAATTTAGAACAGTTAACAGGGTCGGTGACCCCCCCTCTCAGAGCTGCTTCAGAAAGTGAAAAATAACACTTCAATATTAAAAAAACAGTCACACACAGAAAATAGATCACGAGAAATAACGACTTTTTTCCAATGACTTTCTATCTGAAAACAACTAGTTATTTGAAGGTGAACGTTCCCCTTTGAGTTAACTTCTAGTATGATTTAGAGAGGGATATTCTAAGACAATTTGTTTTCATTTTTTATTATTTGTGGTTTTTGAGTTATTTAGCTTTTTATTCAGCAGCTCTCCAAATTGTAATTTCAGCAGTCTGGTTGCTAGGGTCCAAATTCCCCTAGCAACTATGCATTGATTTGAATAAGAGACTGGAATATGAATAGGAGATGCCTGAATAGAAAGTGGAGTAATAAAAAAAGCAATAACAACACATTTGTAGCCTTACAGAGCTTTTTTTTTTTAGATGAGGTCAATGATCCCTATTTGAAAGCTAGAAAGAGTCAGAAGAAGAAGGTAAGCAATTAAAAAACTTTAAAAAATAATGACGACCAATTGAAAGGTTGCTTAGAATTGGCAGCCACTCTAGCATACTAAAAGTTAACTTATAGATGAACCACCTCTTTAAAGCAGAATTCCAGCAAATACCCCCCCCCTAAAAAAAAAAGAAAATATAACCCTAAGCAACTTTCCACTATACATTCATTAAATATTGTCAGTGATTCCAAAAGTTCTGTGTAAATGTAACTGCTATTGAAAACAGTGTCTGTATATATTCCCTACACTACTGGCTCAGACTCCTGAAACAATGTAGTAAAAGCCAACTGCTAAAAGGGGTTGTTCAGCTTTGAGTTAAATTTAAGTATGTTGAGTATGATGCAATTGTTTCTCATCTTTTATTACTTAGCTCTCCATTTTGCAATTTCACCAATCTGGTTGCTAGGGTCCAAATTCCCCTAGCAACCACGCATTCATTTGAATAAGAGACTGGAATATGAATAGGAGAGGCCTGAATAGAAAGGTGAGTAATAAAAAGTAGCAATAAAAATATATCTGTAGCCTTAAATAGCATTTGTTTTCTAGATGGGGTCAGCGACCCCCATTTGATAGCTGGAAAGAGTCAGAAGTAAAAGGCAAATGTTTAAAAAAAAATATAAAAAATAAATAATAAAGACCAATTGACAGGTTGCTTAGATATTCCATTCTATAAAACACTGAAAGTTAACTTAAGGGTAGGGACAAGGATT
This sequence comes from Xenopus laevis, assembly GCF_017654675.1. Taxonomy (NCBI): domain Eukaryota; kingdom Metazoa; phylum Chordata; class Amphibia; order Anura; family Pipidae; genus Xenopus; species Xenopus laevis. Next base: position 9,793,449 of record NC_054385.1, read on the forward strand.
TGGGGATATTAGTCGCCCGGACGACAATTTCCTCTTCTTCGGGGCGACAATCTCCCCGTCTTCCCGCCGGCCACTTTGGAAAAAGAATCGCTGCAAATGCCATCCCCCTGCCGATTTTTCATTCTAGCCGGCGGGAAGGTAGGGGAAGGCAGTTTGGGGAGATTGTTGCCCCGAAGAATAGGCGATTTGTCACCGGGGCCACTAATCTCCCTAAATCTGCCCGTGTGCCTTTACCCTAAAGATGAACCACCCCTTGAACAGACCTGGAGCAGAATGGACATCTGTTACCTTGTTTCATGTGTCCCAACCGGAGAACAAAAAACACTGCTTTCATTGGCACTTGCATTTAGACACAACTTACTTAAATTCTGTGTTTTTCCATTATGCTATATGTTATTCTCTTGCGTATTTGGCAGGAGTTGCCCTATGAATTCTCTAATAAAAGAATGTCAGTTGCTGTAAACCAGGATATTACACCACCGTGCAACCCTGCTGTGAAAATGCTTTCTTTGTATCCGGAACCAATGTCAACATTGCGCATGCGGATAGATGTTCTGGGCACATAAAGTCGGGAAAGTGTCCATAGAAGTTGGAGTCCCACTGTTAGTACAATTGACATTGCATCTAATTAATATGCCAGACAAGTTGCTATTGGCTGGGGCTAGACAGAGCACTTCCCATCTCTCCACACCTTTGTATCACAGAGCCCTGCTCCTTGCGTGTGCTGGATTATGGCACACGGCTTGTTCACCAGAAGTAATCTGACCTTTCACGGAGTGGTGCAATCTGTGGGTGTAGGGATTTGCTCTCACAGTTATTAACAGATGAAAGAGGCAAGAAAAAACTCGCACGAACAAAAAAGCCAGGAGATGAAATGGTATTTAGAGGAGGATGGTACAAATTTAGCGATTCTAGTACAGGTATGGGATCTGTTATCCAGAATGCTCGGGACTTGGGTTTTCCGGATAATGGATCTTTCCATAATTTGGATCTTCATGCCCTAAATCTACTAGAAAATCATGTAAACATTAAATAAACCCAATAGGCTGGTTTTGCTTCCAATAAGGATTGATTATATCTTAGTTGGGATCAAGTACAGGTAAGGGATCTGTTATGCAGAATGCTCGGGACCTGGGTTTTCTGGATAATGGATCTTTTTTCGTAATTTGGATCTTCATGCCCTAAGTCTACTAGAAAACCATGTAAACATTAAATAAACCCAATAGGCTGGTTTTGCTTCCAATAAGGATTGATTATATCTTAGTTGGGATCAAGTACACGTATGGGATCTGTTATCCAGAATGCTCGGGACCTGGGTTAACTATAGTCAACAAGGATAGATACGTTTCTATCAAACCAAGGGGGTTTTCTCTGCACTTTCCCATTAGGTAAAGGAATAGAGAGAAATACGGGCAGGACAAATTAGTGCCACATAAGCAACTTGTAGCAGCTAAAAAATAACTTTCATTGTTAGAAATGGGGCTTGCCACACAGACTACAAAACATAGGCTATCCTGGTGTCCAATTGCACTGGCATAGACCTATGTAATTTATTTTAGGGATGGGTAACTTTCAGTGTTATAAAGAAAAGGGGGGGGGGCTGGCAAAGCAAATACCAGACTAGTGCTGGATCTGTAGATCATTGTTTAGCCCTTATCACCCTCCCTCTCACATGACATTGGTGACAGTTGGTGGCCTGGCTCATGGCACTGAAGTTGATTCAAAGCCATCTTTAAAGGGGTTGTTCACCTCTGAGTTAGCTTTTAGTATGATGTAGTGACTGATATTCTGAGACCATTTGCGACTGGTTTTCATTTTCTTTGTGGTTTTTGAGTTATTTACCCTTTTTACTCAGCCGCTCTCCAGTTTGCAATTACCCAGATTCCCCCAAGTATTGATATGAATAAGAGATGGGAATGTGAACAGGAGAAGCCTGAACAGAAAGATGAGCAATAAAAAGTAGCAATAACAATACATTCAGTGTTTTAAAGGAGAATTCAACCCTAAACTTGAAAAAACCCTACCCCCCTACCCTACAAAGACCCCCCTCCTTTCTCCCCCCCAGCCTAAGTGTTACCCTGGGCACATGCCCCTAACGTTTAATTTACCCCTTGGTGGAGATTCAGGCATCGGAGTTTACGGGCACCATCTTCAGCCGTTTCAGTAATCTTCGTAATGAGACCGGCGCTTCGGCAATTTTCTTAGGTATCGGAGCATGCGCAGTTGCCACGAAAGGTTTCCGAAGAGAAGAAGATGGCGCCTGTGAACTCCGATGCCTGAATCTGCACCGAGGGGTAAGTAAAACATTAGGGGCATTTCCCTGGGGTTTTTTAGGTTTAGGGTTGAATTCTCATTTAAAGCTGGAGAGAGTTAGAAGAAGATGGCAAATAGTTGAAAACAACTATAAAGAAATAATGAAGAGCAATTGAAAAGTTACAACTGGCCATTTTTGTGTGTTCTCCCCTGAGTTGCGCTTTCTTCCATTCAGCCGCAGGGGAGCGCAGGAGTTGACACACTCAATTATTGTGAAGGGGGCTGTACTCACACAGACGCATGTAAGCGCCAAACGCAGGTTGGGACGTAGCATGTTGCATTTTACGTGCGTTCGGCGCATACATGCGTCTGTGTGAGTACAGCCCCTTCACAATAATTGAGTGCATCTACCCCTGCGCTCCCCTGCAGCTGAACGGAAGAAAGCAAAATGCAGGGGAGCGCAGACAAAAACGGCCCGTGCGTAAGAGCCCTAACATACTAAGGGCTCTTACACATGGGCGTTTTTTTGTGTGCTCCCCTGCGTTGCACTTTCCTCCATTCAGCCACAGGGGAGCGCAGGAGTAGATGCACTCAATTATTGTTAATGGGGCTGAACTCACACAGATGCATGTAAGCACCAAACGCAGGTTGGGACACAGAATGTTGCATTTTACCTGCATTCGGCACTTACATGTGTCTGTGTGAGTACAGCCCCATTAACAATAATTCAGTGCGTCTACTCCTGCGCTCCCCTGCGTCTGAATGAAGGAAAGTGCAACGCAGGGGAGCACACAAAAAAACGCCCATGTGTAAGAGCCCTAAAAGTAAATGTAAAAGTAAACTACCCTTTTAAGGGCTTTGAAGAACACCTTCGAATTACAGAAAGGCAATCTTCCATTGACTCAAGTTTATCCAAATAATCCAAGTTTTTAAAATGATTTCCATTTTCCGTGTAATAATAAAACAGTAGCTTGTACTTGATCCCAACTAAGATATAATTAATCCTTATTGGAAGCAAAACCAGACTATTGGGTTTATTTAATGTTTACATTATTTTCTAGTAGACTCTATTAGACGGAAAGATCAGTTATCTGGAAAACCCCAGGACCCTAGCATTCTGGATAACATATACCATACCTGTAATAAAAAAAACAGTATCTTATACTTGATCCCAACTAAGATATAATTAATCCTTATTGGAAGCAAAACCAGACTATTGGGTTTATTTAATGTTTACATGATTTTCTAGTAGACTCTATTAGACGGAAAGATCAGTTATCCAGAAAACCCCAGGTCCCTAGCATTCCGGATAACAGATACCATACTTGTAATAATAAAACAGTACCTTGTACTTGATCCAAACTAAGATATAATTAATCCTTATTGGAAGCAAAACCAGACTATTGGGTTTATTTAATATTTACATGAATTTCTACTAGACTCTATTAGATGGAAAGATCAGTTATCCGGAAATGCCAGGTCCCAAGCATTCTGGATAACAGGTCCCCTACCTGTACTAATAAAGACATATTAATATCCACTGCTGTTCAACAATAAATAACAAGAGGTGAAAATGGCTGCTGTACACAGAGTGATGACAGATGCAATAAAAAACCATCAAATTAACTAAACTGGAATGAAGCTTTTGTGAAACGCATCTGATCTTTGTTATGACTTTTATCTCTGTGTGTCAATCACCCGCAAGGTGTATTCTGAGCAGCATCACTATTAAAGGACTGAGGGTAAGCAAACACACCTGATGTGAAAGCACAATTTGCACAGCTGTACAGGTAAGTTCTTTACATTCTGTATCTATTTCTACAGCGCTGCGCTATACGTTGGTGCCATATAAATCCTTGTTAACTAAAGAAGGAATGCAATTGTATACAGTAACTGCCCAGCCTCTCATTTACAATCAGAATGGGTTCCCTGCCCTCTGGCAACAGTTGTCGTTGGAGCCTGGTTTCGTTTAAATCCCCTTCTCTCTTATACCACCAGTCCCTCTGTGCTCCCCTTTCCTGCTGGATTCCGCTCCATAGAGGAAGAGGAGGGAGGGCAAGATACTTAGTGCTGGAATGTTTGGATAGTTGGAACGTGAAACTTGCACTGCAGTGTGTACGAAAAGGGGACATACATAAACCCACATGGAGCTCCGCTCAGAATCCCTCTATTTATTTAATCACTCGGGTTCAGCGTGTCTGATTTTCAAAGGTAACCCTACTCTAGAGTGCTTAGAGATTAGGAAACACCAGAAACCTTAATGGTAAATAGCCTTAAGCTCTGACTTTTTGAAGTTGAAGTGCCTGCCAAAAAAAAGAGAACTCCGGAGGGACTTACGTTCTTGCGCAGTCGGATCTGCCCGGTGATCACAGCTATGATGTACATCTTCAGGATGAGCAGGGTGCTGTAGAACACAAAGGAAGCAAACACTTCATTATCCATCATGTATCCTAAGGATGCACTGATTGTGCAGCAGGGCTAACGTTGCTCCAGCAGTGATAGAACAGGGAGAGGAAATGGGAGGAGCCTCAATAGTGGGCAGGGCAGTGCAACTGCACAGCTGGTAACCCTAATATCTGCAAATAATTATTATATGCATAGAAAGGAATTTTTATTTTAAAAAAAAAACAGTGATTTTCATATACTAATGTGTTTTGGGTATAGCAAGTGTAAATAAAAACTAGAGCACATACTCTCCGACACTTTGCCCCCCTAGTGGATGGCTGGCATCATCCCTCATTCTCTAAATTATATTATTGTACAGCTCTGTCGAGACACTTTTGGAAATACCCAAACAGGTACGGGATCTATTATCCAGAATGCTCGCAACGAAGGCTTCCTGGATAACGGATCTTTCCATAATTTGGATCTTCGTACCTTAAAGGAACAGTAACACCAAAAAATAAAAGTGTTTTAAAGTTTTAAAGTAATGAAAATATCATGCAGTGTTGCCCTGCACTGGTAAAACTGGTGTGTTTGCTTCAGAAACACTACTATAGTTCATATTAACAAGCTGCTGAGTAGCAATGGTAGAAATTGAAAAAAGACTATATGGCACAGGATAAATAGTGGATAACAGATAACACCATTGTATTCTACAGAGCTTATCTGCTGTGTACCCTAGGGGTCCCCAACTGCCGGGCCATGGCCCAGAACTGGTCTGCGGACAGTCATGAACTGGGCCACCAAACAATTAATGTGGCGCGACCAAATTGGACGCCAAGATGCCCAAATTGGACGCCAACCCCTCCTGAACCCCCCAACTAATCCGACCCCCTACTCCCCCCCTTTCCAAACCCCTCCTGAACCCCCTCCCGCCCCCCCCGCCGGTCCTTGGGAAAAAAATTGAATTAATGACTTTTCAAGCATAAGGCAGATGTAGTAGAATCACTCACCAAAGTAAAGACGTGGCCCAGGTGCTCCAGCCCCAGGTCCTCAGCTCAGGGGAGCGGACAATCCGTATACAATAAGTATAAATGTTGGTGCCGGGCACACTGGCAAACTCACGTATTGATCAGACCAGGAAAATAGTAAATTAAAAATTGAAGCTTTATTATATAGTCATCTCTCGCCTGACGCGTTGTCGTCAGGGGCGTAACTACAGAGGAAGCAGACCCTGCGGCTGCAGGGGGCCCAGGAGGTATAGGGGGCCCCATGAGGCTCAAATTCATGTACAATTTCAATACATTTTGGTAAAACAGGACAACCTCTGGATATGTTTGGGGCCCTAAAATTTATTTGCTGTGGGGCCCAGTAAAATCTAGTTAGGCCACTGGTTGTCGTGTCACTAGGACACTTAATCACAGATCCCAATGGTGGGTCTCCCATGCGGCCCCTTCTGGGCGCAGCTCTCTCACATCACGCCAGTGTCAGACAAGTCGCTGGCGTCGGTTTGGTCACCAACGCCATGACGTCACTGCATCCGTTTTTGGCGCCAAAGGAGGCCTATAAAAGACGCTGGATCGCTGCTGACTTTGCCCTACAATAGGTTCCACATAGTAAATTCCTGGGTGCGCTATGTTACTTCTGCTATTGATCCTGATCTTGACCTTGCCTGTAAAACCGTGTATTGAACCTTTGCCGCCTGTACCGACCCTTTTGCCTGGACCTGACTTTGCCTTTCTCTTAACCCCTTGGATACCTCGTTCTGGTTGGACTGCGCTTCCTCCTTGGTCCGCTACCCCTGGCTGAGCCGTCGGGCCCCTTACAGCTGTATTATCAAGATCTAGACATGGCCAAGATCTAGACATGTTATAGAATGGCCAACTTTTCAATTGTTCTTCATTATGTATTTCTTAAAGTTAATGAATTATTTGCCTTCTTCTCCTGACTCTAGTTTTCAAAAGGGGGTCACTGAGCCCATTTAAAAAAACAAGCACTGCGAGGCTACAAATCTACTTTTTATTACTCATCTTTCTGTTCCGACACCTCCCCTATTAATATTCCATATTCTCATTCAAATCAATGCATGGTTCCTAGGGTAATTTGGACCCTAGCAACCAGATTGCCGATATTGCAAACTGGAAAGCTGTTGGATTAAAAGCTAAATAAACTTAAAAACCAGAAATAATAAAAAGTGAAAACCAATTGAAAATTGTCTCAGATTATTCTTCCCTACGTCATACTAAAATCTAACTCAAAGGTGAACAACCCCTTTAAAAGTGAATGGTAATTTGTGTTTAAATTAAGCATTATCTTCCTGGAGTGTTAACGGCCTCCATAACATACACGACATACTAGATAACGACTATTCAATATTCTCTTTGAATAAACTAACTGACAAATTCCCTTTTACTAACTCCCATCTATACTTAAGTATGCAAATCATTCATTTTGCGAACACTATAGTACAACTCCTAACAGATAATGACAAACATAACCAACTATGGAAACACAAGAATAGGAAACTCACAACCTCACACATTTATCATACTATTAGACCAGTATTAAACGTAGATGATGATAAACCTAACTTTAAATGGACTACGGAATTACCCAACATTATGGAATCAGACGTTTTGAAACTTCATTCTAAAATTATGACATTACTTCCGGCAAGTAGATATCAGGAAATGTCACTTCAAATTCTTCATAATTCATATCTTACACCAATAAGAAGATTCAAGATGGGTAACCTCTCCTCAGATAAATGCTTAAAATGCCATGCTCCTGCTGCAAACCTAATACATACCTTATGGTCTTGTCCATTAATGCAATCTTTTTGGAAGGAAGTTGTTTCATACGGTGCACAGATGATTGGGAAGCCCCTCCAAATACATGTAGAATGGGCGCTGTTCAGCAATCCTATTTCATTTACACAAATATCAACAACCGACAAACGCCTTATGGGAAGACTGGCTGCAGCAGCCAGGAAAACCTTATTACAACAATGGCTACACGCCCCCCAATGATATTAGTAAAACAAAAATAACATCACATTTTCCATATGGACTGGTTGGAAACCGTAACCAAGAACGAACACGATACATCTAAATTTTTGGACAACTGGTCTACCTATATAGCGCACCTCCCACAACGAATTAAATGCCTCACAATCTACACCTTTCGACATACCGCATGGTATGATATGGAAACTCTCAAGAATCACCCTTTGATCATGGAGTCATCCCAATATCTAGCAGCACTACAACAAGAGTAATTACAACCCGATACTGCACCTCCCAGAAGTCACCAAACCAACAGACTATTGACCTCTTATCTGAACTAACTCTTACAGGATCGACCCCCCCATGCTATTCGCCATAACTGAGCTGACTGTTTAAATTGTTATTGTTATGTTTACGTTTATTGCCATAATCACGGTATTATCTGCTTCATGGTAATCTGTAACAGTATGTCTTGTGATTTTGCTTTATCACTTCGAATAAAAACATGTTTGAAAAAAAAAAAAAATTAAGCATTATCACCCATATGACATGGGGTTAGTTGGCTACTATCAGAAATTTTGTGGCCCCATATCACTTGGTTGGCAGGACTGTCCTCCTCTGGAGGCGTACTGCCCACCCAGTTTGTTCAGTGGCAGACCTGGTAGCTAGGGTCCAAATTCCCCTAGCAACCATGCACTGATTTGAATAAGAGACTGGAATATAAATAGGAGAGGCCTCAATAGAAAGATGAGCAATAAAAACTAACTCAGAGTTTCCCAACCTTTAGCAGGTTAAGTCTAGGGTTCGGCATCACCACCCAAGAATTAGTCTAAATTATTTATGCATTTCATTTAAATTACTCTTTTCTATTGCTGGAATATGGGTCACTGTTTTTAAGCAGATGATGGAAAGAGCTGGGGCGCCCAAAGGTTAAACATAACACACAGAATCATGTGCTTATGGCTTTGTCACATGAATGAAAAGTTTCCACCTGTTTCAGAGAATCCCAACAAGTACATTTCTGCCGCCTGAAAGTATAAAGCCGGCAAGTTATTGATGCTGCTTGTGCTACTCAAGCTTATTACTAGGAACAAGCGCTAAAGATAACTAACATCACTTATTGCTATTTGTGCATTCAAAGAAAGACTTGTATCATCTCAGCTATAATCCCTCTCAAGAGCCCATTTAGGAGCAAAGGCAGAGCTGCTGGCACGGAATTTCACACCCTACTGCACAACAAAAACCCTATGAAATTGTGCCTTAAGTCAGCCATGTCAGACTCAAAATACACACAAGGCTGATTATTATGATGACGGCAGAGATACGTACGCTAGTTTCTGTGTGAAGCCTGCTGCTCTCTGATACACAGGGCTGGATTTCAAGATGCTGCGCCCCTAAACCTCCACCGCTCACACCCAACTCCCCCTGCACCCTACTTTCCCCCCCGCTCACACCCACCCACTACTCACAATCCATGTACCCAACTGCTTCCCCTGCCGACTCTGCTTCTTCTGGCCCATTCCGATCTCTTCCATTGGGGACTGCATATTCTTATTCATTACAGAAAAAGAAAGGAAAATTAGATTGTAAGCTCCACTGGGCCCCCTTGTACCCTACTACCCCCAGCTAACATCCACCCACCGCTCACAATCCTTGCACCAACCTGCTCCCCTGCCAACACTGCTTCTGGCCCATTGCAATCTCTTCTATTGGGGACTGCATATTCTCATTCATTCTAGGAAAAGAAATGAAAATTAGATTGTAAGCTCCACTGAGCCCCCTTGCACCCTACTACCCCCAGCTAACAACCACTGGTCATAATCCTTGCACCAACCTGCTTCCCCTGCCGTCTCTGCTTCTTCTGGCCCATTCCGATATCTTCCATTGGGGACTGCATATTCTTATTCATTCCAGCAAAAGAAAGGAAAATGAGATTGTAAGCTCCACTGGGCCCCCCTTGCACCCTACTACCCCGGCTCACACCCACCCACCGTCACAATCCTTGCACCAACCTGCTTCCTGCCGACTCTGCTTCTTCTGGCCCACTGTGATCTCTCTAATTCAGGACTGCATATTCTCAATCATTCTACGAAAAGAAAGGAAAATGAGATTGTAAGCTCCACTGGCCCCCCTTGCACCCTACTACCCCCAGCTCACATCCACCCACCGCTCACAATCCTTGCTCCAACCTGCTACCCCGAGGACTCTTCTGGCCCATTGCGATCTCTTCTTTTGAGGACTGCATATTCTCATTCATTCTAAAAAAAGAAAGGAATATTAGATGGTAAGCTACACTGGGTCAGGGATCTATATGAAGTCAAGTAAAAAATGCAGTGACCCAGTGACTACTGTACATTTTACCCTGAGCTAGTGCATGCTTTTGTCCATGTCTTCAGGAATCATGGAAGGAGCACTGACCTGGGGTATCAGGCAAGTGATTAAAATCACTGGGGGTGCCTAACATTTGGTACCCTCCCCAGTGGTTGAACTTTACTTTCACGTTTAAACATTCTTTGAAAATAACTGCCTTATAAGTCATTGCTATACAAAGAAAAAGATAATAATGAAGATCAGCAGCCCTTTCATGGTTCTCGGTGGTGATCCCTGCATTGCCCGAGGCGGGCTTATCCTCTAATCCGACCACGGAAGCAAGTTTCTCACAACTGCTTACTTGCTTTATAGATAAGGCTCGAAAGGTGGAATTCCTGGAGGTACTCCAATTTGAAAGCTGGAAAGAGTCAGAAGAAGAAGGCGAATAATTCAAAAACAATAAAAAATAAATAATGAAGACCAGTTATAAAGTGCTTAGAAGTGGCCATTGTATAACATACTAAACTGCAGAGTGTGGATCAATAAAGGCCTGGATAGGTATTGCCCAACTGCAAACATTTCACCTGCCACTTAAGTTCATATTAACATGCCATATCTGTATTTTCATTAAATTAAATTTAAAAAAGAGCTTTTGTGGAACAAGCACATTCCAGTGTACTGTGCACTTACCTGATTCAGCTCTGGAAGGGAAAGGTATGAAATAACCAAGTTGCTACAAGCCTGAAGCAATTGCACAGTAGTTAAAAAATGAATAACCTCCAAATACACATAAAGGGCTTTCAATCAATCAATCAATCATTAACTTTAAGTGGTGAAACATTTCCTTCAGGGTTAAGTGACATACACGTGGTCACATAAATGTGTGCAAGCTGCAATTAGATTGCCACCGCACATGCCGAACTCGGCTTTTATACGGGGAGACACAAAAGTTAGGTAGGAACCCAATTTTAATAAACGACTACTTCCGTACCCTTTTTGCGCCTCCTTATTTAGTGTACTTCTCCAACTCTTTTACTTTTCACTTTAGCGATGAGCATTTTGACTCAAAACCCATTAGACCCAAGGGCCTGCTCGTGGGTTTTGGGCAAGAGGTTAAGCCGTTTGGGCAGGTGGTTGGTTAAACTTAAAGCAGGGCCCCCACCCTTTGGTGATGTAATAGTGCTGACTATGGACCGGACTGTGATATAAAATAGGCCTTGGCATTTCAACTACATAGAGGCCCAAACATCCTACCCACTAGGGTTACCACCTTTTCGGGGGGGGGGGGGAAACGGCCTTCCTATATATTTAGCATTTTCCCTATTAATAACATTGGGATAAACCAACATTTTTACCGGGCAGGTGGCAACCCTAACCCCCACTAATAGTGACTGTTCGTAGAATCTTACAGACACCCTTTGGTAATTGCCACGGGGCAGTTCAGGACTGCTGAATGCTCTTCTACGGTGGCCAATCCCATCAATATACGACACTGAGGGTTATTTTCTAAACCTCGATTATATCATTGTTTTTATTAAAACAAACTCCCATTCACAAATGTAACTAATTTATCAAGAAATCAGCTTGAATAAGTTGGTGTGGGAAGTATAGCAGGTTGACTGTTACCCCAATGTTTCTATATATCTGTAACCTTGTTATGAGCAAAGGGGGCCCAGTCTGAAGGTCAGTTAGGGGGAGATTTGGGGTGAGTGTTTATTTGTGCCCTGGGTACCCCTGGAACTATAGCAGGGTGACTGTTACCCCAATGTTTCTATATATCTGTAACCTTGCTATGAGCTAAGGGGGCCCAGTCTGTAGGTCAGTTAGGGGGAGATTTGGGGTAAGTGTTTATTTGTGCCCTGGGTACCCCTGGAACTATAGCAGGGTGACTGTTACCCCAATGTTTCTAAATATCTGTGACCTTGTTATGAGCTAAGGGGGTCCAGTCTGTAGACCAGTTAGGGTGAGATTTGGGGTGAGTGCTTATTTGTGCCCTGGGTACCCCTGGAACTATAGCAGGGTGACTGTTACCCCAATGTTTCTATATATCTGTACCCTTGTTATGAGCTAAGGGGGCCCAGCCTGAAGGTCAGTTAGGGGGAGATTTGGGGTGAGTGCTTATTTGTACCCTGGGTACCCCTGGAACTATAGCAGGGTGACTGTTACCCCAATGTTTCTATATATCTGTAACCTTGTTATGAGCTAAGGGGGCCCAGTCTGAAGGTCAGTTAGGGGGAGATTTGGGGTGAGTGCTTATTTGTGCACTGGGTACCCCTGGAACTATCGCAGGGTGACACCCCAATGTTTCTATATATCTGTAACCTTGTTATGAGCTAAGGGGGCCCAGCCTGAAGGCCCCTTAGGGGGGAGATCTGGGTTGAGCAATTATTTGTGCCCTGGGCACCCCTGGAACTATAGCAGGGTGACTGTTGCTTGATTTTGTCGAGAAAAGTCTCTAAAAAATCAAGCAAAATTTGAATGGTACAACTTTTTGAGTTTGATGCCTGAATCGCTCCATTTTACTGAAAACCCTGACTTTTTGGGATTATCGTATGAAAACCAGCACAGATCACGATGTCGAGAAACATCTTCAGGGACATCTGCCATTGATTTCTACAGGTTTTAGCTGAATTATTTCCAGATTCTGACTTTAGCAGCTTTGGGGTACTGTATAGTAAATCTCTAAAAAAAAATGTATTTTTTTTCCTCTAAAAATATGAGTTTTCCCCTTTAAAAACTGGACCAGAAAAAAACGAGGTTTAATAGAAATGGCCCCTAGGTTCTGAGTATGGGAATTTTCATGGCCTCCAGATGAACGTGCAGCTAACAGAGAAAGGAAGGAAGGCTGGCTTTTGGGTGTAGTTTCCCTTGCTTCAGGCTTTGCTAATTCACAGTCTATAAAGTCAAGTTTGTGCATTGCAGGAGATGAATAATCAATTCTAACTAGCCAGCATAACCAGGAGTTAATCAAGATCCTGTCAGTTTCCCAGGCAAAGAGACTACATACTCTGCTAAGCAAGTACGTCTGGATAATGTATCCCATATAACAGTGCTAAGAATATATATTAGTTCAAGGTCCCCTTTTAAAGTCGAGTATTTGAGCAGGGGCCACTAAGCTCAAAACAAAGGTACAAATATATGAGACTTTTTAAAAACCTTTGTTTCATCCGCCATCTAGGGCAGTAAATATATGTTTACTCCAAATCTTAACTGACCTTCAATCTGAGCTTCCACTTGTATACAGAAGATCAAATAGGGATTCTCCCAAATGTCTTCCTAATTGACTTTTACGCTAATCCCTCCTATATCAGTGACCCCCCGGGGGGATCGCCACACACATTTTGCTATGCAATGCGTTAGGGTGGTGGCACAAGATTCGATTCCGGGGAAATTATTTGCCCAGCGACAAATCTCTTCTTCCTTGGGCGACTAATCTCCCCAAAATGCTTGCTAGAATGTAAATCGCCAGCGCGATGGCACTCGAATCGCATTCGCTTTCTGAAATCCCCCTTTCAGAGGAAACTTCGGTGACTTCGGAAAATTAAGCAATTCGAATTCCATCCTGCTGGCGATTTACATTCTAGCCGGCAGGAAGGCATTTCGGGAGGATTAGTCGCCCAAAGAAGAGGAGATTTGACGATGGACGGCGCTGGGCGGGTGCCACCACCCTTAACTGTAGGATACGTTGGATAATATTAAATCCAAATTGTATAACAATTATATTAGCTGCAAGTTGCACACAGTATTTCTATTACATCGATAACGGGACATTCTCACAAAGAAACCAAGAGCAACCAATCAGCATTAGGTTTTTAACGACTGCAGCCAAAATGATAATAACACACATCTGATTGGTTATAATTTGTGCGGCACCAGGGATTGGCAGCCAATACATTTGCAAATGTTTCTTGTGTCAATAAAACAAGAAGGAAAGTTTGAACCACTGAGAGGTGTCAAGTTAATGCACCCCCAGTGATTTTATTCACTTATCTGCAACCCAGGGCTAGTGCTCCTCTTCTTCAGCAGACCAGGGTACTATATCCGAACTGCTACAAATGGACAGTACAGAATTTTCAGAAAGCATTTCATAAGCATGAAGGGAGACGTCTGGAAAAAGATGGCGGCATGGCGTTCAGCAAAAAGTTGTCAGGGCTCGTTTGAAGAAGAGGAGCACCAGCCCAGGGTAGTAAGTGACTAGGATTAATGGGGCTATATTGACAACTTGGCACCTCTCAGTGATTTTACCTTTCTTTCTAATCTTCCATCAACCAGTCGACTCTGCTTAAAGGCGACCTGTCACTAGAGTTGCCACATGGCCAGTATTTTACCGGCCTGGTCGAAAAAACGATGCTTGATGCCAACGTTATTAATAGCAAAATACGGCAAGAATATAGGAAGGCCCGTATTTTTTCCAGAAAAGGTGACAACCCTACCTGTCACCCCAAAATAGTTTCCCCCACCAAATGTGTAGGCTAATAGCCCGCACTCTAGTTGGGGGAGACAGTATTTTCTTTTGAAATTGCCCCTGCCAGCGCTAGGACACCTGCACCGGGAGGTGCAACCAGGCATGCTGTGGCATTTGTTCATTATGCGCATGCATGTGCCCCAAACATGGCCGCTATCACCTAAAGCTTCTTCCTGGTGTAGGGCACGTAAAAAATACCCAGAAACAACTGTTTCCCCCAGCCAGAGTGTGGCCTCTATGAGCCAGCATCTTTGGTGGGGGGACTATTTTAGGATGACCGGATACCTCTAAAATTTAGCCTTACATTTTCACTGAAAAAAAGCCTTATTGTGCCAGTAACAGATATGTGTGTTCTGCCAGACGTATATAACCTAGAAAGTGGTAGATATCTATAAGAATAGTGGTCAGTCTGTTAGTTACCCCAGGTACCCATATATAGCTTCCGTTTCATGCAACCTTACAGTACCCTGGATTAAGCAAAAACCCAAAGAAAATACTATACAGGTATGGGATATATTATCCAGAATGCTCAGGACCTGGGAGTTTCCTGATAACAGATATTTCTTTAATTTAGATCTTCATCAAATGAAAAATCATTTTAATATTAAATACACCCAATAGGTATGGCTTGCCTCCAATAAGGATTAATTATATCTTAGTTGGGATCAAGTACAAGCTCCTGTTTTATTATTACAGAGAAAAAGGGCATTAATTTAAAAAAATCTGGATTATTTGATTATAATGGAGTCTATGGGAGACGGCCTTTCCGTAATTTGGAGCTTTCTGGATAATGGGTTTCTGGATAATGGATCCCACACCTGTACTCTGCACCCCTCTTTTAAACCATGGATTAAAGTATAAGTAAACCTTTAAAATTGATGAGGGTGCTATTCTAAGAACTTTAAAATTACATTCATTATTTATTTTGTTTTTATTCCAAGATATTAAAGGATACATGTGCTGTTGATGTGAATGAATTTCGGTACAGCTGCGCCACCTGCTGGTCATTTTCCCACCAGTCTGACCACCAAGTAGTCCAGGAAGTTGTCAGGAGAAAGAAAGAGGCTGCTCTGAAGTTCTTCTGCTTTGGAAAAACATTAGAAACCTGTCTCACATCTTTCCTAAGCAGAAGAACATCAGAGCAGCCTCTTTCTTTCTCCTGACAACTTCCTGGACTACTTGGTGGCCAGAATGGTGGGAAAATAACCAGCAGGTGGCGCAGCTGTAACACAATTCATTCATATTAACAGCACATGTATCCTTTAATATCTTGGAATAAAAACAAAATAAATAATGAATGTAAATTGTGAATGTTCTTAGAATAGCCACCTCATCAGTTTTACATATTCACTTATTTTAAAGGTTTACTTATCCTTTAATGAGAATGTGAAAGCAACAGCACAAGCCAATGACAGAATGGTCAGTAAAAGGCAAATAGTACTGGACTTCAGCCTGGTGCAGCAGCGAAAGAAAATCAGGGCAATAAAACCGTCTCAGCATCCCGTGGAGGAGGGAGAACAAACAGACCGGGCACTTAGCCCTCTTATCTTAAAATAAGAATAAAACAAAGCAAGGTCTTGTCGCTCCCTGGATGGATATGTAGTTATATGTACAAATAGAGGTTTAGCTGGAATTTCCCTTAATCTACTTCTATTACTACTAATTTCTCTGTAGACTTTGACAGCTTCTGTTGTAACATTAAACAGGGGGATCATGTATCTCCCTCTGTAGGAAATAATGAAATATCAGTATGTTTTATGATCGGCAATACATGTATTATGACCGTATAAAGGCATAACATTGTAGGCCAAGTACTTTTTAAACAGGAAATATAACTCCTACGTGATCCCTAATATTACAATATAATCATGTAAAAACAAGCAAGATCTCCAGCATCAGTTATGACTAAACACCTCACAAATCATCGATCATATAGTGAATATTGCATTCCCTATTTTAAAATAGAAGGATAGTAACCGAGTAGTTCGATGACCATATAAAAGCATGAGGCAGAAGGCAAATTGCTTATATAACGGTCTTGGAACTACAGGGGATACATCATTTATTATAATACACAAATTCAGTGAGTCATGTGACACAAATTAGACTTTTGTGCACCATTTATAAGGATACAATTGTCAGGCTATGGTGTCATCAGGTGTGGGGGATTATATGAAGCTCCAAATTATAAATTCACTTGTTATTATGCCGGTGAGTGCTTCCAATATGTCTCATTATTTGACTAAATGGGAAGCACCCAGGAGATTCAGTTGCAATATGGTGAGTGCCAGTATTTATGATGACACTATATATACTGTAAATTAATAAAATATAAAACAGATTTGTGACTTTTGTGCATTAGAGAAATGTATAACTCAGGAATGATACGGAGAGTTCCCTGTATAACTTAGCCTGCAGCCTTGTGCCTTTATATGGTCACAGAACAACCCCTCAGTGACTTCTAATATCCTTATCATTTACAGTAGGGGGTACATTATCCCTTATAATACATGAGTGATACTCAGAGTTCCCTGTATAACTTGCCTGGGGTTTTCCAGATAAGGGATCTTTCCTTAATTTGGAACTTTATTCCTTAAATCTACTAGAAAATCAGGTAAACATTAAATAAACCCAGTAGTCTGGTTTTGCTTCCAAGTGGGAGATCTCAATAAATCACCAAAGTTTTAGCACAATTACTTAAGTGTGTGCCATCTGACTTTTAATGTAATATGGTTTTGCTTCCAATAAGGACTAATTATATCTTAGTTGGGATCAAGTACAAGCTACTGCTTTATTATTACAGAGAAAAATGCTGTACTTTTTTTCTTTTAATTTAGATTATTTGAATAAAATGGAGTCAGTGGGAGACGGCCTTTCCATAATTCGAATAACGGAAACCTCTATTAAAAATATCACTCCAGGGGTTGAAATCTAGAGCCATCTACTGTTTAAACTTATAGTTGCATGAACTGGAATATAAACAGGGTCGAACTGGAGGGCCTGGGGGCCAGTGGGGCTACTGCCCCCGGGCCCCCCTGCTGTGCCAGCACGATGCATGTGTGCATGCGACAGCTCGCCGCACATGTGCGCATGAGCGAATGCGCAAAATGTTTTTAAGAAGTGTTCGTATCGCAGATATAGGTGCGGATCTGGGCCGCTGAGGCCCAAAAGAGCTGGGGCCGACCGGGTTTTTTCCCTGTGTCCTGCCGGCCCAGTCCGACCCTGAATATAAAGTTTCTGTGTGTTATTTTAGTTATATAAAAAAAACAGGGCTGCTGGGAAAGAGCAGAGGGATATGTACAGGGCTTTGGGGGGGGGGGAGAGAAAAGGAATATGAAGAGGGCTGCTTAGGGGGGAGCAGAGAGGTACATACAGGGCTTCAGGTAGGATTGCCACCTTTTCTGAAAAAAATACCGGCCTTCCTATATATTTATCTTTTTTCCTTATTAATAACATTGTAATTAACCATCATTTTTACCGGCCAGGCCCGTAAAATACCGGCCAGGTGAAAACCCTACCTTCAGGGAGAGCAGAGGGATATGCAAAGGGCTTCTTGGGGGGAGTAGAGGGATATGTATAGGGCTGCTTGGGGGGAGCAGAGGGATATGTATAGGGCTGTGGGGGGAGCAGAGGGATATGTATAGGGCTGCGGGGGGAGCAGAGGAATATGTATAGGGCTGATAAACACAATGGACAGCTGAAGGAGAAAACCAAGTAATTACTACATTACTATTGCAGGCAAGTACAAGGTTGTGGCCATCAGCGCAACCGGAGATGCAGAGGGCAGACTACAAAAAACATTCCCACTGGTGCAACAATGGAGAAATAAGCTCTAAAATGTAGTTATGGGAATCAAATATGTTGTTTTCTACTACTAGTTCAGTCCAACAAAAATACATATCTGGTCTCAATTTTCACAGCTGTCATAACATACACACACACACACGTACATGAGGATCAAGCAGAAACTTTGGTGCTGATAAAAAGCAAAACCTTTTGCCACATCAACCCCATTACCCTAAAGATTGCTGTTAAGTACCTTACTATTGCCTATGGCTCTCTCCTGTTACACTGGAACCTCCATTTAACTGTTTGTTCCCCATACAGCAGTACTGGCTGCAATGTATACCCCTGTATTACCCATTTTACCTTCTAAATAGCTTCTACCCCTAGTAAGGGGCTTACTGGGCCCCTTTAAGATTGAATGTGCGTGGATCTGGCTTCCTAATCGGCATAAAATTGAACCCCTTGGGATGCAAGTTATGTGTGCAGTGTAAAATGTGTCCCAATGTACTTTTTACTAAATGTAACATTGGTTAAAGGAGGCACGTGGTCAGCTTCTTATACGGCACCCCATTAAAAGAAAAACACTAACATATTATTATTTTGCATTTATAAAGCAGGTCGGTAAGTGGTAAAGAGGCCCCTGCCAAAAAGAGTTTACAATCTAAAGGTGTCGCACTGATAATATCGTATGAAACAAATTTTCGTATGATATTCAGTGCGTGTATGGGGGGAGACGAGCCAACTGATATCAGCAGAAGACGTGGATATCGGTCGGCTTGTCGATCGGGCTGGCTGGAGAATTTTTATGATTATGTATAAAGTTTTGGGGACCTGAAAATGAATTAATATGAACCAGGGATACAGGGATAATCCCCCTTTGTTAACCCAGGGCACAAAAATGCACTCTCCCCAAATCTCCCCCTAACTGACCTTCAGGCTGGGCCCACTTAGCTCTTAACAAGGTTACAGATATATAGAAACATTGGGGTAACAGTCACCCTGCTATAGTTCCAGGGGTACCCAGGGCACAAATAAACACTCACCCCAAATCTCCCCCTAACTGACCTTCAGACTGGGCCCCCTTAGCTCATAACAAGGTTACAGATATATAGAAACATTGGGGTAACAGTCACCCTGCTATAGTTCCAGGGGTACCCAGGGTACAAATAATAACTTACCCCAAATCTGCTTAGACAACCAACAATTTGGAACTCGGTTTTTTTTTGTAAATAAAAATACTGAAAACCTCTTCTGAGGGGTTTTGTGACCATATAAAGGCACAAGGCTGCAGGCTGAGTTATACAGGGAACTCTGAGTATCACTCATGTATTATAAGGGATAATGTACCCCCTATTGTAAATGATAAGGATATTAGAAGTCACAGAGGGGGTTATGTGACCATATAAAGGCACAAGGCTGCAGGCTGAGTTATAAAGGGAACGCTGAGTATCACTCATGTATTATAAGGGATAATGTACCTATTACTGTAAATGATAAGGATATTAGAAGTCACTGAGGGGTTGTTCTGTGACCATATAAAGACACAAGGCTGCAGGCTGAGTTATACAGGGAACTCATGTATTATAAGGGATAACTTACCCCGCTACTTTAAATAATAAGGGTATTAGCAGCCACATGCTCACATGTTCATGTCATTGCCTGGGGAGTACAGCAGAGGGCAGTCCTGTTACACATTTATGATTTTTGCCTTCTAAAAATACCATGAAATATATACCTTCGAATAAGTCATATGAAGTTTTATTTATGGTTCCCAATATATGTTTATATAGATTTCAAAATAGTAATTCCCTAGTAAGCACCAAAAGCGTTGATACTATTACAGTGGGAACCAAGAGCAGCGACTCTTTTATTGTATATAGTGAGTAATATAAATCATTAGGCATATTTGCTTTATTTAAGGGGGTTTCCAGTCAGCAAAAAAACTACACTGTGTATCTGGTGCATCCCTAGTCCTGAAGGGACAAAAAAAAGCCTGTTCTTACCTCGAGGGGCTTCTGTAGTGAAATAAAATCAGTCAGGGTTATCTGTAAACACTGGGTAAATTTGCACCTGGGCAGTAACCCATGGCAACCAATCAGGTGATTGCTTCCAGCGTTCAAACTACAGCTGGCCGAAAATAGCTAATCACTGACTGGTTGCTATGGGTTACTGGCCAGGTTAGTGCCCAGTGTTTATAAACAAGCCATGGTAAGTTTTTTCCCTAGTCTGGTTCTCAGAGAAAACTACTAGAGGAGTAAAAACTAAGTGATGTGGTGACATTTACTTACCTTTGTCCTTCTTTGGGCAAATGTACATAAACAGTATTGTAATACTTCCTGGTTTGTGAGACTATGACTCTGCGCTTGGGACACCTGGAACACTGGGAAAAAGGAAAATGTTAGCACAACACTTGGATACAGGCTTTCCTTTTCTTTCAACTCCCTTTCAACTAAGTTAAGCCACATAATTGGGGTGCAAATTTGTTACTCAGCCTTGGGAACCCTGGACGCTGGCCCGAGAGTTCTTCTCCATCCCAGGGTATCAACATTTTTGTCTATATTCCCATTGTTTCATTGCACTGTCTTGGGAAAAGCACTAGTGCAGTATATATGGGCTGGGCCCACTTAGCTCATAACAAGGTTACAGATATATAGAAACATTGGGGTAACAGTCACCCTGCTATAGTTCCAGGGGTACCCAAGGTACAAATAAGCACTCACCCCAAATCTCCCCCTAACTGACCTTCAGACTGGGCCCCCTTAGCTCATAACAAGGTTACAGATATATAGAAACATTGGGGTAACAGTCACCCTGCTATAGTTCCAGGGGTACCCAGGGCACAAATAAGCACTCACCCCAAATCTCCCCCTAACTGACCTTCAGACTGGGCCCCCTTAGCTCATAACAAGGTTACAGATATATAAAAACATTGGGGTAACAGTCACCCTGCTATAGTTGCAGGGGTACCCAGGGTACAAATAAGCACTCACCCCAAATCTCCCCCTAACTGACCTTCAGACTGGGCCCCCTTAGCTCATAACAAGGTTACAGATATATAAAAACATTGGGGTAACAGTCACCCTGCTATAGTTCCAGGGGTACCCAGGGTACAAATAAGCACTCACCCCAAATCTCCCCCTAACTGACCTTCAGACTGGGCCCCCTTAGCTCATAACAAGGTTACAGATATATAGAAACATTGGGGTAACAGTCACCCTGCTATAGTTCCAGGGGTACCCAGGTTACAAATAAGCACTCACCCCAAATCTCCCCCTAACTGACCTTCAGACTAGGCCCCCTTAGCTTATAACAAGGTTACAGATATATAGAAACATTGGGGTAACAGTCACCCTGCTATAGTTCCAGGGGTACCCAGGGCACAAATAAGAACTTACCCCAAATCTCCCCCTAACTGACCTTCAGACTGGGCCCCCTTAGCTCATAACAAGGTTACAGATATATAGAAACATTGGGGTAACAGTCACCCTGCTATAGTTCCAGGGGTACCCAGGGCACAAATAAGAACTTACCCCAAATCTGCTCAGGCAACCTACAATTTGGAACTCAGTGTTCATTGTATATGAAGCGCAATAAAAATATTGAAAACCTCTTTCTTCGTTTGATGCATCTTTTGAGTCGGTTGCAGGCTGCCAAGAGAAGCCAGGAATCTGCCAGCACACAGCAGGTGTTAATACAGGGTCCCCATAGCATTGCATTGGTAAATTATCCTTACTACATATACTACATAAACAGCTGCAATTAAAAGCACTGGGAGAGGCTTTTATCAATATCGCAGCACTTCACTAAGTATCTCCACTGCTGCCTTAATTCCAACTCTCACATAATGTTGGTCGGTGCTGCATAATATGTGAAAGAGAAGGAAGCGCACATAGGGCAGTACTGTTTTGTGTTGTCTGATAAGGGTAATGCAGCCACAATAGGGTTAAAAAGTTAATTGGATTCACCCAAGGTGCACCCATGAATGAGGCTTCCCTTTTGGGCATCTACTTACAAACAGTCAATGTTCAGCTTGAATGTCATATTTGTTTTGTGTTCCACAGTTTATTCATGACTCAATACATGAAGTGGAGATAAAAGAGTAAATAATAGTATAATTCTGTTTAATAAATATTTTAAAACAATTACAGAAAGCAGATTGCCTACTTATAAACAGATCAGCATCAAGAGCACATCCCATTCCAAGATAAAGGTCCAGACTTCTCAGAAGGATCTGCTGTTGGGAGATATGTTGGTGTTCAGGGAGTAGCAATTGGTGCCAAACTGTCTTTTCCTACACGTTTCACAGACTCTCTGGTCCGCTTCCTCAGGCAGGGTGTGGCTCCCTCGTTAGTTCCCAATTTAAAAATTTTCTTTTTGCAGCATAAGTCTCCGCCTACCTTCTCTACTTAGTCCTTATACTACAACTCCCATGATCCCCTGTGGGACCTCTGTAGTTTTATGCAAAGTCCTCTTTGTCTAGGGGCTTTGTAATGGATATAGTTGTCAACATTTAGACACTGTCTAATTATAACACAGGAGACAATGAGTTTGTGTAAACATTAAGATTACAATCAAAGTAGGGATACAAAACCAACTTGACATTACTGCTTCTAACCTGTTTTATTTTGAAATATTCTGTTGCCTAATCACAATTATATATTGACACCATCTTGTTGTTTATAGAAAAATTCATATCAAAAACACTTCTAAAATACAATATAAAATTATTGTAGTGCCTGTTTGAGACACATTTAGGTATGAAGAATATTTCAATTAAAAGCAGCTAAATCAAGGTCAATGTTGAGGCCTCCTGGACTTAATGTGTTCATTTTGTATATCCAGTAATTTTCCCTCTGTCTTAGGGTAGGACTACACAGAGGTTTTCGGCAAGATCCGGCAAGCTGCAACAAATCACAAACAACGGAAATAAGGTAAGAAATAGAAATGTCGGATGAAGTCGCCGGGTTGATCCCATTCGACATGTCTGCGTCTGCATCCGACAGTCGTTTTGCGTCCGACAGTCGTTTTGCGTCAGATCAACCCTGCGACTTCATCTGACATTTCTATTTATTACTTTATTTCCGTCTCATGCATTTTGCCGCAGTGCATCGGATCGCGCCGAAAACGTCCGTGTAGTCCTACCCTTAGTGTAGAACTCCACGGGCGATTTTACCTGCAATATCTTCTATTTCTAACACCACAACTCTTACTTTCGGATGAAGACGCAACATGCAGCGTTCAAATCCAACAGTCATGTCATATGCAATCAGCTTCTTCGTGCGACATTTGTATTATTACATCTGGCTCAACGCCTGCGATTAGTCCCATTGCATCGGAACGGAAGGTATCGGAGGTAAAATTGACACTGGAGTTCTACCCTTTATCCGTTCAGTCGATCTCCCCCTTTAAAATGTCTTGGGACACTGTAATTTGTCAGTTTTTTAAATATATTATTTACATGCTCTAGAATACGTGTGCCCACTGCTCTCTTTGTTCTACCAATGTACAATAGTTGGCATTTACATATTAGTGCATATACCACAAATACGGTTATAATAATAGAACATTTTAGGTTCTGGCAAGCCCAATTCTGTATAATTAAAGTCACGTGGAGCTACAAAGTTTGCATTTCTTATTAAAGTATTTGAATGTGCCTTTCAAACTGGAATTGCTGTTAGGATGGTCATCTTTAACAAGATCTCTGAATGTGTTTGGAAGAGCTAACATGGCCTTTAATTTTAGCCTTGTGGGGGGAGGTGATGTTAACTTGGGGTTAAAAAACACAATAATTGTTGTATTTATCGAGAACCCCCCCCCCCCCACAAGGCTAAAATTAAAACAAAGAAAAGGGGATACCCATAACATAAAAGGAAGGGGAAGCACTCCTGGAAAAACTATTTGTTAATGCACTCGCTGATACACCTTATTGTATAAACATACTACACTATATTGGCTATTACATTTCCATTGCCTTAGGTGCTGATCTCAACAAAAGAAATTCCTTTTCTTTTTTCCAGGACTTTTATGTGCAGCAGAGAGACTGCGAAGAGATCGTCAGGAAACCAACAGGACCAGCATTTTTAAATCTTTGACATTTGTAAATACTTGTCATTTCTTTTTTTTTCCTAATTAAAAACAACCAGCAAGAGTCCCCCTCCCAATGCCAGTAAGCAACTCCTAGCCCCAAGAAGAATAGGTCCCATGGGCCTCCATTTAAAGAACTGCAGCCTTACAATGTTGGCCTTTGCCAAGTAAAAATGGTGCCCCTTAGGCAGATCTGTTTGTGATTAGCTTTCACCGGAGGATTTTTACATATCTGCATAATGCAATCACCTGGGCCCAGTTTGAAGAGTTGCCTTCCCTTTTGATATCCTCCCATTCCCCTTATTAATTTAACTGCCCATCTCTGTGATAGTCTAGTCTAGTCTGTCTAGTTCCGGCGTAGTGTAAGGAAAGACTGGGAATAAAGCTGGCCACAGACGCAAAGATCCAATTGTACGAATCAATGTACAATCAGACTTCCCCATCTCCCGACCTGCCACTAACCATTCAGATCAAATAAAGTACAAAAGAACAGATCAGCCCATGTTCTACCCCTGACAGCAATCGTACGATATCTATGTCCGACCAAAGCTACTGACAGTCTCCCACTGAAAATCGTCCGATGGGCAATACACGCAGAGATATTATCGGCAACCGACAGAAATCTTTTAAACTGTCTAATTGACCAAACGACAGATCTCCGCCAGACGAAAAATGACGGGACTCTCCACACATGGTCCGAAAATCCTCGATTTCTACGATCAGATCTTTGTATCTATGGCCAGCTAAGGGTAAAGATGGCTGCAGGGTCTAAACTTCATAAATTGGGCCACCTCCATCTTCATCCTCAGTGAATTGGCCTCCTGATGCCCTTTAATGCACTTGTTTTTCTTTCCTAAAGGAACAGACTGAAAACACTAATGATGTATGACTAGGTTAAAGGACAACCGTTTTTGTTCTGTGTTATTTGCTATAGTAGGAAACGCTAATGAAAAATAATTTGTGTCTAATAAGTAAAACAGCAGAAAAATATTAAAATAAATTGTATTTTTATTTGAAAAAAAAAAAAAACCATGCCCCCGATTTACAATCACTTATCATGAGCCCTATTTCTTTTTAAAATAAACCTCTTCCTTTGGACTTAATCACAGAAAGGTGTTTGTGATTGCTGCTTTACCATAATAAACACAATGCCCACACCGACTGGCAGTTGCTCCCTGTTCTTATGAATAGGAAACCTGCTGCCTATGATAGACCCTAACTGTATGTGGCATTGCTTGTGCTACACGGACTTCTATGTTCACAACCAATAGCCAACTAACAGCACAAGGTGTAGAGTTTCTCATTCATGATGAGAATCACCTTCCTCTGTGCAGTTGGGTCCTTTGATCTCAGTGGTTCTCCCAGAGAGGACTGCAGCAATCCCAAACAACTGTGTGCCAACAGCCCAATATATAAACATACAGACACAACATGGACACACATTTATGTAGCTGCACCTCTGTGGCTTCAACAGCGTCTTGGTTTCTACTGCTTTTGAATCTGAGCTGCATACTAAGGATCAATTGCAAACTCACTGAACAGTTATGTCCCATGTAGCGCCCCATCAAGTCACTGACTAACTCAGAGTTAAAGAGCTGAAAAGCAGGAAGTAGTGTTCTGTTCTGTAAGACATCTGCTCACTCCAACCTTTACACATAATTTAGAAATATTTTTTATTTTGCACAACCTATGTACCCAGTTTTTATTTATAAACTGAACTGTTCTGAGTTAGAGGAAAGTAGCTGCAATGCACTATAGGTACAACTGCATGGGAGAGCATAGGTGCACAAAGGAAGTCTCATTACTGCATTCAAAGTCACTCAGGTCTCCCAGCCAGAGGTGTTCCGGAGGTCCTTGCTGCCCTTCTTGCTTTCCAGTTCTGAGCCTGGGGAAACTGCCTCACTAGTGCAGAGAGTGCAATTGCGCTGTCTGGGCTAGCAGAACCGAAATTCTGATTTAAAAAAAACTTCATTTTGGCTTTTAAAGTTACCATGAGCAGCTTTTTTTGTGACTCCTGGTAACCTGCAGGCTGCTCCGGAATCCCCTGCTCCCAGCACCTGCTTGCTGAAAAGCTTGTATTATATTTTCCTTGATATCTTTAAAATATATATTTTTTTTTAACTATCATAGGCCTACTTGGGTTAGGTGCACCATGGGGTTGACTTTTAAGCAAATACAAGTGTTCCTCTGCACACGTTCCTATAAAAATCATAGGAACGTGTCAGTATGAAGAAAATGCTGCACACAAAATATTTCCTGCAAAGGCCCCCCCACAAGGCTCCCCAGCCCTGCGCACCTTTCTCAGCCGAATCCCTCCCTGCACTGACTGATCTTCCGGGTTGCTTCACTGCCGAGTGTGTGTGGTTTTGCGGGGCTGGGGGCTGATTTGCGGGGGGCTTTGAGGGGAAATATTTTGTGTGCAGCATTTTCTTCATACTGACACGTTCCTATTATAGGAACATGTCAGTATCACTTTAAGGCAGACCTATGGCATTATCCTCTGATAGAAGTCAGAGATAAAAGTCTAATTTGGCAGGTACCGTATGACACCCTTTAACAGACAACACACTCTTATCGTCTGGGAAGTAAGTCATATCCTTAGCCACTTTCCCTGCCAGTTCCGTATCTATTGGCTTGCCTCGGCGCTGAATTTCTGTGATGACGCACTTCTTTATATGCCTGAACTGCAGCGGCAGAAAGGGAACGAAGAAATCGATGAAGTTGATGAGGCTGCTGTGCCAAAATATACCTTTGGGACAAACAATTATGATTTACACTTTTATTCTTATTCATAATATCCAAAAACCAAAATTAGCAGCACAACAACTTGAAGCCAATAGGTTTTCACTGGTCTATGTCAGATTAGATTATGGATCCATATCAGTTGCTACAAAGCTCCCAGCTTCCCCAAAAGTGGGCTCTGGGATCTTTGCAGCAACTGTTTGAATTGTGGCAGATGCTGTTGCACTTCTGCCTGGGGGTATGTAAATGACCCCTATTAACTTGTGGTTATTAGACATAAAACTTCTTATCAGTGTCTTCCTATAGCTCCTGAGCCTCTCAGCAGCCACAAGGGCTGCTTCCTTAGAGCAGGGAGCCCCAACCAGTGTCACGTAAGTAACATATGTTGCTCACCTTCCTTTTAATGTTGTTCCCTGTGGCTTCAAAGTAGGTTCTCATTTTTGCATCTTTTCACAGCTATTATTTTGGAACACCAGGCATGATCTCATGCTTGTGGGGCTCTCCAACATTTTATTACATTTGAATGTGGCTCACAGTTAAAAAAACAAAAAGATTAGGGCCCCTGCTCTAGGGTCAAGCTAGTGCCACATCAGGCTGGTACTCTCCGTGCATATAAACAAGGAAGGAGAAAAAGCACATCAGCTCTGTCATGTATGTGCACTGACATGCATGTTCTTATAATATTATGGAGAGCATCAACCATCTTAATAGACCGCTGGTTTGAACGAGGCAAGAAAGAGGCGATTCATGTCAAGGTGGAGAAACCGTCCCTAAACAGAGGCGGGGGCCTTCGACACCACCTGTCTGTTACATACAATGCTGTTCTAACCTGGCGGTTTCAGAACACTTCACACATCCATTCATGCAATTCTCATAAAACACTTTAAATAATCCTATCACAGTAACTACACAGAATCAACACCTCTGTTAATTTCAGATGTCACCCTTTGAAGAGTTACAATGTGCCATTGGATTAGTGGAAGAGTTTATATGCCGAGAATTTCAGTTGAACTGAAGAAGCTGCTCGGATGAGTAGTGAAACGTCTTCAATGATTACTCAGCAAGTCCAGTTGTTTTAGATTTACCTATATTAGATATGCCATGACCTGGATCAGTGATCCCCAACCAGTAGCTCGCGAGCAACATGTTTCTCTCCAACCCCTTGGATGTTGCTCCCAGTGGCATCAAAGCAGGAGCTTATTTTTGAATTCCTGGCTTGGAGGCAAGTTTTAGTTGCATAAAAACCAGGTGTACTGCAAAACAGAGCCTCAATGTTGGTTGACAATCCACATAGGGGCTACTAAATGGCCAATCACAGCATTTATTTGGCACCCCAAGAAAATTTTTCATGCTAGTGTTGCTCCCCAACTCCTTTTACTTCTGAATGTTGCTCACGGGTTCTAAAGGTTGGGGATCCCTGACCTGGATGAATGAAAATCTTCATAGTCTTAAAAATATTCTTTTTGGAGGGGTGCTCAAGCAACTTGAATCCTTACCAGGGGTAATAAATCATATAATATAACATACGCTGCAGAACTTATGTTTGTAAAGGTGATTAGGGTGCTTTTATTTTGGTCACAGATCAGGCAACGTTTCTGGGGTTTCAAGGCTTGAGAAAGAGCAAGAAAGAGCCCGAAACTCCACCCAATCTGTGACCAAAATAAAAGCACTTTTTTTTTACCTTTACAAACGGAAGTGCCGCAGTGTGTATTATATTACCCTGACATGCATGGCGACTGCCTGTGTGCACACATACGAAGTGGATTTCAGCACGACAATACACACTTTCACATTTCCGTGCCAAAATCGGTGCCATGTGTGCACACAGACCAACACTGTACAATTCAGTGCAATAACAACATGGAGCAAATTGAAAGTTAGTTAAGTTCTCTAATGCCATTTAATGTGCTATTGATTTACAAGTTCGGACTGGCAATCTGTGAGTTCTGGCAAATGGCATTGAGGCTGATGTAATATGCCATAGACAGACACTATATAGTGGGCTGCTGGGGGAGGGGCTGTTTGAGCCTTTGTGTACTTGAAATGCCAGGGCATTTTCCGAATTTGAATCCCTGTCCAGACATGGTGATTTACTCCATCTCTTAATTTCTTATAGCCACAGCACTGCATGTGCTGGAGAATTTTATTTAATAATGAAAAGATTCCAGCAGCATCTCTACAACACCCCCATTTCACACCTCCAATGGCAATACCCTTTATGAAAGGCAGTGGGGTTTTCTTCACTTACTGCTTTGGTTGTAAAATTCCCCAACAGACAGTGCATCCTCCAAGTCCTTTAACTGAAGATCCTCCCTGTTCTTCCCTGCCTGCCAAAACTCCAGCACCTTGGGGGTAATCAGTTCCCCTCCGGCATTGCTTAAAAAAAAAAAAGAAAAGTTCATTCAGAAGTAAGGCAATGAGTTACCTACTGATCCGCCCTTTACCAAGGGCATCTCATCAGTATTATTCAGTCTCTACTACCATAAGGCACCATAATGAAACGAACATTTAAACTAACTCATATACAAGTGGAGATTTAGTTCTTACCTGAGGAAAATAAAGATAGAATGCCTAATATTTAACCAGTCATTCGTATCCAGGAAGGGTTTGAGGACATCTATAAGCTCCGGATGCATCTTGTCCATCTGATCAAATATAAATAAGGAGGGTGGACACTGATGGACATTACCACGGATCCACGACCTCAGTTGCTCCTGTAGTATAGATTAGTATAAATTGACAGATCTTTTAAGTTCCAAAATTTACAAGAGCTCTAAAATGAATTTGCAGTGGGATCTGGTCAAATTTCACCAATGGAACACCTGATGTTTTTATTGGAATATCACTATCAATAGGGTTTTATAATGATTTTATTTGAACTCTTCAAGGAGTTGTTCACCTTCCAACACATTTTTTTCAGTTCAGTTGGTTTTAGATTGTTCACAAGAAATAAAGAGTTTTTTCAATTACTTTCTATGTTCTGTTTGTGACCATTTTTCTAATATTTAAGTTCAAAGTTCCAGTTTCAACTTTCTTATGTCTGAAGCAGCTCTGTGAAACTGTTCTAAACTGATACATTAGTTGATATATTTCTTATCTTTGGCACTATGGAGTGGAATCCCTGAGTTTCATTAAAGACAGCTGTTGGAATTGATGCCATTTTTAGCGAACACAATTGAGCTGAAAAGAGTATTTGATAAAGCTCTGCCTTTGGTCACTATAGTAGTTTGACTAGAACTATAACAGGGTGACTGTTACCCCAATGTTTCTATATATCTGTAACCTTGTTATGAGCTAAGGGGGCCCAGTCTGAAGGTCAGTTAGGGGGAGATTTGGGGTAAGTGTTTATTTGTGCCCTGGGTAGCCCTGGTACTATAGCAGGGTGACTGTTACCCCAATGTTTCTATATATCTGTAATCTTGTTATGAGCTAAAGGGGCCCAGTCTGAAGGTCAGTTAGGGGGAGATTTGGGGTGAGTGCTTATTTGTGCCCTGGGTATCCCTGGTATCCCCTTTTTTTTGGTGGGCCCCTGGTGTAACGGTCCGACACTGAATGTTTCTATATATCTGTAACCTTGTTATGAGCTAAGGGGGCCTGAAGGTCATTTAGGGGGAGATTTGGGGTGAGTACTTATTTGTGCCCTGGGTACCCCTGGAACTATAGCAGGGTGATTGTTACCCCAATCTTCCTATATATCTGTAACCTTGTTATGAGCTAAGGGGGCCTGAAGTTCATTTAGGGGGAGATTTGGGGTGAGTACTTATTTGTGCCCTGGGTACCCCTGGAACTATAGCAGGGTGATTGTTACCCCAATGTTTCTATATATCTGTAACCTTGTTATGAGCTAAGGGGGCCTGAAGGTCATTTAGGGGGAGATTTGGGGTGAGTACTTATTTGTACCCTGGGTACCCCTGGAACTATAGCAGGGTGATTGTTACCCCAATCTTCCTATATATCTGTAACCTTGTTATAAGCTAAAGGGGCAAATCTGCTCAAATATATAATGGTTTAGTACAGTTCAGTTAGTTCAGTATTTTGCACATCTGAAAAGATACTACTAAAAATAAATGCAGATGCCACCTGCACATAAACATAGTGTTAGAACTGAATTTTTAAGATTACATTGTACTGTGGAACCAGGTGCTCATGAAGGAAATCAGTAGCACTAAAGAGATGGACACATTTACTCTTTGCATCAAGCTTGTATATATTATCTGCAATGATTTTGCTGAGAAAGCTCTTGCCGGTTCCCGTCCATCCGTGCAGAGACAGGACCAGTGGCTTCTTAGGATCCTTGTTGCTCATTAAACCAGACACAGCTCGATATATCACCTCCTGAGCCAAGTGCTGCCCAAATAACTTTTCCCTCAGATCAGCCTGTAGGGCCTGTAGGACTGAAAAGGGCAACAAAAACAGATCCTATTTGTGCCTGATGAAAAAACAGTTCAATTAATTCACCCCAAAGCCCTATGTTAAGGAAAGCTTGCACGTAAAACCCCCTCAGTATCCAGTCTGGGATTTTTTTAATCTATGTTTTACTTCTTTGAACAAATTAACAATCAATCAAACTACAATAAAGAACAAAAGCAAAAAAGTTATTAAAAAGACAGCCATAATAATCATACTGGACAAATTTATAGCATATCTGTGAAGCCCCATCTTTCACTCCATAAATTCATCCTCCAGGAGTAAGTTTTAACATGAATAATAAAATGTAACAAAGACAGGTACCCGAGGAAGGGGGTCCCCCCCCAAAACATTGCATAGCCTGCTAAAAAACTAATACTAAAAAAATTGTACAAAGAACTTTCTCTTCCAGCAGCAATCAGAGCATTGTAGACCCATAGATTATGATTATAGATTATAAGCATGACAAACAGAGAACCTGTCATACCATTGCCTAGCAGTCTGTGAAAAAGTGCTGCCACCTATTTGAAGAAGGGAGAAAGGAAGGGAATTCGGATTGAGCTGACACAGGTTAAAAAGACAGTACTGTATGGTGAAGGCTCTGTGGACCGATTCTCGGGATGAGTAAAACGGAAAAGTTGCTGCTACCTATGCAAAGAAGGGAAGGAGAAAGGGAATTCTGAATGAGCAGACTAGGGGAAGTCTCTGTGAGAGTAAAGGGTAGTATAAACTGGAAAGATACTCAAGATGATTAAGAGGGAAAAGGTGCTGTTCCTATACAAAGAAGGGAGAGAGGAGGGGAATTCTGATTGAGTTGACACTGACTCAACTCGGTGAGAGTAAAGAGTAGCTTAGAGGGGAAAAATAGGAGAGGACTGTAGGGGTGAGGGTGCTGTGGGACTTGTACAATGCTACTGAGATAGGTGGCACTTAACTGTTACTGCTGGTTTACATTTGCCATACCACCTGCTGGTCCACTTCCCATACTTGTTTACAGCCATTATTGCCATTACCCAAACTTACTCTAAGCTGGCATCACTATCGCTACGTAGGTTGTCTCTCAACCCATTTTTCTACCTAGTCTACTAAACTATCCCAACTAGTGCCCCCTCACCTGTTTCGTCTATTGTCCGCAACGCATTACAGCCTTCTGACCAGGGCAAGTAGGAGGGCAGCAAGTACAGAAAGAGAAAGGAAGCAGCGATACTTCTAAAGATGGGCTCCGAATGTACCATGGGGTAGATCAGTAGTGCCATTTGGACCAAATGCAACTCCACTTGGGAACCTTGCCCACTTCCTGCAGAGATGAGAGTTCTACTGGGATGCTATAGCGAGAGACACTAAATATGACAGAAACAGCGGTGACACACAGGTGAAAGACAGCTCCTCCCATAGAAACCAAGGAGATGCATACTTCAAAGGTATGTGAAGGAAGACACACAGGGGTGCACTATAGACAGGGGTGCTCCTCCAATGAGGCGAGTTGAGGCACTCTCCTTCTGATGAAGGGAGGGTTAACCCCCCGAAACATTGATCTTGTTGGTGGCACAATAAAAGGGGATGTTCCCGATTGCTAAAAGATTTTGTGTGTGCGGTTCCGGTTACTTATTCGCACCCCCTTGGTTGCCAGGGGCGACAAAAATGCCGCAACCTGGAAACTCGGTTCTTCTAGTGCAGAGAGAGCAATTGCACTCTTTGCACTAGCGACGTGGACCCCCGTCCGGCGCTGAAGGTGAGTGCCGTGGGGGAGGCGGGGGGCGGCAAAAACAAAGGACGCCTCGGGCGGCAAATTGGGCAGGATCTCCCCTGACTATAGACAAGAATATGGGTGAGAAGTCTGCAGGTGGCCATGGGAAATTTTGTCAGTAACACACACACACATTGGTTTCTGGGACTGTGGATCGGGTACCTGAGCTGTACGTTTTGGGAGCTGCTTTCTACTTTGGGACTGTGAGATAGCGGCTCCTGCATTGTGTGGGAGATAGGAATCCGTGTGCGTGCAGCCTGAAACCCAGCTTGTTGTGTGTGTTGATATATATAGTTGATATATATATATATATATATATAATTTTGTTTTTTTTCATATTCAAAACGTGTTTATTAAAATAAAATATTCAAAACAAATATAGAAGCTTTTGCTACATGAATCACATTGAAATAATAAACAAAGAAACAATATATGCAAAGGTTGCCAATGATACACATTACAAAATATAGAAACAGAATACACAAATGAGAAATTGTACACAAAAAAAAAAAAAAAAGGAATAATAAAAAAAAAAAAAGAAGAAGGAACCAAAGAAATAAGTAAGGCAAGGCAATACGTCTATAAATAAAATAATCCACTAAACACAGCATCGCTATCAAGCTTCAGGGTATCAAGGCGCAGTTGCTTCCCCTGCATTTGCTATAAATTGCATCCATAAAAACCAAGTGTCCGCAAATTTCCCTTGGGTATTATTGACATAGGCCGTCAATTCTTCCATACGATAGATTTCACTCACCACTTTATACCACTCCTCTCTAGTAGGAGGCAGGAGACTCCTCCAATGTAACGGAATTAGGGATTTAGCTGCCAACAAAAGCTGCATCACTAATTTTGACCGAGAAGGGCCGAAAGACTTAATATCATGAAATAATAATAGGGTTGATGGAGATTTAGGCAGTTGGATCCCAGTTATGGTCTTACAGTCAGACAGAACATTTTTCCAGTATGAATTCAATACAGGACAACTCAGCCAGATATGGGACAGAGTTCCTGGTTCCCGACTGCACCGCCAACATAAATCATCTGAACACAAACCCATCTGTTTCAGCCTCACCGGAGTTCTATACCACCGGGAAAGTAATTTAAAGGAGTATTCCTGATACTTATTACTAATAGAGCAGCGGGAATTAGTTCGGTAAATAGAGGCCCATTCACCATCAGTAAAAGTCGTTTCCAATTCCACCTCCCATTGACGTGCATAAGATGGGTGGTCTTTGCATTTCAAACTATTTAGTAATTTATAAAATATAGAAACCTGATGCAGAATGTTCCCCTCTCTAGCACAAAGGGATTCAAAGGTAGTCAGGTCCCTGGCCACTACTCCACATAGTTTTAAGTCTACCAACCAATGAGAAAGCTGCCGGAATCTCCAGAAATCCTGTAGGGACCACAACTCCTGGTTCTGTACTACTTGGGACGTTACACCCGGCTGAGTTAACAATAAATGCCTTAAACTAGGCTTCAAAATGCCAAAGGCCTGTTTAAAACCATTGTCTTGAAGACTAGGTGGGAACTCCGGATTGTTATACAAAGGCAAAAGTGGTGAGGGAAATACCGTTAGCTGAAGTTGGCGGATAAGCTGTTTTCCAAGTTAAGAGGGTAGGAGTTATTAATACATGAGGACGTATCCCCTTAAGAGAGTGGCTAATATCTTTTGCCCATGGTAGGGAGTGAAGGGTATGATCTACCCAAGAATCCTCCAATTGCCTCCAGTGTACAACAGAATTTGGGTCCGTAAATGTTCGAATTCTCGATAAAATACTGGCCTGATAGTACGCCTCCAGATCAGGATAACCAAGCCCTCCATTCTGTCTTGTTTTATGAAGAGTTAGAGTCTTCACTCTACCCCTCTTCCCCCTATTAATGTAATCTCTGATCATATTGTTAAACTCTTTAAAAAAATTAGGAGGAAGATGGATAGGGAGAGTCTGGAAAAGATAAAGAAACTTAGGCAGAACCGTCATTTTTACAGTGTTAATTCTACCTAGCCACGTAAAATGTTTAGTTCCCCAAAGTTGTAGAGTTTTCCGAGTCTCTTCTAATAGGGGCTTATAATTTAAATTATAAAGTTGTTGGCTGTCAGGCGAAATCCGGATGCCCAAATACTTTATACACACAGGTGGAAATTTAAAGGGAAAGTTAGATGTCAATTGTTGTTGCAGTGGTAACTGCATATTTAAAATTAGAGCCTCTGACTTATCCATATTGATTTTATAATTGGACAGTGACCCAAATTCCTTCAGTTCTCGCAGAAGATTAGGTAGGGTAATCAGAGGTTGTGAAATAGCGAATAAGAGGTCATCCGCAAATGCCGCAACTTTATAGGTATCGCATCCAATCGTTACCCCTAAAATATCCGGATTGCGTCTGACAGCGGTTAATAAAAACTCCATTGTTATCACATAAATAAGTGGGGAGAGAGGGCAACCCTGTCTCGTCCCATTCCTTATCTCAAATGGGGGAGAAAGAATCCCATTGACTCGAACCTGTGCAGACGGAGCAGTATAGGAAGCCATAATTTTACCCTTGAACTTAGGCCCGAACTCCAAACTGTCTAATGCCAAGTCTAGAAAGTCCCAACTAACTCTATCAAAGGCCTTCTCTGCATCTGTCGAGAGAAGCAGAGAAGGCCTGCCTTGCACTCGAAGCCATTCAATCCAATTGAGAACTTTATAAGTGTTTTCCTTGGCTTCTCGATTGAAAACAAAGCCTACCTGATCTCGATGGACAATCATAGGGAGAATTGGTCGTAAACGCTGGGCCAGAATTTTGGTGAACAATTTCAAATCTTGATTGAGGAGAGAGATGGGACGATAGCTACTACAATTAGTATCATCTTTACCTGGTTTGGGAAGAACAGCAATATGCGCCAGTAAAAATTCTTGGTTAGGAGGAGCATTAATATCTAAGCCGTTAAATAGCGCTTCCAGGAGAGGCGTTACTTGGGTAAGACATTGTTTGTAAAACCCAGCCGGGAATCCATCAGGACCTGGGGCTTTATGAGAGGGGAGTTGTTTAATAACATCCAAAATTTCCAATCTAGAAATAGGGAATTCCAATGCCTCTAAGTGCACAGACGGAATCGAGGGGAGTTTATTATCAGATAAATATTTACGAATATTTATCCGAAGATGATCTCTAGCCTGAGAAGAGATAGATGGATTAATATTATACAATTTCTGATAATAAGCACGAAACGCTGCCGCTATCTGTTTAGGTAAAAGATGGACAAGGCCTTTATCATCCTTAATTTTATGAATATGGGAAATGGTGTGTTTCTGCTTCAAAGCTTGAGCCAGCATCTTCCCAACCTTATTTCCATATTCATAATATTTTTGTTTAACTTTACTTAAAGTACCCTGAATCTTATGATTCAGCAAAGAATGTAGTTTAAGTTTACATTCGGTTAAAGTCTTCAAACGTTCCTCATCAAGAGATTGCTTATGCAACTCCTCAAGTGAGTGTATTTGGTCAAACAATTGGGCAAGTTGTTGAGACCTCAGTTTCTTTAGTCTGGAACCGTGTTTAATAAAGATACCTCTAGCTAGACATTTAAAGGCCTGCCATTTCGACATGGGAGAAGAAGTCGTGTCAGATTGAAGAGCTGCACTATAAGCCACAGAGGCTTCAGTCAACTCAGACATACAATCCGGATCATTAAGCAGAGATTCATTAAGTTTCCATCTCCATTCAGAAATCTGTTTATGTGGAAATCTCAGAGTTATTGAAGTAGCCCCATGGTCTGACCACAAAATATCTTGTATCGAAGCTGACGACAGCCATTCCAGGTGGTATTGGGAAAGAAAAATATAGTCAATTCTAGTATATACAGCCTTAGCATGAGAGTAGAAGGTAAAATTACGATCCTTGGGATACAGATATCTCCAAGTATCAATCAGTTGGGTTCGTCGAAGAGCCTTATGTGTCAAATTGATGGCGGAATACGGGAGTGAAGATGTTCCCTTGGACGAGTCCAACCTAGGTTGCAAAGTAAGGTTGAAATCCCCTCCAAGAATCAAACATCCTGCACCAAAAGAGTCCAAAGCGGACAGCATCTTCCTAACAAATGAAGGTTGCGATTTATTAGGAGCATATACACTCCCAATAGTACATAGGGTATGGTGAATAGATCCTTTCACAAAAATATATCTGCCTTCAACATCCCTCAACACATCCATCAATTGGAAATCTAAATTTTTGTGCAAACCAATAGCTACACCTTTGCTTTTTTGAGAGGCATTATTACTATAAAACCACCTGGAATAGCCGCCATATTTAATAGGAGCACAGTCAGCCCCCTTAAAATGTGTCTCCTGTAAGAGAACAATATCAGTTTTGCCTTTGTACATTGCATGTAGGATTTTACGCCTTTTCTCAGGAATATTGAAGCCATTAACGTTTAAAGAAGTTACAGTAATATCACCCATTGAAGCAGACTGTAAATGCATAGTGACTTATATAGCCTTGCCAAAAACAAATAATAGTAATAGTAAAGAAAAAAGAAAAAACGACAAAAAAAACCAAACAATGCGAAACATGCCACAGAAAAATCAAAATACACATTAAACTGTGCGATAGACATCGCAAAATGGGGCCTAGAAAAAATCACCAAAAAGGTGAGATGTAATAGGGACTAGAAGGGTTAACAGCCAGTGTCTTCCCCAATAGTCACCCAATCCCCTGGGGGGGTGGAGAGCTCAGTATGCCGAAAGGGCTGCTCCCCATATACCCGATCCAAAAACAGTGTAGAACCATATATGAAAAAGAACAGTACCATACCGTCCAGCAAAATCCAATCGAAATGCAGAGTAGGAAGGTGACGGAGAAAAGAGTAAAAAATTATAATTAAAAAAAAAACAAAAAAAACAAGAAAAACAGATCCAACTGAATTCTTCGTCAAAGTTGACAATACGTTGCCAATAACAAATAAGTCAAAGAGCTGGTAGGCAGTATAGTACATGTTGAATATACTCATCCCTCTGGTGGTAAATCTTTGGCCGGGGTGACTTTGGACTTCTTACGTTGTTCCTTGGGTGTAGTCGCCTCGGTCCATGGTTCTCGAGCAGGCAATAACGGCAGTTTCGGCAGATAGCAAAACTTTATCCATTCCGGCAAAGTAACATCAGAGAGCCCCAGGCCTGCAAGAAAAGGAGCCAAATCATCCGGCCCAGTGAGAGCAAAGGATTGGCCATTGTGGGTTACATGTAGACTGAACGGATAACCCCATCGGAATAGGATGTTATTGTCCTTAAGTGCAGTTATAAGGGGTCGCAGTAGTCGTCGGTGCTGTAGAGTAGACCA
Source organism: Xenopus laevis (assembly GCF_017654675.1). Taxonomy (NCBI): domain Eukaryota; kingdom Metazoa; phylum Chordata; class Amphibia; order Anura; family Pipidae; genus Xenopus; species Xenopus laevis. Next base: position 9,831,952 of record NC_054385.1, read on the forward strand.
GGATAAATCCTGGAGAATTAACAATTGCGCTTCCTGGAAGGGAATGGTTTGCATTTTCCTCGCCTTTTGCAAAATTTCCTCCTTCACAGGAAAACGAGTCAGGCAACAAATTACATCTCTAGGCCGATCCGTCGGCAATCCTTTAGGCCGCAAAGCTCTATGTATCCTCTCAAACTCTACCATATGCGTATCTGGTTTCTCAAGGATAAGATTGAAAATTTTCATTGCAGTAGCCTGGAGGCTTACTCCATCAACTTGTTCCGGGAGGCCTCTAATGCGTAGATTACAACGACGACCCCGATTGTCTAAATCGTCTATCCGCTTCTGCAGGGAGTAGAGCAGTTTGTTTTGAGTAGACTGTGACTGAATCAGGGAGTTAGTAGCAGTTTCCACAGTGTCTTGGCGCGTTTCAGCATCTGCGACACGCGAATGTAATGTAGCCATTTCAAGCTTAAGATCTGCCACTTCCTCGCGTACAGTCTTTTTAATTTGTGAGACCAAGTGTTCAAAATCCCTTTTAGTCGGGAGCGATTTAAGGTAAGAGAGCGTGGCAGTATCAGTACTCACGGACTCGCTGTCGGAGTCTTCTAGTGGACTGCGCGGGCGTCTCAGCGCCATCTTGGATTTATGCGACGCAGCTTCCAAATCTGCAGAAGTAAAGAATTGCTTCAGCGAACGTTGCGCCTCAGTCGTTCTTGGGGTCTTAGATGTCTCTGAGGTAGAATCTTTAAGTTTGCCGTGTTTACCCATAGCCAAAATGAGGGATTAGCACTGTTTTGGATCGGTTGGATCAGGAGCCGCACACTCACACGTCCACCATACTCAGATGCAGGCCACGCCCCATAATTTTGTTTTTGTTACTTGGATTTTAGATTACAATTGGAATAAACCCAGGCCGGTGCAGTTTTCTCCTGATAGGAGCACCAGCCCGGGGTTTCAGATAAGTACAATCATTTGGGGTGCCTAACTTTTGGCAAAAATGTCTTTCCTTCTCCTTTAACCAAAAGATTTTTTACGTTTTGCCCTCTTTTACAGGCCATTAGGTGAATTAGGTTGTGTGAATTTAGTAATTTGGGGTGCACTTGTTTGTAAAATATGCCAATATTTTTGCAAAATCTTGCTGATTTGTCAACTTGCCGTGGTGTATTGGCTTAGAAAGACAATATGTTTATTTTAATTTTCCTTTGCTTAGGCTTGACTCCTTGGGGAACTGTAGACATTATAATTATTACCATGTATTTTTACAGCACTGACATAATTATTACTCTCTGTCAGGATGTCTCTGAGGTATCCCCTGTCCCAAAACCTTGTCAACATTTCAGTGGCCTGCTCAGGAGAGATGTTACTAAAAGAGACGATTCTTGTTAATTGTGTTTTGGGCAGGGACCTCTTTAGTGCAGGTGGGTGAAAACTTGTGAAATGTAAAAGAGTATTCCGATCAGTTTTTTTTTTATACCAATCAGTGCTTAGCTTAGTTCCAATTTTGTGTATGTTCACATCAAGGAAAGATATACAGTCCTGATCATACACCAAGCTGAAATTTATTGTGGGAACTACAGAGTCCCCACAATAAATAAGTGACTAACAAACACTGTAGTTTATTTACTTTTCTGGTATTGGAATTTAGGAGAGGTGCCGACCCCTCCAACCAACAGGGGGCATTGCTTGCTGAAGAGGTTTGGGGAAAAAGAGCCATTACTGGAACTGTAATAGTGTGTCGCTAGGGCCTTTCCATATTAGAAAGTATTAGGGATGCACCGAATCCAGGATTCGGTTCGGGATTCAGGCAGGATTCGACCTTTTTTCAGCAGGATTCGGATTTGGCCGAATCCTTCTGCCTGGCTGAACCAAATCCAAATTTGCATATTCAAATTAGGGGCGGGGAAGGAAATTGCGTGACTTTTTGTCACAAAACAAGGAAGCAAAAAATGTTTTACCCTTCCCACCCCTAATTTGCATATGCAAATTCGGATTTGGTTCGATATTCGGCCGAATCTTTCGCGAAGTATACGGGGGGTTTGGCCAAATCCAATTGGTGGATCCCTATTAGAAACACAAACCGATGTAGCGTCTATAAGCAATACACTGTGTTTGAAAGAGAGGGGATAAACATAGTTATCCTCAAAACTGGCCCTTTAAATATGTGGGTGCCACATTACTTTCTATAGCCGCCCCTCGGCGTTGCATGTAAAAACCATCACCAAGTAAAAAATAATTGCCATACAATACAATTTTCAGTAGGTCAAGAAGGAAAGTTTGTTCATCAGAATTATTCCTCCGATGTCTTAAGGATGTCACTTGTAGCTTGGAGTCCCATCTCATGGGAGATGAGTGCACAGACTCCCACAGTCTAGGTTGGCCAAGTATATCTCCCCCTCTGGTAATTGGTTATCATCCCATAGATATAGTAACTGTGTGGTATGTTTTAGGTAAGCCCAAGTAGTGACAACAAAGTTTTGTAGTACAGGTATGGGACCCGTTATCCAGAATGCTCGGGACCTGGGGCTTTCCGGATAACATCTTTCCGTAATTTGGATCTTGATACTTACATTAAATAAACCCAATAGGCTGGTTTTGCTTCCAATAAGAATTAATTATATCTTAGTTGGGATCAAGTATAAGGTACTGTTTAATTATTACAGAGAAAAAGGAAATCATTTTTAAACATTTGGATTATTTGGATAAAATGGAGTCAATGGGAGACGGCCTTTACATAATTCGGAGCTTTCCGGATAATGGATCCCATCCCTGTAACCGATCCAGAAAAGTGGCTTTAGGGAAAAAGACTGATTCAGTGCCTGCCACTATGGGTCTATCCATGGGATGCTGTAGATTCTTGTGTATCTTTGGTAACGTGTAGAAAACTGGTACAAATTTAAATTTATCTAGAGGGGATAGAGAACTCATACTCATAAATAAGGAGCACCCGATGGCACTCCTCTTCTCTCGCAGCTCGCAAGATGGCGGCGCCCAGAGACTGAAGATGACACTTCACGGTGTGGTGACATCATCATGCCGGAACGCAACGCCGGTGTCAACATGCAATGGCACCAAATTTAAACCTTAAAAGACGGCAAAAGAGTAGAATCACTGCCCGTGAATAGGTTCTGTATTATACGTTCCTGGGTGTGCTTGTTCTACTATTATTGGACTGATGATCTTGACTTCGGCTTTCCTTCGGACATTTCCTTTAGACATTGGAGGAATAATTCTGATGAACAAACTTTCCTTCTTGACCTACTGAAAATTGTATTGTATGACAATTATTTTTAATTTGGAGACACTTTTTACATGCAACGTGGGGGCGGCTATAGGAAGTAACGTGGCAATCACATATGCAAATATTTTTCACCCACCTGCACTAAAGAGGTCCCGGGCCAGCAACAAGTTGTTCCAGGTAACTTTAATTTCCAGTTATTAAATCAGAATTTAGTGTTTTCTAGTGCAGATATCTGCAGATAGCTTTAAGAAGGGGTTGGATGGTGTTTATCAAGTGAGGGAATACAGGGTTATGGAAGATAGCTCATAGTACAAGTTGATCCAGGGACTGGTCCCCTTGCCATTTTGGAGTCCCCCTCTGAGGCATATTGGAGAGGCTTCAGATTGGGTTTTTTGCCTTCCTCTGGATCAACTGGCAGTTAGGCAGGTTAAAAAAAGTTTAAAGGTTGAACTTGATGGACGTGTGTCTTTTTTCAACCTAACTTAATATGTTATTAGGTTACTATGTTAAGCTGAGCAGAAAGCAAGGTTACAACTCTTGTAGTTAGTAATGCTAGTAAGTAAAGCATCATGCTTTTTGGCTCAGTGTCTGCCAACCTGGGCTGGGAGTTCAAACCAGAAAAAACGCTGCCTACACTTTACAGCTTCCCCATTCATGTACATTAGGCTTTTAAAAAAAAATTCTACAGATTTTAACTTGTGTTTTTTTGCTCAAAAACTGTTGCTTGTGTGCAGGGTTGAGTTGCCACCTGTCTGCCATTCACCCTAATGTCTCTGAAGGGGTGTGCAGGTGAAATCTGCCATCTGGACAGAACTGTAAATGAATATCCAGAAGAAAGCCAGCAGCACACTGAGTCTGGTTGCAGTTGTGTTCAAAAGGAAATTTTATTTAGCCCATATGCAAAAGGCAACGTTTCGAGCCTACCAGGCCCTTTATCAGGCTTGATAAAGGGCCTGGTAGGCTCGAAACGTTGCCTTTTGCATATGGGCTAAATAAAATTTCCTTTTGAACACAACTGCAACCAGACTCAGTGTGCTGCTGGCTTTCTTCTGGATATCAATTTGACCCAGTGACAGGGGTGGGTCTCACAGTACAGCACCTGGCACTACAAAAGTGTGAACTAGGGAGGTGAGCGCTCCACATGATTGATTTTAGAACTGTAAATGAATGGCGCGGCAATTAGCCAATTGCCCATCACCACATCACTAACCTGCCCTCTGATGTCACCAGCCTCTGATGTTTCTGCCAATGAAAAAGAATCGGGGAAAGGGGGCAGCAATGACAGCGGCTGAAGCCCAGCTTGTTGTGACCAAACCCTGTAAGAAGGTCTGTCTGTACTGTACTCTTAAAGGAACAGTAACCCTAAAAATGTTTATGTAAAAAAATCCACTGTACCATGCCCCAATAACAGCTCTATCCTGCATAAATTCAATGCTTTATCCAAAATACCACTAAAAACCTCTGCTTCCAGATGTCTTCCCAATGAGCCCAAAATGTTCTATTTACAGTACTCACCCTTCTCCATTGCAAATTCAGATGTCCATTTCTGCACTTGCCTACTGTCATCTCTTGCTACATCAGAAGCCGGTGTCCGTTGGTTTAGATGAATTGAAGCCTTCCTTTTGATGATCCCTTTGTGTTCTCCTGTTGCTTTAACTTAAATTAAATTCTTTCGTATCCACTTTTTCTTTCCGTGGCACCCTCACAGATGTATGCTGTTGAACTTGCTCTCGTCTTTGCTGCTGAGTTGATTCCACGTTGCCTTGCGTTGTCCAGCTGCCAGTCTGGTTCTCCCTAGAGATAAGATTATGGGGCCCTATGGCTCCTGTGTTTCCTAATCTGTATCAGCCTACTTTGAGATCTGCTATCAGGCCTAGCAGACTTGTCCCTGTTGCAGAACCTACCATGTACCCTGCTGTGAGTTTGTCTGCTCCTGTGATAATGGTGCTGCCTAGTTGGGCTGCGAGAAATGGAACTGCTGCGGTAATCATATGCTGGGGAGCATAAATGCCTATGTATTCTTTGTGTTCTATAATAATTATGGCCATGGCCCTGCTATCCCTTGAGTACTTGTTGGGTTTGCTATATCGTGCCCTGTGTAGAGTTTGGAGTGTATGCGCCTGTGGAGTTCTCACGGGATGCAGCTGGAGAGGAGACGGGCTTCGAAGACGCTGAACGGGTGAGCTCCGCTTCATATATTCTCCTCATTATATGTTTAATAAATTGGGCCACCTCCATCTTCTCAGCTCAGGGAATTGGCCTCCTGATGCCCTTTAATGCACCCATATTTCTTTCCTAAAGGAACAGACTGAAAACACTAATGATTTATGACTACGTTAAAGGACAACTGTTTTTGTTCTGTGTTATTTTCTACAGCGATAAAAATAGGAAATACTTATGAAAAAAGAATTGCATTTGAATAACTAAAAAAAGCAGAAAATATTCAAATGAATTTAATTTTTATTTGAAAAAAAACAAAAAACCATGCCCTCCATTTATAATCATTTATCATGAGCCATATTTTTTTTTTAAAATTAACCTCTTCCTTTGGACTTTACCATAATAAACACAATGCCCACACTGACTGGCAGCTGCTCCCTGTTCTTATAAATAGGAAACCCACTGCCTATGATAGACCCCTTACTATATGTGGCATTGCTTGTGCTACGCTGGTATACCACTACAAGGTATAGAGTTTCTCATTCATGATGGGAATCACCTTCCCCAGTGCAGTTGGGTCCTTTGATCTCAGTGGGTCTCCCAGAGAGAACTGAAGCCATCCCAACCATGTGCCAACAACCCAATATATAAACATACAGACACAACATGGACACACATTTAGTACTCTCATAGGCCTACTTGGGTTAGGTGACCAACTCATAATATACAGTAAATAAAAACAAGATAAAAGTCATGATACAAGGCTGATTAGTAATGAATTTGGGCCTTACAGAATTAGGTGATGGTGACATCTGTGCACAGTGTTGAAGGCCTGAATTACTATTATAAATATCTGGGCTGCTACAGTATCTTCAGTCATCACTAGACATATTTGTTGGCTTCAGTTCTCCTTTAAAAACAGAAATAGAAGGACCTTGAAATATTTAAATGCTGCTATTTGGTGTTATAGAAATTTCCATCAAAGATTTACTTTATTTAGTGCATAGAGAAGGTGCTGTGCAGTGTTGTTTTAAAGGAAGAGTAACACCAAAAAAATGAAAGTGATTTAAAGTAATGACAATATCATGTACTGTTGCCCTGCACTGGTAAAACTGATGGGTTTCTTCAGAAACACTACTATAGTTCATATAAACAAGCTGCTGTGTAGCAATGGCAGAAATTGAAAAAAGGCTATATGGCACAGGTTAAATAGGGGATAACACCATTATGTTCTACAGAGCTTATCTGCTGTGTAACTTGTGCCTTTTTCCACTTGAATGGCTGCCCCCATTTCTATGCAGTAGCTTATTTATTTATACAATGGTAGTGTTTCTGAAGCAAACACAGTAGTTACCAGTGCAAGGCAAAACTGCATTATATTTTTATTACTTTAAACACTTTTCAATTTTTTGATGTTACTGTTCCTTTAAGAAAGTTCCCAGCCCCAATCTGAGCTGCTCAAACCCCATAATGTCCCATTTATGGCAGAGCCGCGGCATTGTCCCCTGAAGGAATTCACAGATAAAAGTCTAATTTGGCCGACACTGTTTTACATCCTTTGTCAGAGAACAGTTTCTGCTCCTTCGGGTAGTAAGTCATCTCTCTAGCCACTTTCTCCACCAGCTCCATGTTTACTGGCTTGCCTCTGTGCTGCATTTCTGCGATGATGCACTGCTTTACGTGCCTGTACTCCAGAGGCAGAAAGGGAACAAAGAAATCGATGAGGTTCTTGTCAATGAGGCTGCTGTGCCAAAATCCACCTGTGGGACCAATAGTTGAGGTTAATCCTTTCTATCCAGATTTAATGTAAAAATTACATTAATAGTAAATGAACCATGTCCGTTTTTCTTCAGCAAAAGATATTTATGATAGCATAAATGAACAGGTTTGTTGGTCAGCCCTGGAACATGCGCAATTCACACACTCAATGGCAGCCCCCTTTATATGGAAGTGTGGGGAGTTCATAACACTTACTTTTTTGGTTGTTAAATATGCCGAGAGAAATCACACTCTCAAAGTCCTGTAACTGCAGATCTTCCCTCTGCTTCCCTTCCGTCCAAAAGTCTAACACTTTGCGGGTAATCAGATCCCCTCCGCCGTTGCTAAAGGACGACATGAGAGTTCAGGGAATGCGTCACTTTGTTTCTCTTAAAGGAAAACTATACCCCCAAAATGAATACTTAATCAACGCATAGTTTACATCATATTAAGTGGCATATTAGAGAATCTTACCGAACTGGAATATGTATTTAAGTAAATATTGTCCTTTTACATTTCTTGCCTTGAGCCACCATTTCATGATGGTCTGTGTGCTGCCTCAGAGATCACCTGACCAGAAATACTGCAGCTCTAATTGAAACAGGAAGAGATCACCTGACCAGAAATACTGCAGTTCTAACTGTAACAGGAAGAAGTGTGGAAGCAAAAGACAGACTCTGTCTGTTAATTGGCTCATGTGACCTAACAAGTATGGTTTATTTGGTGTGCTTATTTTTTAAAATGGAAATTTTCTTTTTATGATTACCCAATGGCACATACTACTAGAAAAGTATATTATTATGAAAATGGTTTATTTACACGAGAGCAGGGTTTTACATATGAGCTGTTTTATGCAATATCTTTTTATAGAGACCTACATTGGTTGGGGGGTATAGTTTTCCTTTAAAGGAGAATTAAAGCCTAACTAAAGGCTGGAAATGTTGTACATGATGTTTTGTGCTTCTGTACCAACCACAGCCCTTTAGCAGTAAAGATCTGTGTCTCCAAAGATGCCCCAGTAGCTCCCCATCTTCTTTTCTGCTGATTCACTGCACATGCTCTGTGCTGCTGTCACTTACTGAGCTTAGGGAGCCACTCGCAATATACAGTACACATAGAATAGAAATGTCACAATATAAGACTGATTAGTAATTAATACAGATAATTACTACATGGCAGCACAGCAACCAGTGCAATTAGCATCAGAATTTAATAATCAGCAAACCTGTAGCATCAGCTTATATTACAGGGGAAGCTCATTTTCTGCTGGATAATTAGTGACCCTAGTGGCCCTAAGCTTAGCTTCTCAACAGCCAATCAGAGCCCACTGAGCATGTGAGTGTCGCAGACACTTTCCAAGATGGTGACCCCCTGTGACAAGTTTGAAGTCCTGGATCATTGCTGCTATTGACAAGCTGAAACTTTAGGCTGCTGCAATAAGTTCAGTATATAAAATATGGCATTTTTAGCCACATTCATTTTTAGGGGTTCCTTCTCCTTTAACACCTACTAATCCACACTCTCCCAGACACAGCTCATTAGTAATATTCACCCTTCCACAATGCCAGGGAATCACATGGCATCACAACACTTAAACTAACCGCACCCTTTAGCCCTTACCTAAGGAAAATGAAGATAGAATTCCGATAGGACACCCCGTCTATATTGTCATAATACTCCAGGAAGGGTTTGATGGCATTGATAAGCTCCGGGTGCATCTTGTCCATCTCATCGAATATAAACAAATTGCGAGGACACAGAGTGACATTCCCACGGATCCACGTGTGCAGCTGATCCTGTAGCACAGACGCACAGTCATTTTACTCATTTCTTGATTATATCCATTCCAAGGCAACTCATGGGCCTTAAAACAAGGTGTAATGCTGTATATAAAGTGATAAGGTTTTATGGAACATACATCTTTACTTCTAGAAATGTGGTCACAACAAACAATTACCCTTCAACTAAAAAAGGTTTGTTACCATTTACACTGCTGCTGCCTGGAGATGCCTGTGAAAGAATAAATAAAGTTAAAGTACCACAGGTATGGGACCTGTTATCCAGAATGCTCGGGACCTGGGGTTTTCAGGATAATGGATCTTTCCTTAATTTGGGTCTTCATGCCTTAAGTCTACTAGAAATTCATTTAAACATTAAACATACCCAATAGGCTGGTTTTGCTTCCAATAAGGAGTAATTATATCTTAGTTTGGATCAAGCACAAGCTACTGTTTTATTATTACAGAGAAAAAGGAAATCATTTTTAAAAATTTGAATTATTTTGATAACATGGAGTCTATGGGAGACAGCCATTCCGTAAATACCTGTAGTATTTTTTTTTACTGCTGCCGTATTCTCTGTGGTCTTTTTGGCAGTGATCAAAACATTTCTCCCCACCTTTTAGCAATTGAAAAGAACGGAAAATGTTCTGTACATAACTTCAGCATGGGCCATAAGCAAAGGCTTTCTCATGCTTTTGAGTAGGAAGAGATGGGAGGCAATGGGGACGTTTTAAGACACATGGTATCAGTAGAATTGACACCTATTAGGCTACTGACTGATGAGAACATTATTCTCCTTGCGATTAGAAGATTATTCTCCCTATGATTAATTTCCTAGCACAGGTGACTATTCTCCCCTAAGTGCTTTGCAAATCGCCGGTTGGAAAAGATACAAGTTGCTTCGGGTTTCAGAAGTTGCCCCATGTTTCCCTTCGAGGCAAACGTTTCCTTGAAAGGAAAGTACATTTAAATATCTGGTGGGAAAACATATGCCTTGCTATGGCTTTCTGAAGTCACCTTAAAGGGTTTGTTCAAATTTAAATGAACTTTTAGTATGATGTAGTGAGTGATATTCCGAGACAATTTGGAATTTTTCATTTTATTATTATTTGTTATTATTATTTGAGTTATTTAGCTTTTGATGCAGCAGCTTTCCAGTCTGCAATTTCAGCAATGAGGTTGCTAGGGTCCAAATTCCCCTAGCAAGCATGCAATGATTTTGAATAAGTGACTGGGATATGAATAGGAGAGGCCTGAATAGAAAGAGGAGTAATAAAATATAGCAATAACAATACATTTGTAGCCTTACAGAGCGTTTGCTCTTTTTTAGAAGGGTTTTTTTTAGAAGGGGTCAGCGACACCCATTTGAAAGCTGCAAAGAGTCAGAAGAAAAAGGCAAATAACTATAAAAAATAAATAATGAAACCCAATTTAAAAGTTGCTTAGAATTGGCCGTTCTGTAACATATGAAAAGTTACCTTCAAGGTGAGCCATCCTCTTACAGGGGCCCCATGAGGTCCTATATAGCAATAACAATACATTTGTAGCCTTACAGAGCATTTTCTTTTAAGATGGGGGCAGAGACCCCTAGTTGAGAGCTTGAAAGAGTCAGAAGAAAAAGGCAAATGATTCAAAAACTACAAGAAAGAAAAAATGAAGACCAATTGATAAGTTGCTTAGATTTGGCCATTCTATAACATACTAAAAGTTAACGTAAAGGTGAACCATCACTTTAAGTTTCCATGCAAGGAAGTTTCGGAGAGCTGAAACGACTTCTATGTTGCTTATTCATTGTGGGGTGACTAATCTCATCTGTCAGGGCCCTTAGACTAGGGTCACAAAGGATGAGAGGCCTCATACACTAATCCAGAGTAAGCATCTAGGATGCTTGCAAGATTGAACTGCTACAGGTATAGGATCCCTTAGCTGGAAACCCATTATCCAGAAAGCTCCGAATTACTGGAAGGCTGTTTCTTATGCAAAAAATCCACATTTTTAAAAATGATTTCCTTTTTCTGTGTAATAATAAAACAGTAGCTTGTACTTGATCCCAACTAAGATATAATTAATCCTTATTGTGAGCAAAGAAAGCTTATTGGGTTTAATGTTTAAATGATTTTCTATTAGACTTAAGGTATGGAGATCCAAATTATGAAAAGATCCGTTATCCGGAAAAAAAATCCCAGGTCCCAAACATTCTGGATAACATGTCCCATACCTGTATTTGTTTGTACCATAAGATATATACTCCCCTCCTATACAACCAGAGAGTGACTATACATTTTTTTTAAGAAAATATTTAACTCATTCCCAAATGACATTGCATTACATAATATGAGTAAACACTTTTAGGCAATAGTACAGTGTAAGATAAAGGCACATGGGGCTACTTTGGGCCATGTTTTTACTAGCCAAAACTAGCCCAACCATCACAATACACTGACAAGCCTGGACACACAAGCACTTGGACCAATGCTTTTAAAGGAACAGTAACACCAAAAAAAAATTTAAGTGTTTTAAAGGAATGAAAAAATAATAGCAATGGGGGCAGTATACAGTACACAGTATCCTGTGCTTGAATGGCTGCCCCCATGGCTACACAGCAGCTTGTTTATATAAACTATAGCAGTACTTATCTGTTATCTACTGTGTATCCTGTGCTTGAATGGCTGCCCCCATGGCTACACAGCAGCTTGTTTATATAAACTATAGTAGTACTTATCTGTTATCTACTGTGTATCCTGTGCTTGAATGGCTGCCCCCATGGCTACACAGCAGCTTGTTTATATAAACTATAGTAGTACTTATCTGTTATCTACTGTGTGTCCTGTGCTTGAATGGCTGCCCCCATGGCTACACAGCAGCTTGTTTATATAAACTATAGTAGTACTTATCTGTTATCTACTGTGTATCCTGTGCTTGAATGGCTGCCCCCATGGCTGCACATCAGCTTGGTTACATAAAGTATAATAGAGTTTCTGAAGCAAACACACTAGTTTTACCAGTGCAGCACAACAGTACATTATATTTTCATTACTGACACTTTCATTTTTTGTGTTACTGTCCCTTTAATCGCTTCAGCGTATGAAACGTCAAGTCTGACTACCCAAGCTCCTGAGTCCAACTCCTGATGGCTCTGGAATGCAAGGTTACCTTGTACTGTTGAAGATTGCTGTCATGAGGGAAATGGTGAGTGGCGACAAAAAGATGGACAAATTTACTGTTCATTCCCAGTCCGTATATATTGTCTGCAATGATTTTGCTGACAAAGTTCTTGCCAGTTCCAGACCATCCATGCAGAGACAGGGCCAGCGGCTTTTTAGGATTCGTGTTGGTCATGAAACCAGACAAAGCTCGATATATCACCTCTTGAGCCAAGTGCTGCCCAAAGAACTTTCCCCTCAGATCGGCCTGTAGGCCTGAAAGAGACAAGAATAATTTAATGGATACTCAGAATTACCTAGCTACATTATCATTTAGCTGTTTCGCGCTCCACACTCTATACATTGCCTTTCTTTTTAAACAACTACCCCGTACCACCTACCTATCCTAGCACTGCCTGTGCCCGCACAGCACCCAGGACAGGAGACATTGGTGGGGTGGTTGGTGGCAACCAAAAAGGATGAACTGAGCCATAGATGTCTGTGTCTAATGCAACCTGGAAAAGCACGAACCTTAAAAAGCATTTTGACAATAGCCTAAAATTAAGTAGTAGAGCCCAGGGCCTGACTAGCTGCTGAAAGACCCCACAGGCAACCACTGTATGTTGACCTATTGAGGCTGTTTAGGTCTATTTTGAATTCCAGTCTGGTAGAACCTCACTGTTGGTATATTCACTCTCATTTATAAGAGGAGACCGGTGCAGAGTAGAGAAGCAGTCGCAGGTATCAGAGATGCACCCTGAATTTCTGGAACATAATCCCATTTTCTCGATTTGTTACAGACGTTTGTAGGAAGATCAGCCAGCAAAAACCACCAGAGGAAGAACAGCACCTTAGAAAAAGAGGTACCGACTCTCCTCACTTAAATTATTCTCATGCAAGATTTACAATTAAGAAGGATAAAGAAAAGAAACCTTGTTTATGACTGTATGATATCTCCTCACTACTTGTACCCACAGGTTTTTTTTTTCAATATTAATGGATTTATCTCCCAATATAAACTAATATTTATTATTAATAATTATTAATTAAAGACCAATTCATGATCTAATACTTGATTAAATATGGATTAGTAATCACCACTTAATTAACCTGATGAATTTTATACAACTGATTAGGCAATTAACTTAAACAATGACTTAAAAAAATGAATTAAGTGTTTCTGTGAATGAATTAAAAATCTTATAAACTCAGTGCACCCAATCGATCTATTCACTTAAAAATAGATTTTGATATTTCTGTGAAATTCCTTATAAAGTGTCCAGTGCTTTTTAGTTAATTTATTAAATGTATCTCACATCAATTTATTGCAACAATTGATTAAATATAGAGTGACTTGTGCAAGAAAAATAAATCCGATAAATTACTATGTTAAAAATTAGGTTTTTCCCAAAGTTACTCCTTGATTAAAAAAACAGGAAAATTTAAAACGGATAGTTAGTGGAGCTGCTCCCAAAGAATCTAACTCTGTTGTTTGATATAGTCCCTGGGAGCAATACAAAGTGAGAGAAGGCAGAGGCTGCGGTCTTAAAATTTTACCTTTCCTATCCTTAATTGGAAAGAGGCTAATATTCCTTACAAAACCAGAAACCCATCGGCTCTTAGAAAAGAAAATAGATTTAATAAGGAGTCAAGGAAAAGTTTGATGCATTAAAACTGTTTTCGCAGTCACCAATCACTATCCCGTGAGTATATTTAAAAACAACAATAAGTCGAATCGTGCCCTGAAACAAGTTTCGCAAGCAGCTTTACCAAAAGACTACAGACAGGCTGACTTATAACCCGTCTTCTTTTTTCCCAGCGCAGGTGTATTTACCATCATACAGCATATAAACATGGGCCTTACAGTGACTAGGATGCGTCTGTATTCCTCGTCCATCTGTCCATCTGTGGGGGTCTGTAGGCCACAGGGGAGGCAAATGGAACGGAGAGGAATGCAGAGGACACCAAGCGGCTGAAAAGCTCATGTGCATACAGCCATATTCTTGTCCAGCAAGATCCTGGGAAAAAATTCCAAACACCGTTAAGGAGTCTGGAAGGAATTTTCCCTCAAATGAAGCAGATTGGCCAAAGCTAGAGTCTTTTTGCCTTCTTTAGGATAAAATAGCTCACTACCCCATTACAAGCCCCACTTTCCATCTTATTTATCTTGTTAATAAAGCTGCGAATTCACAGATTGACCCTTAATCCATTGTCTGTGTCATTATTCTGGGGACCAGGGACTGGGGGTACAGTTCTTATTTTCATTACACTTTTGGGGTCCCAAGCCTGATGTCAGATTACTATTTCCTTGCCATCTTTATTTTGGTAAAGTTTCTAACTGAGACACTAAATCCAAAAGGAAGAATGTGAGGCTCTCCATTAATCAAGAGCTAAATATTTTTTAAAAAAAGTAGAAAATTTATTAGGACATAAAACCTAACGCGTTTCGTGCTTGATAGGGCACTTACTCATGGGCTATCAGTAATCCTATGAGTAAGTGCCCTATCAGGCACGAAACGCGTTAGGTTTTATGTCCTAATAAATTTTCTACTTTTTTAAAAAAATATTTAGCTCTTGATTATTGGAGATCCTCACATTCTTCCTTTTGGATTTAGTGTCTTGGATTTTGCACCTTAGGACTGAGGTGAACTGTGGAGTGAATCTCCTTGCTATTTACTTAACCACGACATTTTTTGGTTTATTAGAGTGGTACCATTTACATTATATATATTTTTTTTTGTGGCAGCACACACTCTAATTTTTCTCAAAGTTTCTAACTGGCAGCATTTTTAGGGTGAAAAGAGCGACACTTAACCTGAATGAGCCACACAAGAAGCTGAAAAAGTGTGCAACTGAAATAAAAAGAGACAAGGTGGAAGGGAAAATGTAATGGCAAAGCTGGACAATACAGGGCTTAGGGGGAGAAAGGACAGATGAGGAAGGGTAAAACATATGTACAGGGCTAGTGGAGAGGTCTGTGAGGTGAGGAGTGTGGCAGTATGAAGAAGCACTACAGCTGGCCATAGAAGCAAAGATCCGATCGTTTGAATCCTGAAATGATCAGACTTCCCCATCTCCCGACCTGCCACTAACCTTTCAGACCAAATAAAGTAGTAAAAGAACAGATCAGCCGATGTTCTGCCCCTGACAGCAATCGTACGATAGTTATGTCTGACAAAGCTGGTGAAAGTCTCCCACTGAAAATCGTACAATCGGCAATACATGCAGAGATACTATCGGCAGCCGAAAGAAATCTTTTAACCTGTCGGATTGACCAAACGACCGATCTCTGCCGGACTCTCCACACACGGTCCGAAAATTGTACAAATCGAGGATTCGTACGGTCAGATCTTTGCGTCTATCGCCAGCTTAACCCATGGAAAGTGAAAATGGAATAGAAAACATATACAGAGCAGCCATGACAGGTGTTCAAGTGGTAGGGACCTGTTGCCGGGGGAGAGTAAGGAGGATAGGTACAGGGGGGGGGGCAGATGGAAAGGTAGAAAGCTACTGGGAAAGCAGGGCGATAGGTACAGGGCTGCCAGGGGAAAGCAGAGGGATGGGTACAGGGCTGCTGGGGGGATAAGTACAAGGCGGCGGGGGGAGAGAGTAGAGGGATGGGTACAGGGCTGCTGAGGGGATAAGTACAAGGCTGCGGGGGGGAAAGAGTAGAGGGATGGGTACAGGGCTGCTGGGGGAGACCAAAGGGATACATAAAGGGCTGCTGGGAGAGAGCAGAGGGATAAGAACAGAAACTGCTGGGAGAGATCAGTGGGATCAGTACTTTACATCTGTAGTATTACAGAGAATTTGACTCTTCCTTCCCTGATTGGCTTGTGAGATGAGGGGTGTGGCAGTATGAAGAAGGACAAAGCCATTTCAGGGGAATGGAAAGTGAAAGTGAGAAGTGAAGTAGAACGACATATAGGAGCAGACATGACAGGTGGTAGGGACCAGTTGCTGGGGATGAGAAAGGTCTACTGGGGAGGAGCAAAGGGATAGGTACAGGGCTGCTGGGGGAGAGCAGAAGTAAAAGTACAGAAACTGCTGGGAGAGATCATTGGGATAAATACTACATATGTTGTATTGCAATGAATTAGACTCTTGCTTCCCTGATTGGCTTGTGGGGTGAAGGGGCGTAGCAGTTGGAGGGCGGACTAAGCCATTCGAATTTCAGGGGAATGGAAAGTGAAAGCGGAATAGAATATACGGAGCTGAAATGACAGGTGTTGGGATAGACCAGTATGTTATATTGTACCTCAGGAACCCAGAGCTGCCCCTCACCCCAGTTCAATGTAATTCTGCTGAATAACTGGGAGGTGCCATTCCTCGCTCCCCCTGTTTCTTCCCTTTATCCACACTATTGGCCTGGCCTCTTCTCCCTGCTGCTCCTCTCACCTGATTGGTTGAGCGGCCGCTCGGGCTCACAGCACTCGGACCAGTAGCAGTAGAAGCGCGGGTAGGACAAGTAGCCTGTGAGAACTGCAGCCGTACCGACAGCGATGCTTATAGTAATGGGCTCCGTATATACATTGGGGCAGAGCAACAGCAGCACCAAGAGCCAACGCAGCCCCCTGGCCCTGGCAACATTCACCCTCTCTACAGCCATTAGCCCTCTCAGCAGCACTGAAGTAAGCAAGACAGGAGCTGCAGGAACTTTACTCAAACTCCAGTTCCTGGTTAGGCCACGCCCACGTGTCTGACAAAGGAACCGCATTGGCCAACCAGAGAAGGGGGCGGGGAGATGCGAGTGGCGCCCAGTTCAGATGGGAGGGAATTGCAGTTTGCGCAGACAGGGCAAAGGATGAGGGTTGGGGCTGCTGTGAGCTGATTGAGATATGATTGATGTGGCAGCCATGTAACATCTCCCATGACAAGTTGATTACAGCTGGAAGATTTCAGTAGGTTGTTGAACTTTGAGGCTTAGTCCACACCAGGCAATTCGGGGAGATTTAGCGCCCTGGCGACTGATCGCCTCTTCTTTGAGGCGACTAATCTCCCCGAACCGCTTCCTCTTCGACTGCACCGGCTGTAATGAGAGTCGCCTGCGTTATGACACACGCGGCGTTTCGTTTTCCGAAGTCGCCTCACGAGGAAACTTCGTAAAAACAAAGTGTGTTATAACGCAGGCGACTCTCATTACAGCCGGTGCAGGAGAAGAGGAAGCGGTTCGGGGAGATTAGTCGCCTCAAAGAAGAGGCGATCAGTCGCCAGGGCGCTAAATCTCCCCGAATTGCCTGGTGTGGACTAAGCCTTAGGCTGGTGCAGTCAAATCAGTAAAGGTGCCACACTTACACTGAATCGCCTTTTGAAGCGTCGGGTGTACAGCGGCGTTCCTCTCTGCCAAGGAATACATCCACAGTAAAACTCCAGCAGCACTTCCATGTGTGATTCAATTGTTTATTCGTGCCATTAGCAAAGCCTTAGGCTGGTGCAGTAACTTAAGTATAAATAAAAAATAGCATTTCTAGCCATTTTTAGGATCAATTTCTCCTTTTAAAAGTTAAAGGGATACTGTCATTTTAAAACATGTTTTTTCAAATCAGTTAATAGCGCTGCTCCAGCAGAATTCTGCACTGAAATCAATTTCTCAAGAGAGCAAACAGATTTTTTTATATTTTCATTTTGAAATCTGACATGGGACTAGACATATTGTCAATTTCCCAGCTGCCCCATGTCATGTGACTTGTGACTTCTGATAAACTTCAGTCACTCTTTACTGCTATTCATGCACTAAATGAATACACTTTGATTTGACACACAAATATCCTGGTGTTGCTGGTCTTCTTGAAGTATGTATCATCATCCTTGAAAAATTATGTATCATCATCCTTGAAAAAGGTCCTAATGTGGACCGAAACGTCGGGCATTTGATACTATGCAATAATAAACAACTAAGTTTTTAAAGGGAGTGCTGGTCTGAAGATAATTGATATATAAAAAATTACCGTGCACCCCTCCATGTGCAGCAGCCTTTATATATATAAAAACAATAAAGACCAATTGAAAGTTGCTTAGAATTGGATATTCTATAAGATACTAAAAGTTAACTTAAACGCTGAGCTGCAATTGTTCATGAATCAGCCTCCTGCGTGCAACCATAACAGGATAATATTAATCCTAATTCTATTCATTAAACTATGCTTAAAAAAGGGAAATATGTGGAATACAGGAATGACTGTCCCCAATAGTGAGGAGGAGGTCTTATAAGTGAAAAACCAAACCCATCTAAACTAACCTTTGGAGTGACCACCTTTTGGTTTGGTTTTTCACTTATAAGACTTTCACATATTACCTTTTTTCCCATTCTCTGGCACACGTGATGTGTAAATCATAGAGAAATGCTGCACAATACATTAACTTTAGGCTCTCTCGCAGCTAAAAGCTAAAAGAGGATTTTTGGGAGATATGTACAAGCCCCAATTGCCTGGGTTTTTGTGGATTTTGCACTTCCTGTTTGTAAATGGGTCATAATATGTGGAATAGTGGCCGTGTTAGTTCTACTCCACCAAATTAACAGAATAAGACCCAACCAATGATATTATCCTGATTGAAGGAGACTGAAGGACACATGAAACAGTATAAATAGATCTTTATCAAAATCACATATTTCTGGTAAGAGTTCAGGGGGACACTGATGTTGTGTCTGCGGGGTGTTATTTGTACTGCTGGTCACAACGGAAGCTTGAAATGCCCCAAGCGCTTGTATAACCTTCTGTGTTGTCACCATCCATTGGCACTGACAAGGAATATCATCTTGATACAGCACAGACTTGTCACAGAGGCTTGCACTTATACCCACAACTAAATTACCTGGTTACAGCAACTTGTAAGACAAATTACTCAAAAATATAAAAATAAACCAGTGTGTATTATGTACAGCACTATTGCGAACCCCTCCCTTTAAAAACAGTGAGTAAATCCCTTCACTGTCAGTAAGGCCACAATATTCAGTTCTGAAATGAGTCCGACCCCCCCCCTCCAAGGCGAGAAACAGTTACAAAATAAAAGTCTCATAGATAAAATTCTAGTTTTGTTGACACGACTTTGCAGCCCCTAACAGAGAACACGTTCTCATCCTTGGGGAAATAGGTCATTTCCTTGGCGACTTTGGTGACGATCTCTTCATCCACCTCGTAGCCTCTGTGCCGCAGCTCCGCCCTCACGCACATCTTCACATGTTTCAACTCCAGGGGCAAGAACGGCACAAAGAAATCGATCAGGTTTTTCTCTATCAGGCTGCTGTGCCAAAATCCACCTGTATGTGAGAAAAAGCTACGTCACTATGGAATGTACAAAACAATCATTTGGCCCTAGGGCTAATAATTAGATCATGCTGTGGGAACCAAGTTGGCAGCTTTTATCAGCCTACATAAGCCAACCATAACCTTATAAAAACATTCTTTAAAGGAAAAGTAAACTTAAAAATGAATGTGACTACAAATGCCATATTTTATGTACTGAACTTATTGCACCAGCCTAAAGTTTAAGCTTGTCAATAGCAGCAATGATCCAGGACTTCAAACTTGTCACAGGGGGTCACCATCTTGGAAAGTGTCTGTGACACTCACATGCTCAGTGGGCTCTGATTGGCTGTTGAGAAGTTAAGCTTAGGGCTCATCACTAATTATCCAGCAGAAAATGAGCTTCCCTGTAATATAAGATGATGCTACAGGTTTGCTGATTATTAAATTCTGATGCTAATTGCACTGGTTTCTATGCTGCCATGTAGTAATTATCTGTATTAATTACTAATCAGCCTTATATTGTGACATTTATATTCTATGTGTACTGTATATTGAGTGGGTCCCTAAGCTCAGTAAGTGAAAAGAAGATGGGGGAGCTACTGGGGCATCTTAGGAGACACAGATCTTTACTGCTAAAGGGCTGTGGTTGCCTTTGGCTGGTACAGAAGCCCAAAACATAATGTACAACATTTCTAACTACTTCTTTATTGAGGCTTTAGTTCTACTTTAACTCCTAGGCCAATGATCGGACCACAATGTGATTCTTACAGAGACCTGTCAGGAGAATCAGTGCTCTAATGTGGTCCTTTGATTTTTAGACAGATATTAGTTAGCAGGCCAATGGGAGAGCACCATACATGGGCCAAGAAGCTGTTGACTAAGTCTGTAGGGGCCAAGTTGGCTGCCTAAATGCGCTGGTGCAAGTTAACTTAATTATGTTCATAGCAAAGCCCCATTTGCTTTTAGCAGCCAAACCGATTTTCAATGGCATGTCATGGCTCACCCTAGCACTGATCTCGAACACCAATCTGAATCAATAAATGCCCATGATTAAAAGTCTAGCCAGATCTTTTCTATACTAGGAGAAAATTTCACAGGAAGAGAAATCTGATAATTCATTATCATTTAACACATTAAAAAGTTAGTAAAGGGGTTAAATATTGAACTGCTGGGAATCCCTACTGATTTAGTACTGTGCAGGCTGACCACCGGTTGGGTGGGTTCGGTTTAAAATTTGGTCAGTCATTGCAGTTTAGGTTTGGGTGTGGGTCAGACTGGGGACGTACATTCCTACTCGGCTCCCGAAGATTCTCTGTCTTAGAACTAGAGGAGTGCACAATATTAGTGTATAGAGAAAGAAGACACGGGTATGGGTCAGGTTTGGATTCTACAATGGCAACATTTTGGCAGTTAACATTGTGTGCAGGTTCAGTTTTTCCTGACCCGCACATCACTAGTGACACTAAAATATTCCATAAATATGTTAGTTAATAAACACTTTTAATTTTTAGTGTTACTAATTTCAAGAGATTGAAATTAATTCACAAAATATACATGTAATTACTTAAATTTCAAATTCTCAATTTTTTTGTGACTAATGGAGCCATAGCCTTGATTTTTATACTGATCCCAACATGTGCATGCCTTTAATAATCTGAAATAATACTTACTGTCTTTGTTATTGAAAGCAGCAAGCGATAACTGACGCTCGACTTCGAAGAGATTAATGTCTTCCCTTTTCTTGCCATTCTTCCAGAAATCTAATGCCAACTTCGAGATTATTTCTCCTCCAGCATTGCTAAAATGCACAGAAACAAGGTAGAGTGTACAGATACAGCAAACTAGTGGGCTACAATACAGTTTACAAACAGCTAATGCACAACTGGAATCAATGAAGTTAGTGGTCTATAATCATGCACAGAAATTCTACTTTAATAATGGGAGAAAACCAAAAGTGAGCACTCAAATGGCCTTCAAACTAGGCCTCCTTAGCTCCTAATAAGGTTACAGATATATAGAAACATTGAGGTAACAGTTACCCTGCTATAGTTCCAGGGGTACTCAGGGTACAAATAAGCACTCGCCCCAAATCTCACCCTAACTGACCTTCAGACTGGACCCCCTTAGCTCATAACAAGGTTACAGATATATAGAAACATTGGGGTAACAGTCACCATGCTATAGTTCCAGGGGTACCCAGGGCAAAAATAAGGACTCACCCCAAATCTCCCTCTAACTGGCCTTCAGGCTAGGCCTCCTTAGCTCATAACAAGGTTACAGATATATAGAAACATTGGGGTAACAGTCACCCTGCTATTGTTCCAGGGGTACCCATGGCACAAATAAGGACTCACACCAAATCTCCCTCTAACTGGCCTTCAGACTAGGCCTCCTTAGCTCATAACAAGGTTACAGATATATAGAAACATTGGGGTGTCACCCTGCTATTGTTCCAGGGGTACCCATGGCACAAATAAGTACTCACCCCAAATCTCCCCCTAACTGATCTTCAGATTGGGCCCCCTTAGCTCATAACAAGGTTACAGATATATAGAAACATTGGGGTAAAAGTCACCCTGCTATAGTTCCAGAGGTACCCAGGGCACAAATAAGCACTCGCCCCAAATCTCACCCTAACTGACCTTCAGACTGGACCCCCTTAGCTCATAACAAGGTTACAGATATATAGAAACATTGGGGTAACAGTCACCCTGCTATAGTTCCAGGGGTACCCAGGGCACAAATAAGGACCCACCCCAAATCTCCCTCTAACTGGCCTTCAGGCTAGACCTCCTTAGCTCATAACAAGGTTACAGATATATAGAAACATTGGGGTGTCACCCTGCTATTGTTCCATGGGTACCCATGGCACAAATAAGTACTCACCCCAAATCTCCCCCTAACTGATCTTCAGACTGGGCCCCCTTAGCTCATAACAAGGTTACAGATATATAGAAACATTGGGGTAAAAGTCACCCTGCTATAGTTACAGAGGTACCCAGGACACAAACAGCACTCACCCCAAATCTCACCCTAACTGACCCCCTTAGCTCATGACAAGATAACAGCTCAGCCTTTTTGAGGACCACGATTAGGGAACAGTGGTTCCTACCGGGCTCCTGACTGGACTCCCTCTCATCTTTTCCCCCTGATTGTGGGGAAGTTTTATCACATTTATGTGCCTACTGACTTTCTAGCAGCTGCATCTCTTTGCACCCCTGTTGTTTTTATAGATTACATGCTGGGAATGGTTATTCTGTAACAAATAGGAGACACAGACTGGCCCCAAAAGACCCCAGCTGCATGCACATACCTGAGGAATATAAATATGGATTTACGATAGGAAACCCCCTCCAGTTGCTCATAGTAATCCAGAAATGGCTTGATGGAATCAATAAGTCCCGGGTGCATTTTGTCCACTTCGTCAAATATAAAAATGGAGCGTTCACAGTTGGATACATTCCCTTTTATCCACGCCTGGAGCTGGTCCTGTTAAGGCAATTAAATATCTGAGTGGAGATGTGTGTCATTCCCAACAGTTATACCTCAAATGCTCCACAGAATTACAGCACACTGCTTGAATTTCCAACACTGCATATATTTTATAGGTTTTAACATACAGAAAGGAACAATTTAATCCATTTCCCCTAAAACATCACGTGTACAATAAAGTTTAAAAAACCTGGAAACCATTATATGCAATGCTCAACATATCCTCTTATATATCGTGACAATCCTTCAATATGCACCCTTATAATACACTTATAAAACACAAGAGGCTCAGTGACTACTAATACCCTTATAATTTACAGTACGGGGTACATTATCCCTTATAATACATGAGTGACACTCAGAGTTCCCTGTATAACTCAGCCTGCAGCCTTGTGCCTTTATATGGTCACAGAACAACGCCTCAGTGACTTCTAATATAAGAATAAGAGGCTCAGTGACTACTAATACCCTTATAATTTACAGTAGGGGTACATTATCCCTTATGAGTGATGAGTGATACTCAGAGTTCACTGTATAACTCAGCCTGCAGCCTTGTGCCTTTATATGGTCACAGAACCCCTCAGTGAGTGACTTCTAATATCCTTATCATTTACAGTAGGGGGTACAATATTACTTTATAATACACGAGTGATACTCAGAGTTCCAGTAACATAACTAGAGGGGGGCGGGCCCTGGCGCAGGACGTGCAGCTGGGCCCCCCGCTATTTTCTGCCGGAATCCAGTGTAGCGCAAGCTGCAAGGGGGCCCTGAGGGGGTGGGGGCCCTGAGGGGGTGCGGGCCCTGGCCCAATCGCACCCCCTGCTCCCCCGATAGTTACGCCACTGCAGAGTTCCCTGTATAACACAGTTTGCAGCCTTGTGCCTTTATATGGCCACAGAACCCCTCAGTAACTTCTTATATCCAGCCTTTGGATTACCTTATACTTGTCAACCTGGTTAGCGTGGGGGAAGTGCAGCGTGGCTACAAACTGGTGCACAAAATGACTCTCCATTCCTTGCGGATAGATGTTCCTGGCCAAGACCTGGCTGATGTAGTTCTTGCCGGTTCCGGTCCAACCATGGAAGGAGAGAGTGAGCGGTTTCTTCGGCTGCTTGTTTCTAAGGAACCCGGTTACTCCTTTCAGGATCACCTTCTTGGCCAGGTGCTGCCCAAAGATGTTATTATCGAAGTCCAACTCTAGGGCTGAAACGGAAGTGAGGGGCCATATTGTATAATAGCTTAATTGCATGTTGTGTAGCAACCAACTCTCTGGCCTAGGCTTTAAACATTGTTTTAATTCCCTGTTACAAATGCTTTGGCTCAGGTATCTGCTGCACACCTCAATGAATTGATGTATTGGCTGACCACAGGGTCCATGAATATAGTAACCCCACTTCCATATGACAGGGCCCCCAACCAGAATACCCTCCCCACAGCAAATCAACCAAATGGAGAATCTACTGCTACCACTGGGCTCTTGACCGAGCTACCCCCCCCCATGCCACAGGGCCCCTAACTGGATACCCTCCACTGCCAAAGCAATAATTTACATGTAACTACAAACCTAGTGATGGGTTTATTAGTAGGGAAGCACCGAATCCAGGATTCGGTTTGGTATTCGGCCTTTTTCATCAGGATTTGGATTCAACCGAGTTCTTCTGCCCGAACCAAATCCACATATGCAAATTAGGGTTGGGGAGGGAAATCACCTGACTTTTTGTTACAAAACAAGGAAGTAAAACTGCTTTCTCCTTCCCACCCCTAATTTGCATATGCAAATTAGGAATTGGTTCGGTATTCGGCCGAATCTTTCGCAAATGGTTTCGGGAGTTGTGCCGAATCCAAAATTGTGGGAATGAATGAATGCTCATTGGAAGTTGCTTAGAGATATATTTTATTTTTTGTTTTTATTAGGAGAATAAAAAGTTACGCTGCGTTTTGCCAGTTACACAAGCGACTTATGACAATCCAGCATCACCTTTAGACACATATAGCAATAAGCACCTCTGTTCATGAGTCAGATACCGCGAGTGACTGAGCCAGTATGATGTCACCTGTCTGCACTGGACCAATGAGCAGCTCATAATGG
The DNA here is from genome assembly GCF_017654675.1 of Xenopus laevis. Classification (NCBI taxonomy): domain Eukaryota; kingdom Metazoa; phylum Chordata; class Amphibia; order Anura; family Pipidae; genus Xenopus; species Xenopus laevis. The sequence continues at coordinate 9,856,842 of NC_054385.1, forward strand.
GAGATAACACATGTCTGGAGAATGTTGAAGGAGGAACGCCCAGGACTAGACGTTAGGGATGCACCGAATCTACTATTCTCAATTCGGCCGAACCCCCAAATCCTTCGTGAAAGATTCAGCCGAATACCGAACCAAATTTGCATATGCAAATTAGGGGTAGGAAGGGGAAAACATTTTTTACTTCCTTGTTTTCTGTCAAAAAGTCATGCAATTTCCCTCCCTGCCTCTAATTTGCATATGCAAATTAGGATTCGGTTCAGCTGGGCAGAAGGATTCGCCGGAATCAGAATCCTGCTGAAAAAGGCCGAATCCTGAACCAAATCCTGGATTTGGTGCATCCCTACCTGTGAGTGCCGTTCTTCTGCATTGCTTGTGTTGTTTTTAGCTGGGGCAGCCAGGTGAAACAACTGTCTATGGTGTGCACCTAATGTCTCTCTTTCTCTACACAACTACAATATAGTCGTACCATGACAAATACACAAATACAGGGCCCTGTTCTATAGCTGTGGAAGCTGACAGCACCCAATAAAGATAAAGAACAGCCCAATTAACCCTTCTGCAGCAACTGGCTAACATGGGGCACAGATAGAGTTGCCACCTGGCCGGTATTTTACCAGCCTGGCTGGTAAAAATGATGGTTGATCACAATGTTATTAATAGGGGAAAAAAAATATATAGGAAGGCCGGTATTTTTTTCCAGGAAAGGTGGCAACCCTCATAACCTCCCAACTGTCCCATTTTCAGAGGCACAGTCCCTCTTTTGTACTGGAAAGTCCTGTTTTTCTCTGCACTGAACAGCCAGAAAAAAAACCAATGTTTATAACTTGATTGGGTTTTGGCAGAGAACCCAGAACAGCCACAGCTGCACATAAGATACAGTTGTAACAATTTTGAGATAAGCAAATAAGTAATTGTAACAATATAAGATAAGCAGGTCCCTTGGGAAAAGTTAGACTCTCAGCTTAAAGGGCAATTCACCTTCATTAGCAAAACCGTAATAACTGAAAAAAAACCACAAACTTTCATAACCTGCCAAATTTTGTAAAAAGAACATGATAATTAGGGGGCGTGGTCACACAAACGGGCGTGGCCAAAAAATGTCCCTCTTTTAATTTCCAACATGTTGGGAGGAGTTATGCAACTCTAGGCAAAGAACTGGCCAAGCAGAACCTGGAACCCAGTGTTGACCTGTGCTTATTGGTGTCTATAGCTAAAGAAACTTCATGCCAGTTCCCTTACACCATCCTCTTGTGGATGAGCTAAAGCTACACGCAGGCTGCACTGATTAATGAGTAAGCCATGCAGGATACACATGTATTAAATAGCCATTCTCTCCTCTCAGCTCTAGAGATCACGTGACCCTGTGCCCACCTGTAGCGTTGATGGCGCCATTCTGCGGGCAGCACTGCTGGAAGTAACATTGCAGTCCATAATAGACGGCGCCACCCACCACAGACAGAGCGCCGACTGTCAGCGTTACAGGCTCACACCGAACCAACACCGGACACAGAAACCAGACCAGCGCCCGGAGCAGTTTCATGGCTCCTGTCAGCGGTGGCGCTTCCCGGTTTAGGTCTTTCAGAGAGATCACTTCCGGAACGCTGTGGTCGCCATTTTTCTTATTGGCAATTACTGCTGTTGTCCGGGTTGGTTGTCTGATCGATTAAAGATGGCACTCAGGTCAATTTCAGGTCATGATACCGTATCTATGAGGTAATGGTCACTGAATTCATTGTGGAGCCTCTAATGAGGGCGTTATGGGTCCCAGTTACTCTCCCAGTAACTTTCTGTCACTACTCACTTATATGAAATGTACTTAGTCAGTACTGAGGCAAATGTGCATTACATTGGTCATTTGGGGGTATTTATACATGAACCTGCCAAATAAGTTCTGGGGGTGTTTTTTACATAAACAAGCAGCCACTCTACCATCTTACTATGGATTCTGGGGATATTTATACATGAAGCTGCCACTGTGTCATCTTACTATGGGGTCTGGGGATATTTATACATGAACCTGCTACTGTGCCATCTTACTATGGGGTCTGGGGATATTTATACATGAACCTGCCACTGTGCCATCTTACTATGGATTCTGGGGGTATTTATACATGAAGCTGCTACTGTGCCATCTTACTATGGGGTCTGGGGATATTTATACATGAACCTGCCAATGTGCCATCTTACTATGGATTCTGGGGATATTTATACATGAAGCTGCTACTGTGCCATCTTACTATGAGTTCTGGGGATATTTATACATGAACCTGCCACTGTGCCATCTTACTATGGATTCTGGGGATATTTATACATGAAGCTGCTACTGTGCCAGAGGTGTAACTACAGAGGAAGCAGAACCTGAGGCTGCAGGGGGGCCAATAAGTTATAGGGGCCCCATGAGGCCCTAATTCATATACAATATAAATAAATATTGGTAAAACAGGTCAATCTCTAGACATTCTGGGGGCCTGAAAAATAATTTGCTATGGAGCCCAGTAATATCTAGTTATGCCACTGCACTGTGTCATCTTACTATGGATTCTGGGGATATTTATACATGAACCTGCCACTGTGCCATCTTACTATGGATTCTGGGCATATTTATACATGAACCTGCCACTGTGTCATTTTACTATGGATTCTGGGGGTATTTATACATGAACCTGTCACTGTGCCATCTTACTATGAGTTCTGGGTTTTTTTTATACATGAACCTGCCACTGTGCCATCTTACTATGGGGTCTGTGGATATTTATACATGAACCTGCCACTGTGCCATCCTGGTATGAGTTCTGTGGGTATTTATACATAAACCTGCCACTGTGCCATCTTACTATGCGTTCTGGGGGTATTTATACATGAACCTGCCACTGTGCCATCTTACTATGAGTTCTGGGGGTATTTGTACATGAACCTGCCACTGTGCCATCTTACTATGAGTTCTGGGGGTATTTATACATGAACCTGCCACTGTGCCATCTTACTATGGGGTCTGTGGATATTTATACATGAACCTGCCACTGTGCCATCTTACTATGGGGTCTGTGGATATTTATACATGAACCTGCCACTGTGCCATCCTGGTATGAGTTCTGTGGGTATTTATACATAAACCTGCCACTGTGCCATCTTACTATGCGTTCTGGGGGTATTTATACATGAACCTGCCACTGTGCCATCTTACTATGAGTTCTGGGGGTATTTATACATGAACCTGCCACTGTGCCATCTTACTATGAGTTCTGGGGGTATTTGTACATGAACCTGCCACTGTGCCATCTTACTATGGGGTCTGTGGATATTTATACATGAACCTGCCACTGTGCCATCTTACTATGGGGTCTGTGGATATTTATACATGAACCTGCCACTGTGCCATCCTGGTATGAGTTCTGTGGGTATTTATACATGAACCTGCCACTGTGCCATCTTACTATGAGTTCTAGGGGTATTTATACATGAACCTGCCAATGTGCCATCTTACTATGAGTTCTGTTTTTTTTTATACATGAACCTGCCACTGTGCCATCTTACTATGAGTTCTGGGGGGTATTTATACATGAACCTGCCACTGTGCCATCTTACTATGAGTTCTGGGGGTATTTATACATGAACCTGCCACTGTGCCATCTTACTATGGGGTCTGTGGATATTTATACATGAACCTGCCACTTTGCCATCTTACTATGGATTCTGGGCATATTTATACATGAACCTGCCACTGTGCCATCTTACTATGAGTTCTGGGGGTATTTATACATGAACCTGCCACTGTGCCATCTTACTATGAGTTCTGGGGGTATTTATACATGAACCTGCCACTGTGCCATCTTACTATGGGGTCTGTGGATATTTATACATGAACCTGCCACTTTGCCATCTTACTATGGATTCTGGGCATATTTATACATGAACCTGCTGCTTAGCCTTCCCGTTATGAGTTCTGGGGGTATTTATAAATGGACCTGCCACTTTGCCTTCCTGTTGTGAGTCCTGGGGCTATTTATACATGAACTTGCCACTTTTTCATCCTGTTATGAGTTCTGTGGGTATTTATACATGCACCTGCCACTGTACCATCTCACTATGAGATCTGGGGGTATTTATATAGAACCTGCTGCAACTGTGTCATCTTACTATGGGGTCTGCTGATATGTATACATGAACCTGCCACTGTGCCATCCTGTTATTAGTTCTGGGGGTATGTATATATTAATCTGCCACTGTTTTATCCTGCTATCAGTTCTGGGGATATTTATACATGAATCTGCCACTTTGTTATCCTGCTATGAGTTACGGGTTTATTTATACCTAAATATGGTAAACCCCCCCCCCCCACATACAAGTTATAAAAGGCCATTGGTGGTCAGGACCCCATTATAAGTTTTTTAAAAATCATTGGCGGCCAGGGTCCCACATAAAAATTTAAAAAAAAAAAAGCATTGGTTCCAGGGCCCCTATAAATTTTTTTTTTTAAAAAAACATTGGTGGCCATGCCCCCCCTTACAAGTTAAAAAGAAACATTGGTGGTCAGGGGCTCCATAGAATAGTTAAAAAAACATTTTGTGCCAAATCCTCCCTGTGTATCTGCTCCCAGACAAGAGAGTGGAGCCTGGGTCGGCTGATTCTTGGCCTGTGTATAATCTTCAGCCCTGTGGGGCATTTGTGTAAGAAGAGGCTCTAGGCCAGTTGCTTGTGAGCAACATGTTGCTCTCCAAACCCTTGGATGTTGCTCCCAGTGGCCTAAAAGCAGGAGCTTATTTTTGAATTTCAGGATTGGAGGCAAGTTTTAGTTGTATAAAAAACAGTTGTACTACCAAATGGAGCCTCCTGTAGGCTGCCAGTCCATTTAGGGGTTACCAAATAGCCAGTCATGGCCCTTATTTTGTACCCCCAGGGATTTTTTTCATCCTTGTGTTGCTTCCCAGCTCTTTTTACATTTAAATGTGGCTCACAGGTAAAATGGGTTGGGGTCACCTGCTCTCTAGATGATCTGTAGATAGTGTTTAAAATCTCTAGTTGTCTGAGAGGGTGTACAAATCTTTTCTTCATTTGTTAAAATATCTGCTATAAGCTATGTATTGATCCTTTAGATGGAGTTTTTACATTTTCAAGAGTCCCTCTGGGAATTTTTACCTCTCAAATATAATTTCCCAGCCGGTGTGGGGGTGTTTCTTCTGTTTTGAATTGCTCCTTACATAGAAAATATTCCATTTCAACCCATTTTTTTTCCATTTACTTTTCAGGTGCCAGTGGAGGATACGGACCAGATGAACAGCAACATAGTACAGTAAAGGTAAGTGTCTGGGATAGCAAATTCCCCTTTATCTTTTAATTGAGTAAGAACATCATGTTTCATGCTGGTTATTTTATCCACCCATATGAATCTGGATATTAGTGAGCGTAACTTAACCAATTATTTTTAGGGATTCTTATGGGAATAGGTAATATAAAATCTGTGGCATAATAAACATTTTTATTGCCTGAATCTCTCCAAACCATGGACAAAATACATATTAAATTGATTGTAATCATGTGTTCTGAATCAGGAGGGGCCTTGCTTAATTTTTCTTGAACAATTATTTTATCAAGCATATCAAGATGAGCATAGGTCAGCAGTGTAAATTACATTTGTACATAATGCTTTCATATTACAATGAAGTGAAACAATAAAATACACAGTTTTCCACACCCTAGCCATTGCCTTTATCAATGGAGTGGCTTTTTATTGTATAAGCTGTTCCACTGTATAATAGGGTTTTGAGCTCCTCCAGGGACCCCAGTACCTGTGCTTCCCGAAATGTGGCAGCATTAGTCAGAGATGGCTCTGCCAACCTCCAGGCAACTGTCAGTTGTGTAGCTAAGCAATACAGGAAGGGGTTTGGGACAGATAGGAGGAACTTTAAAGTTTGTAATGAGATTTTGGTTTCCTGGTTTCTAAGTATCTGAGTATAGCATTAATATTAGGGGGACATCATACACAAGTCTAATCAGGACAACAGCTGGAAAGCTTTTAGTGTCTATGGTGCACTGCAGTCCTGGCTTAGAAAGGGGCTCATATATGGACCAATGATTAACCAAATTTCATGGTTAGATTATCATTACAAGGGAATTAGAACACACACCTTTGTATAACTTTCACTAAATATATTAAAGGCTAACATACTGTTTAGTGAGTGTAACAGCAGGATATACTACTATGTCTAAATACAAAGACTGACTTAGGTAGGAATCAAACTCATAACCTAAAGAAACCTTCCACCTTCAAGGATAACACACGAGCCATTGTACCACAGAAAGATCAGCCAAGCAAGAGAGTATTGCATAACTAACGTTTCAACTACAATTATTGTTGTGCCAAATACATACGTTAGGCAAAATACAATAAATTGGGCAAAATATAAATCTAAAAAGGCAAAACAATTCAGCTGGCTCTAATCCTTCTAGCAATTTAATAAGAATATAATTTAAAGTGCAGAACTGTAGTTCACCCTAGGGGAGAGATGACCTGGGTGTAGAAACCCCAGGTCTGACACTTAAAACATCTCAATGATACAAAGACTCAAAACCTTAACCATAACCATAACCATAAGAAACCTTCCACCTTCAAGGCCAACAGACTAGCCATTGTGCCACAGAAAGATCAGCCAAACAAGAGAGTAATGCATAACTAACATTTCATCTACAATCATTGTTGCACTAAATACATACTTACAATAAATTGGGCAAAATATAAATCTACAGATAAATAATTCTGCCAGTTTGAGCAATGTATAGGAAGACAGGTGAAAGGCCTATCAGAGAAATCAAACACACAAGTCAAAAAGTCTAATCAGGACATCAGTTGGAAAGCTTTCAGTGTTGACAATCCCTCTATAGTGCACTCAAATGGACTCACATATGCTATATAAATAAATGATGACGACATATGGACCCATGACTAACAAGTTGGGTTTTACAAAGACTGAATCTGACGGAACTCGAAACCACAACATTTGAATGTCTTAGCTTGATCAACTAGAAGTCCAATGTACTATCCATTGTGCCACAGAGCCAGTAGCCAGCCACACACACTGTGAGACCATACAGTACATTTGGTACAGTAGTCACCACTATAACTGCTTCTCTTTTCTTGGCAGTGCACGTTCCCCAATGGCAACTTACCATCGGCACACAAATGCAGGAGCAACTGTAACAGCACCACATATTCATTAAAATTCCTTTACTGGTATGTGATCTGTTATCCAGAATGCTCAAGACCTGGGGTGTTCCAGATAATGGATCTTTCTGTAATTTGAAACTTCATACCTTAAGTCTACTAGAAAATTACATAAATATTAAATAAACCCAATAGGCTGGTTTTGCTTCCAATAAGGAAGAATTATAGCTTAGTTGGGATCAAGTACAAGCTATTGTTTTATTAATACAGAGAAAAAAGGAAATTATTTTAAAAAGTTTTGGAAAGGAAATCATTTTTAAATATGTTGATTATTTGGATAAAATGGAATATGGGAGATGATCTTTCAGGATAATAGGTATTTTGGATAACAAATCCCATATCTGTACTGCACACTTGGCATTATAGCAACATTTCAGACCATACAGCCCTATCAAGCTGTGGGACGCACATCAACAACTCATTTGTTATCCTTTTCCTGCCATCTAGTGGTTATTAGTGTACAAAACCGTATACAAAGTCATTACAATTTAGAAAGTGTAAAAATGTCCACAAAGGTCTCAAATATACGTGCTCCATATTAGAAAAGTGTGAGTGCTTGATTAGATATACATATTACACACACGTGAAAGTACCCTGGAAAATATTTAAGGAAAATGGCTGGCATGAGGGGGGACGGAGAAGAGCACCACGCCGGTCTCATTTCGGGGATTTCTGAAGAGAAGAAGATGGCACCCATGAACTCTGATGCCTGAATCTGCACTGAGGGGTAAGTACAAAGTTAGGGGCATTTGCCTGGGGTTGTGGGGAGGACAGAGGAGGGTCTATGTAGGGTTCTTTTTGGCCATTGTCTTTGAAAACAATATTGTTGATTGCGCTAGCTTCTGCGAGACAAGCAGGGGATCTTCAAGCCCTATCCTCAGAACACCATGTGGAGAAAGTAGTTCTAAGATCAGTCCCATCATTCCTGCCAAAGGTAGTTTCGGCCTTTTATCTGAATGAGCCTATTGTTTTACCTACATTATCATCAGAGAGTGGGGAAAGTCCTTTAGATGTCAAGAGATGTGTCAGGGAGTACATTCTGAGAAATGAACCCCTCAGAAAGTCTCAGAAGCTGTTTATTATACCAGCGGGCTCGAGGTAAGGAGAGCCATCATCTAAAAAACCTTTAGTACTTGGATTGTCAAATATATCCAAGTCTTATACTGAGCAGGGTAAACAGTCACCAGAAGGTTTGAGGGCACACTCAACTAGAGGTATTGTGGCCTCATGGGCAGCGGAGGCATGAGTGTCGATGGCAGAGCCGGGCCAGGCTGGCCAAGCGCGTTGCGGGCCCGGCTGGTCACGCGTGCGAAATGTCACTAGTGGTGCGCTGTGCGAAATGGCGCTAGCAAGACATTCATCAGACATTTCAAGTTTGATTTATTTTCTTCAGATATTAATTTTTGGCTAATTTGTTCTTTTGGCCTCATCTGATTAAATTGTTAAGCAGCCTTGTATCCCTCCCTTAATGCTGTGGTATTTATCAAAGGTTATTGATTATACTGCCAGGGATGACCAGGAAAAAAGAAAATGTATTCATAATTTTCTTTTCCTGGTCATCCCTACGGCAGCATTCCCACCCTTATCTCCGGTAAGTTTGGATTACTAAAATGGGGAGGATTGGGGGGACCTTTATGTGTGTGTTGGGGGCATGTGTTTCCACAACTTTTGACAACCTTACTTTAACTTCTGGAGGTTCGGTGGGTTAGAGCCTTATAGGTGAAGAGACAATATGAATATAAATTGTACAAACAGTTTCAGATAGAGAATTATGCCATTCACACAAACCCTGAGTGAAACGGCCAACTAAGAACATTAAACAGAAGCTGGTCACTAGGAGAGAAGGTCATATTAAGAGGAAAGCACTGTCACCATCAGGGAGGCAGGTGGAAGTCATGTCAGGGACATTATACACAAGGTACTACTATAGAAACTCCCCAGGCTAGTACATTATTTTACAAATAGAAAGATAAGCCCAAAGAGAAATTTGCTTATCCACTGAGATTGTCTAATATTTTGGCAGCCCCCCATTAAACTATCAATGGTGCACTCCTGTCAAATGGCTCTGGAAGGGGCTCACATATAGATCATTGACTAACATGTCAGGTTTTATCTGGATTGGGCATTCAAAGGTCTGGTGGGAATCAAACCCACAACTTTTGAATAAATTATTATAAGCAACTATAAGTCCAATGTGCTATCTATTGCTCCACGGAGCCTGGCACATCATGTCTGTCATCACTTACATACATACAAGTTCATTAAATTATACTACCATTTACCGTATATACTCGAGTATAAGCCGATCCGAGTATAAGCCGAGGTACCTAATTTTACCTACGAAAACTGGGAAAACTTATTGACTCTAGTATAAGCCTAGACACAACTACAGCCCTGTCTCCCAGCAGCGCACCTTCCGCCAAAGAGACTCCCCCAGCGATCGACCGGACTTCTTTGCAAAGTTGATGGTGACAGAGAATTGTGCAGAGAGTGCTGTATGTCATAAAACCATCACTGATCTTTCGTATAACCAACAGATGGCGCTGTGTGATATTGCCATCACTGTTAATCCTTTATTCAACCAACAGATGGCGCTGTGTGATATTGCAGTTACTGTTATTCTTTGATATAACCAACAGATGGCGCTGTGTGATATTGCAGTCACTGTTATTCTTTGATACAACCAACAGATGGCGCTGTGTGATATTGCAGTTACTGTTATTCTTTGATATAACCAACAGATGGCGCTGTGTGATATTGCAGTTACTGTTATTCTTTGATATAACCAACAGATGGCACTGTGTGATATTGCAGTCACTGTTATTCTTTGATACAACCAACAGATGGCGCTGTGTGATATTGCAGTCACTGTTATTCTTTGATACAACCAACAGATGGCGCTGTGTGATATTGCAGTCACTGTTATTCTTTGATACAACCAACAGATGGCGCTGTGTGATATTGCAGTCACTGTTATTCTTTGATATAACCAACAGATGGCGCTGTGTGATATTGCAGTCACTGTTATTCTTTGATACAACCAACAGATGGCGCTGTGTGATATTGCAGTTACTGTTATTCTTTGATATAACCAACAGATGGCACTGTGTGATATTGCAGTCACTGTTATTCTTTGATACAACCAACAGATGGCGTTGTGTGATATTGCAGTCACTGTTATTCTTTGATATAACCAACAGAGGGCGCACTGTTATTCTTTCATAAAACCAACAGAGGGCATTGTGGGATATTGCAGTCTCTCCCCAAGTGAACTGTTGGTATAGGAATGATTAAAAGTGACTGCAATCTCGGCTACTTCCCGCTGACCCGAGTATAAGCCGAGGTAGACTTTTTCAGCACATTTTGGATGCTGAAAAACTCGGCTTATACTCGAGTATATACGGTACATGTAGTATTTCATAAAATAGTGAACTTGACTGAAAAATTAGCGTATGCTCAGTGGCACCCAGTTCGGGCATGAAGTCCCCAAATTGGTACATCTATAGGAGCACCACAGTGTGATCTTCCTCCGCTTCTTTGTTCTTCACACCAGGTTTGCATGCTCAGTAAGGTAAAATACTGAAGTTAAACGAAATATCCAATTTCTTCTTGTACTGTGCATGTGCTGACCCGAGCCATCCAAGAATGAAGAAGTGGAAGAACATGACCCAGCTTTGTCACACAATGCCAGACTGAAATAGCCCAACTAAATACACAGAATTGAAGCTGATCACTAAACAGGGCCAGACATATGGGAAGGCAGTGCCGCTATAAGGAGAAGCCAAATCTGGTGGAACTAGAACCAACATCCTTTGAAATCCTTAGCATGACCAACTAAAAGTCCAAGACATTATCCATTATGCCACAGAGCCAGCAATTTGCCAATCACACACACCCACTGTGAGAACATATAGTACATCACTCTTTCACCAACAAATATTTATTTTCCAGGTTCAATTGTATGGTCATGGGCACACGGGCTGTAGGCTCCGCTACTCTCAGCCTGCTTGAATCTAATTCAGATCATGAGAGATTGGACATGGAGCAGATCCGCTTTTCGCAGCCTTCAAAAGTGTGCTGAGATGGTAGCAAGGTGATGATATAGAAACACCCAAACTGGGGCTGTTCTTTCCCCCAAAAAGGAGCACCAGCCCACAGGAAAACTTTCACTGCCAGTAAAATGATTAATGGTGTGCTCCCGTGCAATGGCTCAGGAAGGGGCAAGAATCAAACTCACACCCTAAGGAAACATTCCACTTTGAAGGCTAACACACTTCCCATTGTACTACAGAGAAAGACTAACATACTGTTCATTGAGTGTAACAGCAGAATATACTAGTATGTCTAGATACAAAGACTGACTTAAGCAAGAATCAAACTCACATCCTAAGCAAATCATCCACTTTGAAGGCTAATATACTTCCCATTGTGCCACGGAAAAGACTGGCAGTATGAAAAAGTATAGCATAGCTAGCATTTCAGCTACAATTACACATTTCAGCTACAATCATAAACAAGTCTAATCAGGACATCAGTTGGAAAGCTTTTCAGTGTTGACAATCTCTCTATGGTACACTCTTGTCAAATGGCTGAGAAAAGGACTAACAAATGGACCAGTGATTAATAAGTTGGAATTTTATCTCCACCCCAGTCTCAAAAACTCTCTCTCGAGGGAATCCAACCCAACACTTTTGAATGCCTTAGCTTGATCAACTAGAAGTCCATTGCACTACCCATTGTACCAAAGAGCCAATAGCCAAACACACACCATGAGCCACACACACTGTGACACCATACAGTACATTTGGTACAGTAGTCACCACTACAACTGCTTCTCTTTTCTTGGCAGCACACGTTCCCCAATGGCAACTTACCATCGGCACACAAATGCAGGAGCAACTGTAACAGCACTACATATTTATTAAATGCCTTTACAGGTATGGGATCTGTTATCCAGAATGCTCAGGACCTTGGGTGTTTCAGATAACAAATCTTTCTGTAATTTGGATCTTCATACCTTAAAGCTACTAGAAAATCATGTAAATATTAAATAAACCCAAATAGGCTGGTTTTGCTTCCAATAAGGAGTAATTATATCTTAGTTGGGATCAAGTACAAGCTACTGTTTTATTATTAATGAGATTTTTTTTTTAGATAAAATGGAATATGGGAGATCTTTCGGGTTAAGAGGTTTCCAGATAACGGATCCCATACCTGTATTGCACACTAAGGGTATTTCAGCAATATTTCAGACCATACTGCCCTATCAAGCTGATGGATACACATTAACAACCCATTTGTTATCCTTTTCTGCCATCTATTGGTTATTAGCGTACAAAACAGTATACAAAGTCATTACAATTTAGAAATGCTCCATATTAGCAAAGTTTGAGTGCTTGATTAGATATACATATTAAACACGTGAAAGTATCCTGGTCCGGTCAAAAACATTTAAGGAAAACAGCTGCCATGAGGGGGGATGGGAGAAGCATAGATACAAGTCTAATTAGTACCAATATGATACAAGTCTAATTAGTACCAATATATCAGTTGCAACACTTTTTAGTTTTGGCAATCTGTCTTTCCTGGTCATCCCTGGTAGCATAATCAATTACCTTTGGGTTTGCCCCCTCGGTCACTAATACAGAAGAAACACACACCCCCAACATGCATAAGGGTCCCCTCCTCCAATCCTCCCCCGTATTTTGTTTCTTCTGTCAGTAAGTTAGCAGGCTGGGTACTCAATGAACCTAAAGGATCTGATTTCCGTGTGCAGTTCTTGCTGGCTCTCTCCATCCAAATCTCCGCCAATAGCCTAGTTGTGCAGAGACCCCATGTAAATTGTTTCAAAGGTACCTTCGTATCTATTCTGTGCTCTCTGCAAAAACCCAATGTAGTTAAAAACATTATATCTTTTTCTGGCTGTTCAGTGCAGGAGATCAAAGAGAAAGTCGGGACATTTCAGTAACATACCATACTGTGGGCTGAGCTGTCAAAATCAGGACTGTCCCATGAAAAATGGGACAGTTGCGAGGTATGATAGAGGTCTATACAGATGCATCGGCTGGGGAGCCCATACAGATGCGGCACAACCTCAAGGAGTATGGAGAAGGGATCTATCACATCTCCCTTGACATGTTCTAAAGATAAGAGCCGTTCGAGAAGCTCTACTCTTCTTCAGGTCAGTTTTCCTAGGCACTTCAGGGAAATTCAAATGCGACAATGCTTTGGAAGTAGCGTACATAAGGAAACAATGAGGGACTACCAGTGAATCTTGAATTGTCAAGCGGATGCCTTGAGCAAAGCAGAGTAGTAACTGTGTCCAAAGGTCTTCAATTGGGTTACATCCAAATGGGTCTTCCTTATCTTTTCCAGAGTCCCATCGCCATCAGCGACGGCAGTGGATGCGCTCTCAGGACTATACAAACCTCTGAACATATGTCTTTCCCCTATTCCCTTTAATCTTCACTGTTCTGAAGATGATACTTTCCTGCAATCTTGCCGGAGTTTCAGTTTAGGAACCAAGTTACCAATAACGTAGAAATTGTTGAGTCAGGCTCCTCTCCTATACCCGAAACCAGGAACGCTGAACCTTGCAGCCTGGAGGTTGAGAAGTTGAAGTTGAAAGAGCAGGGATGTTCTGAACAATTCATAGAGACACTTTTCAAGGCCAGGAAATATGGTCACAGGTTCAAGGGGTTAATTCCTTTGAACCTTCTATCCCTATGGTACTTGATTTTCATCAATCTGGCCTACATTGTTGATTAAGCTTGAGCTCATTGAAGGTCCAGGTTCTTTTGGCCTCATCTGATTTAATGTGAAACCATGCAGATCACAATTTGATCCACAAGTGCTTTTTAATAAAATATAGAACTCGAGTTCCAGAATGATAGTATGCCAAGTGGCTCCCAGTTTGGGCACCCAATCCCTAATTTCAGCAAACCTCTCCACCAACACAGTCAGATGTTGTAGGTCAGAACAATCAGACTAATATTATAGCACAATTCCATTGAATTTTGTTGTTATTTTGGGCAAAGACAATTTCCCAAAACCAAATGGCTGCCCACTTATTCACCAATGATCACATCATCTGAGAATTCACATCCACAACTTTTGACAACCTTACTTTAACTTTTGGAGGTCCTGTGGGTTAGAGCCTTATAGATGAAGAGACAGAATGAATATAAAGACCAATCCAGGGTGACTGAAACCATGGAACATCTTACCTTGTTTTGTAGAAGACCAAGGTACATTCCATCATAGCACAGAGCCAGCTTGCTGCAAGATAAATAGAATATTCAAATCAGGCAAAATCTAAGGATCAAAAAGTTACTCTGCTATATTGTTTCATCAAATACATACTCAAAATAAAATGTACAAACAGTTTCAAATAGAGAATTCTGCCAGTTTAGACAAACCCTAAGTGAAATGGCCAACTAAGAACACAAATTAGAAGCTGATCACTAGGAGAAAGAAGGGCTTACAAAGAGGAAAGCACTGTCACCATCAGGGGGGCAGGTGGGAGTCATGTCAGGGACATTATACACAAGGTACTACTATAGAAACTCCCCAGGCTAGTACATTATTTTCCAAATACAAAGACAATCCCAAAGAGAAATTTACCAATCCACTGAGATTTTCTAATATTTTGGCAGCCCCCCATTAAACTATCAATGGTGCACTCCTGTCAAATGGCTATGGAAGGGGGCTCATATATAGACCATTGACTAACATGTCAGGTTTTATCTGGATTGGGCATTCAAAAGCTGACTCTGGTGGGACTCGAACCCACAACCTTTGTAACTTGTCACAAGTAACTAGAAGTCCAATGCGCTATCCATTGGCACATTTGTCATTACTTACATACATACAGTTCATTAAATTATAGTACCAGTTACATGTATTATTTCATAAAATAGTGAACTTGACTGAAAGATGAGAGTGTGCGCACCCAGTTCAGGCATGCAGTCCCCAAATTGGTACATCTATAGGAGCACCACAGTGTGATCTTCCACCGCATCTTTGTTCTATAGAAACTCCCCAAACTAGTACATTATTTTCCACATAGGAAGAAAAGCCCAGAGAAACTTACCAATCCACTGAGGTTGTCTAATATTTTCTCAGCCCACCATTAAACCATCCATGGTGCACTGTCAAATGGTTCTGAAAGGGGCCTAACATTAGTGATGTGCAGGTCAGGTAATACCCCACCCACACTCGACTTTTACGTTCCTTTTATAGACCCAGCGCCAATGAAGAGCTTGGTGCAAACTCACCCGCAAATGGGGGTGCGAGGTCAGCCCAAACGTCTTGCGGGTATGTGCCTACGGTGCAAAGCTAGGGAGGCACCAGGCACATACCTGCTCTGTGACCTACCCCCTGTCTGGTCCTAACTCTCTTTATGAATCTTTGTTCATAATTGCGCTTAAGCGCAGTCAAGCTCAATATAAGCCAGCACCGTTGCCTAGCGAGACTCAAACACACAACACTTTGTCTCATGCAACTAGAAGTCCATTGCGCTATCTCTTGCACCACAGAGCCCGCCATATGATGTCTTTCATTACCTACATACTTAAAGTTCATTAAATTATACTACCATTTACAGGTATATAGTGAACTTGAGTGAAAAATGTGAGCATGCTCATTGGCATCCAGTTCGGGCATGTAGGCCCCAAATTGGTAAATCTATAGGAGCGCCACAGTGTGATCTTCTTCTGCTTCTTTGTTCTTCAGAAAAATTTTGAAATTAAACAAAATATCCAGTCTTTCACTCTATTGTGCATGTGCTGGCCAGAACCATCAAAGAATAAAGTGGGACTAGAACCAACATCCTTTGAAAGCCTTAGCATGACCAACTAAAAGTCCAAGACATTATCCATTATGCCACAGAGCCAGCCGTTTGCCAATCACATACATCGTGAGATCATATAGTACATCACTTTTTCACCAACAAATATTTATTTTCCAGGTTCAATTGTATGGTCATGGGCACACAGGCTGTAGGCTCCGTTACTCTCAGCCTGCTTGAATCTAATTCAGATCATGAGAGATTGGACATGGAGCAGATCTGCTTCTCTTGCAGCCTTCAAAAGTGTGCTGAGATGGTAGCAAGGTGATGATATAGAAACACCCAAACTGGGGCCATTCTTTCCCGCGAAAAGGAGCACCAGTCCACAAAAAAACTTTCACTGCCAGTAAAATGATTAATGGTGTGCTCCCGTGCAATGGCTCAGGAAGGGGCAAGAATCAAACTCACACCCTAAGGAAACATTCCACTTTGAAGACTAACGCACTTCTCATTGTACCACAGAGAAACCAGCAACACGTCCACCTATAGCATAACTTACATTTCAGCTACAATTACACATTTGCGGCTCATCTATGAACCAATGATAAACCAAATGTCATGATTAGATTATCACTATGAGGGAATTAAAACACACCTTTGTATAATTTGTATTAAATATATTAAAGGCTAACATACTGTTCATTGAGTGTAACAGCAGAATATAATGTGTTATAAATTGTGCCACAGAGCCAGACACTTGCCAATCGCACAAACCCACTGTCTAATATTTTGGCAGCCCCCCATAAAACTATAATTGGCGCACTCCTGTCAATGGCTCTGGAAGGGGGCTCACATATAGACCATTGACTAACATGTCAGGTTTTATCTGGATTGGGCATTCAAAATTTGACTCTGGTGGGACTCGAACCCACAACCTTTGAATAACTTGTCACAAGCAACTAGAAGTCCAATGCGCTATCCATTGTGCCACAGAGCCTGGCACATTATGTTTGTCATCACTTACATACATACAGTTCATTAAATTATACTACCATTTAAATGTATTATTTCATAAAATAGTGAACTTGACTGAAAGATGAGAGTGTGCGCACCCAGTTCAGGCATGCAGTCCCCAAATTGGTACATCTAAAGGGGCACCACAGTGTGATCTTCCACCGCATCTGTGTTTTATAGAAACTCCCCGAACTAGAACATTATTTTCCACATAGGAAGACAAGCCCAAAGAGAAACTTACCAATCCACTGAGGTTGTCTAATATTTTGACAGCCCCATTAAACTATCCATGGTGCACTGTTAAATGGCTCTGGAAGGGGCCTCACATTAGTGATGTGCTGGTCAGATAAAACCCAATCCACAACCACCCACAACTTTCACATTAGAAAGATCCACCCTGCCGATGAAGAGCTTAATGCAAACCCGCCCGCAAATGGGGGTGCGAGGTCAGCCCAAACTCGACCAGCCCAAGGGTCTTGCGGGATTGTGCCTAGGGCGCAACGCTGGGGAGGCACCAGCTCTGTCACCTACACCATGGCTCAGCTCCCATCTTTGCCCAGCAGCCGCTTGAAGCTTTGTGCGTAAATTTGCAATTTTGCGCATGTGTAATCAAGCTCAATATCAGCCAGCATCGTGGCCGGCCAAGCTGCCTAGGCTCAGGTGAGACTCAAACCCACAACACCTTGTCTCATGCAACAAGAAGTCCAATGCGCTATTTCTTGCGCCACAGAGCCCGGCATATGATGTCTATCATTACCTACATACATAAAGTTCATTAAATTATACTACCATTTACAGGTATATAGTAAACGAGTGAAAAATGTGAGCATGCTCATTGCCTCCAGTTCGGGCATGTAGTCCCCAAATTGGTAAATCTATAGGAGCGCCACAGTGTGATCTTCTGCTTCTTTGTTCTTCAGTAAAATGCTGAAATTAAACAAAATATCCAGTCTTTCACTCTATTGTGCATGTGCTGGCCAGAGCCATCAAAGGATAAAGTGGGACTAGAACCAACATCCTTTGAAAGCCTTAGCATGACCAACTAAAAGCTCAAGACATTATCCATTATGCCACAGAGCCAGCCATTTGTCAATTACACACACCCACTGTGAGATCATATAGTACATCACTCTTTCACCAACAAATATTTATTTTCCAGGTTCAATTGTATGGTCATGGGCACACGGGCTGTAGGCTCCGCTACTCTTAGCCTGCTTGAATCTAATTCAGATCATGAGAGATTGGGCATGGAGCAGATCCACTTCTCGCAGCCTTCAAAAATCTGCTGAGATGGTAGCAAGGTGATGATATAGAAACACCCAAACTGGGACCGTTCTTTCCCCCGAAAAGGAGCACCAGCCCACAGAAAAACTTTCACTGCCAGTAAAATGATTAATGGTGTGCTCCCGTGCAATGGCTCAGGAAGGGGCAAGAATCAAACTCACACCCTAAGGAAACATTCCACTTTGAAGGATAACACACTTCCCATTGTACCACAAAGAAACCAGCAGAATTGCCAATTATAGCATAACTAACATTTCAGCTACAATTACACATTTGCGGCTCATCTATGAACCAATGATAAACCAAATTTCATGATTAGATTATCACTATGAGGGAATTAAAACACACCTTTGTATAATTTGTATTAAATATATTAAAGGCTAACATACTGTTCATTGAGTGTAACAGCAGAATATACTACTATGTCTAGATACAAAGACTAAAGGTGGCCATAGACGTAACAATTACGATCTTTCTTGGAAAAGATCTTTCCAAGAAAGATCGTTCGTTTCAATACACACGTGTAGAGCTGAATCGTCAGATATACAGGTAGATATACAGGGAGAAACAATAGAATTCTACCTGTATCTGACGATTCAGCACTAACCATGGGCGATGTTTGGGTCCCTTCAAAGGCACCCGATCAAAATTTTCCGTCCAGCCCGATCAACGAGCCGACCGATATCCAAGTCTTCTGCCGATATCAGTCGGCTCTTTTTCCACCATACACGCAACGAATATCGGACGAAAATTCGTTTCGTACGATATTATCTGTGCGTCTATGGCCACCTTTACTTAAGCAAGAATCAAACTCACAACCTAAGCAAATCATCCACTTTTAAGGTTAACATACTTCGCATTGTGCCACAGAAAGACTGCCAGTATGAGAAAGTATAGCATAGCTAGCATTTCAGCTACAATTACACATTTCAGCTACAATCATAAACAAGTCTAATCAGGACATCAGTTGGAAAGCTTTTCAGTGTTGACAATCTCTCTATGGTGCACTCTTGTCAAATGGCTGAGAAAAGGACTCACATATGGACCAGTGATTAATAAGTTGGAATTTTATCTCCACCCCAGTCTCAAAAACTCTCTCTGGAGGGAATGCAACCCAACACCATTGTACTACCCGTGTATCACAGAGCCAGTAGCCAACCACTCACCATGAGCCACACACACTGTGAGACCATACAGTACATTTGGTACAGTAGTCACCACTACAACTGCTTCTCTTTTCTTGGCAGCGCACGTTCCCCAATGGCAACTTACCATTGGCACACAAATGCAGGAGCAACTGTAACAGCACCACATATTTATTAAATGCCTTTACAGGTATGGGATCTGTTATCCAGAATGCTCAGGACCTGGGGTGTTTCAGATAACAAATCTTTCTGTAATTTGGATCTTCATACCTTAAAGCTACTAGAAAATCATGTAAATATTAAATAAACCCAAATAGGCTGGTTTTGCTTCCAATAAGGAATAATTATATCTTAGTTGGGATCAAGTACAAGCTACTGTTTTATTATTACTGAGATTTTTTTTTTGGATAGAATGGAATATGGGAGATCTTTTGGGTTAAGAGGTTTCCAGATAACAGATCCCATACCTGTATTGCACACTTAGGGTATTTCAGCAACATTTCAGACCATATGGCCCTATCAAGCTGATGGATACACATTAACAACCCATTTGTAGTAAGTATATCATCAAGTATATCATAACTAACATTTCAGCTACAATTACACATTAGAAAGATCCACGCCGACCCACCCTGCCGATGAAAAGCTTGATGTGAACCCTCCCGCAAATGGGGGTGCGAGGTCGGCCCAAATTTGACCAGCCCAAGGGTTTTGCGGGATTGTGCCTAGGGCGCAAAGCTGGGGAGGCGCCATGCACGTGCCTGCTCTGTCACCTACCCCATGTCTGGTCCCATCATTGCCCAGCAGCTGCTTGAATCTTTGTGCGTAAATGCGCTATCAAGCTCAATATCAGGCAGCGCCTTGGCTGGCCAAGTTGCCTAGGTTACCTGGCCAGGCTCAGGTGAGACTCAAACCCACCACACCTTGTCACATGCAACTAGAAGTCCAATGCGCTATCTCTTGCGCCACAGAGCCCAGCAGATCAGACAATCATTACCTACATACATAAAGTTCATTAAATTATACTACAATTTACAGGTACTGTATATACAGGGCCGCTTCTGCCATGAGGCAAGGTGAAACCCTTGCCTCAGGCGGCAGCCAGCAGCCAGTTACAAGGGGCGGCAAAAAGCCGTCTCTTTTAACTTTAAGAGCCGAACTTCCGGGTTTTCTTTTCAGTGTTGACAATCTCTCTATGGTGCACTCTTGTCAAATGGCTGAGAAAGGGACTAACAAATGGACCAGTTATTAATTAGTTGGAATTTTATCTCCACCCCAGTCTCAAAAACTCTCTCTGGTGGGAATCCAACCCAACACTTTTGAATGCCTTAAGTTCATTGTACTACCCATTGTACCACAGATCCAGTAGCCAACCACATACCATGAGGCACACACACTGTGAGACCATACAGTACATTTGGTACAGTAGTCACCACTACAACTCTTTTCTTGGCAGCGCACGTTCAAGCTGATGGACACACATTAACAAGCCATTTGTTATCCTGTTTCGCCATCTAGTGGTTATTAGTGTACAAAACAGTATACAAAGTCATTACAATTTAGAAAGTGCAAAAATGTTCACAAAGGTCTCAATCATACGTGCTCCATATTAGAAAAGTGTAAGTGCTTGATTAGACATACATATTAAACACATCTGAATGTACCCTGGTCCGGTCAAAAACATTTAAGGAAAACAGCTGCCATGAGGGGGATGGGAGAAGCATAGATACAAGTCTAATTAGTACCAATATGATACAAGTCTAATTAGTCCCAATATATCCGTTGCAACACTTTTTAGTTTTGGCAATCTGTCTTTCCTGGTCATCCCCGGTAGCATAATCAATTACCTTTGGGTTTGCCCCCCCCCCGGTCAGTAATACAGAAGAAACACACACCACCAATATGCATAAGGGTCCCCTCCTCCGAACCTCCCCTGTATTTTGTTTCTTCTGTCAGTAAGTTAGCAGGCTGGGCACTCAACGATCCAAAAGGATCCGATTTCCATGTGCAGTTCTTGCTGGCTCTCTCCATCCAAATCTCCGCCAATAGCCTAGTTGTGCAGAGACCCAATGTAAATTGTTACAAAAGTATCTTAAGTATCTATTCTGTGCTCTCTGCAAAAAGCCAATGAAGTTAAAAATGTTATATCTTTTTCTGGCTGTTCAGTGCAGGAGATCAAAGAGAAAGTCGGGACATTTCAGTATCAAACCCAGTACTGTGGGCTGAGCTGTCAAAATCAGGACTGTCCCACGAAAAATGGGACAGTTGCGAGGTATGATAGAGGTCTATACAGATGCATCGGCTGGGGAGCCCATACAGATGCGGCACAACCTCGGGGAGTATGGAGAAGGGATCTATCACATCTCCCTTGACATGTTCTAAAGATAAGAGCAGTTCAAGAAGCTCTACTCTTCTTCAGGTCAGTTTTCCTAGGCACTTCAGTGAAATTCAAATGCGACAATGCTTTGGAAGTAGCTTACACAAGGAAACAAGGAGGGACTAGCAGTGAATCTTGAATTGTCAAGCGGATGCCTTGAGTAAAGCAGAGTAGTAACTGTGTCCAAAGGTCTTCAATTGGGTTATATCCAAATGGAGTCTTCCTTATCTTTTCCAGAGTCCCATCGCCATCATCGACGGCAGTTCTTGCGCTCTCAGGACTAGACAAACCTCTGAACATATGTCTTTCCCCCATTCCCTTTAATCTTCACTGCGTTGAAGATACCTTCCTGCAATCTTGCCGGAGTGGCATTCCAGGAACCAAGTTACCAATAACGTAGAAGTTATTGAGTCAGGGTCCTTTCCTATACCCGAATCCAGAAACGCTGAACTTTGAGGCCTTGAGGTTGAGAAGTTGAAGTTGAGAGAGCAGGAATGTTCTGAACAATTCATAGAGACACTTTTAAGGCCAGGAAATATGGTCACAGGCTCAAGGGGTTAATTCCTTTGAACCTTCTACCCTTATGATTTTTATCAATCTGGCCTACATTGTGGATTAAGCTTGAGCACATTGAAGGTCCAGGTTCTTTTGGCCTCATCTGATTTAATGTGAAACCATGCAGATCACAATTTGATCCACAAGTGCTTTTTAATAAAATATAGAACTCGAGTTCCAGAATGATATTATGCCAAGTGGCTCCCAGTTTGGGCACCCAATCCCTAATTTCAGCAGACCTCCCCACCAACACAGTCAGATGTTGTAGGTCAGAACAATCAGACTAATGTTATAGCACAATTCCATTAATTTTTGTTGGGCAAGGACAATTTCCCAAAAATAGACAACCAAATGGCTGCCCACTTATTCACCAATGATCACATCATCTGAGAATTCACATCCACAACTTTTGACAACCTTACTTTAAAGGACCAGTAACATCAAATTTTTTTTTTCAAAAATTCGTTAGTACATAACGAAAAAATAACACCAACACAAATTAAAATTTAAAATAGCAAAGCCTTTATTAAGAAATAACTTACAGAAACTCCACTTCCTGTCCTCTTCAGAAACGGCGAAAAGGCGAACATCCTTCCTGCAGCGCTCGATTTGTCCTCCCTGGCTAGCTCCAATATTCTACTGACGTCGTACCAGCTGGTTCCTCGGCCGCAGTGGAGCTACTGTCGTCCCATTCGTCGTCCCATACTGGGATCAACTGTGTGCAACCGGGACAGAGATCCGGAATCAGGACTGCTTCTCTCAACTGGAACCTGAGTTTTTCCTGAAGTCGCTCTGCCAGGTTCTCTTCTCAGTCAGCCGGGTGACACCTCAGCGCTCCGCTGCCTGTGGAGGGAGAACCGCTTGCTCCCAGGAAACTGTCTGCATCTTTGGCTGCCTGCACCAGTTGGTTTTCTTGCACTCGTACAGCAGAAAGGTCTTTATGTGTCGGTCCCGCAGGGTCTTGATCCGCAGCTTCAACTCTCTTCACCTCACTTCACACACTGTCAGTAGAATATTGGAGCTAGCCAGGGAGGACAAATCGAGCGCTGCAGGAAGGATATTCGCCTTTTCGCCGTTTCTGAAGAGGACAGGAAGTGGAGTTTCTGTAAGTTATTTCTTAATAAAGGCTTTGCTATTTTAAATTTTAATTTGTGTTGGTGTTATTTTTTCGTTATGT
The DNA here is from genome assembly GCF_017654675.1 of Xenopus laevis. Classification (NCBI taxonomy): domain Eukaryota; kingdom Metazoa; phylum Chordata; class Amphibia; order Anura; family Pipidae; genus Xenopus; species Xenopus laevis. Next base: position 9,880,401 of record NC_054385.1, read on the forward strand.
ACTAACGAATTTTTGAAAAAAAAATTTGATGTTACTGGTCCTTTAACTTCTGGAGGTCCTGTGGGTTAGAGCCTTATAGATGAAGAGACAGAATGAATATAAAGACCAATCCAGGGTGACGGAAACCATGGAACATCTTACCTTGTTTTGTAGAGGACCAAGGTACATTCCAGTCAAAGCTGACTCTGGTGGGACTCGAACCCACAACCTTTGAATAACTTGTCACAAGCAACTAGAAGTACAATGCGCTATCCATTGCACCACAGAACCTGGCACATAATTTGCGTCATCACTTACATACATACAGTTCATTAAATTATACTACCATTTACATGTATTATTTCATAAAATAGTGAACTTGACTGAAAGATGAGAGTGTGCTCAGCCGCACCCAGTTCAGGCATGTAGTCCCCAAATTGGTACATCTATAGGAGCACCACAGTGTGATCTTCCACTGCATCTTTGTTCTATAAAAACTCCCCGAACTAGTACATTAATTTCCACATAGGAAGACAAGCCCAAAGAGAAATTTACCAATCCACTGAGGTTGTCTAATATTTTGGCAGCCCCCCCATTACACCATCCATGGTGCAAATGGCTCTGGAAGGGGTCTCACATTAGTGATGTGCAAGTCAGATAAAACCCCACCCACACTCGACTTTCACAGACCCACCCGATGAAGAGCTTGATGCGAACTCGCCCACTACCCGCAAATGAAGTGCAAGGTCGGCCCAAACGTCTTGCTGGTATGTGCCTAGGATGCAAAGCTGGGGAGGCATCAGGCACATACCTGCTCTGTCACCTACCCCAAGTCTGGTCCCATCTCTCCACTTGAATCTTTGTGCGTAAATGCGCTTCTGCTCGTAATCGAGCTCAATATCAGCCAGCTCCATAGCTAGCCAAGTTGCCTAAGGCACTTAGCCAGGCTCAGGTTAGACTCGAACCCTCAACACCTTGTCTCATGCAACTAGAAATCCAATGTGATATCTCTTGCGCCACAGAGCCCAATGTGCTTTTTTTTGCGCCACAGAGCCCATTACCTACATACATAAAGTTCATTAAATTATACTACCATTTACATGTATTATTTCATAAAATAGTGAACTTGACTGAAAGATGAGAGTGTGCTCAGCCGCACCCAGTTCAGGCATGTAGTCCCCAAATTGGTACATCTATAGGAGCACCACAGTGTGATCTTCCACTGCATCTTTGTTCTATAGAAACTCCCCGAACTAGTACATTATTTTCCACATAGGAAGACAAGAGAAACTTACTAATCCACTGAGGTTGTCTAATATTTTTGCAGCCCCCCATTAAACTATCCACTGTCAAATGGCTCTGGAAGGGGCCTCACATTAGTGATGTGTGGGTCAGATAAAACCCCTCCCCCACTCAACTTTCACATTCCTTTTATAGACCCACGGCTTCGATGAACAGCTTGATGCGAACTCACCCGCAAATGGGGGTGCGAGGTCAGCCAAAACTCAACAAGCCCAAGGGTCTTGCTGGTATATGCCTAGGGTGCAAAGCTGGGGAGGCACCAGGCACGAAACTCAACAAGCCCAAGGGTCTTGCTGGTATATACCTAGGGTGCAAAGCTGGGGAGGCACCAGGCACGTACCTGCTCTGTCACCTACCCCATTTCTGGTCCCATACCTCCGCTACCATTTACAGGTATATAGCGAACTTGAATCATTGTGTGTAAATGCTTTTCTGCGCACGAGCACAGTCTTAATGCCGAGGGCACCTGGCCAGGCTCAGGTGAGACTTGAACCCACAACACCTACAGCTAGTAGTCCAATTTGCTATCTCTTGCGCCACAGAGCCCGGCATGTGACGTCTATCATTACCTACATACATAAAGTTCATTAAATTATACTACCATTTACAGGTATATAGTGAACTTGAGTGAAAAATGTGAGCATGCTCATTGGCATCCAGTTCGGGCATGTAGTCCCCAAACTGGTAAATCTATAGGAGCGCCACAGTGTGATCTTCTTCTGCTTCTTTGTTCTTCAGTAAAATGCTGAAATTAAACAAAATATCCAGTCTTTCACTCTATTGTGCATGTGCTGGCCAGAGCCATCAAAGAATAAAGTGGGACTAGAACCAACATCCTTTGAAAACCTTAGCATGACCAACTAAAAGTCCAAGACATTATCCATTATGCCACAGAGCCAGCCATTTTCCAATCACACACACCCACTGTGAGATCATATAGTACATCACTCTTTCACCAACAAATATTTATTTTCCAGGTTCAATTGTATGGTCATGGGCACACGGGCTGTAGGCTCCGCTACTCTCAGCCTGCTTGAATCTAATTCAGATCATGAGAGATTGGGCATGGAGCAGATCCGCTTCTCACAGCCTTCAAACATGTGCTGAGATGGCAGCAAGGTGATGATATTGAAACACCCAAACTGGGCCGTTCTTTCCCCCGAAAAGGAGCACCAGCCCACAGAAAAACTTTCACTGCCAGTAAAATGATTAATGGTGTGCTCCCGTGCAATGGCTCAGGAAGGGGCAAGAATCAAACTCACACCCTAAGGAAACATTCCATTTTGAAGAATAACACACTTCTCATTGTACCACAGAGAAACCAGCAGAATAGCAAAGTATAGCATAACTAACATTTCAGCTACAACTATCACTATCAGGTTAGATTATCACTATGAGGGAAATAGAACATACACCTTTGAATTACTTGTATTAAATATATTAAATACTAACAAACTGTTCATTGAGTGGAACAGCAGGATATACTACTATGTCTGTATGGTCTATACAAGACTGGACAGTCTGCCAGTTTTTCTGTGGCACAATGGGAAGAACGTTAACCTTGGAAGTGTAAGGTTTCATTAGTTTGTGAATTTGATTCTTGCTTAAAGGGATACTGTCATGGGAAAACATGAATTATGCAAAAGGGCAAACAGATTTTGTTATATTCAGTTTTGAAATCTGACATGGGCCTATTGTCAATTTCCCAGCTGCCCCAGTCATTCCCCAATGGCCACTTACCATTGGCACACAAATGCAGGAGCAACTGTAACAGCACCACAGGTATGGGACCTGTTATCCAGAATGCTGAGGACCTGGGGCGTTCTGGATAATGGTTCTTTCAGTAATTTGGGTCTTCATACCTTAAGTCTACTAGAAATTCATGTAAATATTAAATAAACCCAATAGGCTGGTTTTGCTTCCAATAAAGAGTAATTATATCTTAGTTGGGATCAAGTACAAGCTACTGTTTTATTATTACAGAGAAAAAGGAAATCATTTTTTAAAAATTGTATTATTTAGATAAATTGGAATATGGGAGATGATCTATCCGGATAATAGGTTTCTGCATAACGGATCCCATACCTGTATTGCATAGTAGGGCATTTCAGCAACATTTCAGACCATACAGACCTATGAAGCTGATGGACACACATTAACAACCCATTTGTTATCCTGTTGCGCCATCTAGTGGTTATTAGTGTACAAAACAGTATACAAAGTCATTACAATTTAGAAAGTGCAAAAATGTCCACAAAGGTCTCAAACATACGTGCTCAATATTAGAAAAGCATGAATGGTTGAGTGTGGCGGATGCTTCTTCTGTTTTGAATTGCTCCTTACATAGAAAATATTCCATTTCAACCCATTTTCTTTCTGTTTACTTTTCAGGTGCCAGTGGAGGATACGGACCAGATGAACAGCAACATAGTACAGTAAAGGTAAGTGTCTGGGACAGCAAATTCCCCTTTATCTTTTGATTGAGTAAGAACATCATATTTCATGCTGGTTATTTTATCCACCCTTATGAATCTGGATATTAGTGAGCGTAACTTAACCAATTATTTTTCAGGGATTCTTATGGGAATAGGTAATATAAAATCTGTTGCATAATAAATATTTTTATCGTCTGAATCACTCCAAACCATGGACAAAACACACATTAAATTGATTGTAATCATGTGTTCTGAATCAGGAGGAGCTTTGCTTAATTTTTATTAAACAATTATTTTATTAAGCATATCAAGATGAACATAGGTCAGCAGTGTAAATTACATTTGTACATAATGCTTTCATATTACATTGAAGTAAAACAATACATGACACAGTTTTCCACACCCTAGCCTTTGCCTTCATCAATTAAGTGGCTTTTTATTGTATAAGCTGTTCCTCTGTATAAAAGGTTTTTGAGCTCCTCCAGGGACCCCAGTACCTGTGCTTCCCGAAATGTGGCAGCATTAGTCAGAGATGGCTCTGCCAACCTCCAGGCAACTGTCAGTTGTGTAGCTAAGCAATACAGGAAGGGGTTTGGGACAGCCAGGTGGAACTTTAAAGTTTCTAATGAGTAGTATCTATTTCATAGAAAGGTTAACATAATACTTTTGAGTTTGCTAAAGATTGATCTGGGGATTACGTTCAGAGTTTGCAGAAATATATATTAATTTGGATAAGACCACCATCTTAAATAGATTTGTGTCCAGTTAGGGATAGGGGAGATGCTCTCAAGTCTCTGTCCTGGTTTCTAAGTATCTGAGTATAGCATTAATATTAAGCTCAGCATATTTATTCAAGTCTGTATGAATCCACGCAGCCAAGTATTTAAAGGCGTGCACCCATGTTAATCTGTGGGCCTGGTCAGGTTTACCATGTTGCCCAGTTTGAGCCCTTCCACTACTTGTGATGATTAAATACAACACGCTAGGGGTTCCATTGGAATTGCAACTAGTAGAGGAGACATTGGCTACTGAGAGGGTGTAATATGCCTTGATACATTTACAGAAAACATCCCAATGTAAAGCCAATGATTTTCTGTTCTCACCGGTAATATGTGGGGTCTGGGTTTTCCACCAGACCAGGGTAGACTCCATTTTATAGTGAGATATCAAGATTAATATAATCCCACTGAGACCAGCCAACTAAGGACACAGAATACAAGTTGATGACTAAGGAAAAGGGTCCCATACATAGAGGAAAGCAGGGCCATCGGGGGACATCATACACAAGTCTAATCAGGACATCAGTTGGAAAGCTTTTTAGTTCTGGCAAACTGTCTATGTTGCACTGCAGTCCTGGTTTAGGAAGGGGCTCATATATGGACCAATGATTAACCAAACTTCATGGTTAGATTATCACTATGAGGGAATTAGAACACACACATTTGTATAACTTGTATTAAATATATTAAAGGCTAACATACTGTTTATTGAGTGTAACAGCAGAACATACTACTATTTTTAGATACAAAGACTGACTTAGGTAGGAATCAAACTCATAACCGTAAGAAATCTTCCACCTTCAAGGATAACACACGAGCCATTGTGCCACAGAAAGTTCAGCCAAGAAAGAGAGTATTGCATAACTAACATTTCAGCTACAATTATTGTTGCACTAAATACATACTTAATAAATTGGGCAAAATATAAATCTACAGATAAATAATTCCGCCAGTTTGAGCAATGTATAGGAAGACAGGTGAAAGGCCTATGAGAGAAATCATACACAAGTCTAATCAGGACATCAGTTGGAAAGCTTTTCAGTGTTGACAATCTCTCTATGGTGCACTCTTGTCAAATGGCTGAGAAAGGGACTCACATATGGACCAGTGATTAATAAGTTGGGTTTTACAAAAGCTTATTCTGATGGAACTCGAACCCACGACATTTGAATGCCTTATAGCTTGATCAACTAGAAGTCCATTGCACTATCCATTGTGCCACAGAGCCAGTAGGCAACCACACACCATGAGCCACACACACTGTGAGACCATACAGTACATTTGGTACAGTAGTCACCAATACAACTGCTTCTCTTTTCTTGGCAGCGCACGTTCCCCAATGGCAACTTACCATCGGCACACAAATGCAGGAGCAACTGTAACAGCACCACATATTCATTAAATCCCTTTATAGGTATGGGATCTGTTATCCAGAATGCTCAGGACCTGATGTGTTCCAGATAATGGATCTTTCTGTTATTTGAAGTCTACTAGAAATTCATGTAAATATTAAATAAAGCCAATAGACTGGTTTTGCTTCCTATAAGGAGAAATTATAGCTTAGTTGGGATCAAATACAAGCTACTGTTTTATTATTACAGAGAAAAAGGAAATAATTTTTAAAAATGTTGATTATTTGGATAGAATGGAATATGGGAGATGATCTTTTGGGATTATAGGTATTTTTGATAATAGATCCCATATCTGTATTGCACACTTAGCATTAAAGCAACATTTCAGACCATACGGCACTATCAAACAGAAGGATGTGCATTAACAACTCATTTGTTATCCTGTTGCGCCATCTAGTGGCTATTAGTGTACAAAACAGTATACAAAGTCATTACAATTTAGAAAGTGCAAAAATGTCCACAAAGGTCTCAAACATACGTGCTCCATATTAGAAAAGTGTGAGTGCTTGATTAGATATCCATATTAAACACATGTGAAAGTACCCTGGTCCGGTGGAAAACGTTTAAGGAAAACAGCTGCCATGAAGGGGGGGTCCAGAGGGGGTCCATGGACAGCAGCCCCGGTGGGTCCCAGGCCCCCAGTCCGACACTGTTCCCCTTTGTATCTTCTATCAATAAGTTTGCAGGCTGGGCACTCAACAATCCGAAATGATCCGATTACCGGTTGCAGTTCTTGCTGACTCTCTCCACCCAAAGCTCCACCTAGTTGTGCAGAGACCCCATGTGGCAGGGTTTTTTCTTGTTGGTGCGCATATTAGCTTATGCAGTGATGTCATCATGCGCTTTTTGAAGTTAAAGCAGCCATTTGCCTCGCCATTCATGCCCAAGAGCGAGCTTGATTCAGCATGGATCCGGCCTTGCCTGCTGTTTTCTTATTAAAGGCATCTACGAAAAGAGCTCAGTCCTCAATTTCTCTATTTGCAGTGACTCTGTCCCTGCCGAAGAATCTTGGAGTAGGAAACACCATAGAATGGAGGAGAGTACAGAAGTCAGACTCTGCAGAGCATGTGACAACCCAGCGATGAAAAACAGAAAATTATGTCAGCCATGTTTTCAAGATTACGCCTCGAATAATATGGACAGGCAGTCTGTTCTTCAGTACCCTTTAATCAAGAGAGTATTATACTATGGATTAAGGAGGCAGTGTCTGACACATTGAGACAGCCAACAACTATGGAACCTAGAGCCTCTAAATCTGCATATCAGGATCTTTCCTTGGGGGAAAGGACTCTCCAAGGTTCTCCAAGGTCCTAGAAGTATTCATCGCTCAGCTGAGGGGATAGAAGTGTACCATTACCTGGATGACCTCTTGATTGACCTCATCCGCAGTTGTTGCAAATCAGTAAGTTGCTCCAACTGCGCATGCGCCGCCACGCTGGTCTCATTCCGAAGATTTCCGGAGAGAAGAAGATGGCACCATGAACCATGTTGCTAGTGTGCAAAATGGGGTGCATGGTGCAAAATGGCGCTCGCAACGCATTCATCAGACATTTCAAGCTTGATTTATTTCCTTAAAATCTTAATTTTTCGCCAATCTGATTAAATTGTTAAGTAGCCTTGTATCCCTCCCTTAATGCTATGGTATTTCTCAAAGGTTATTGATTATGCTGCCAGGGATGACCAGGAAAAGAGAAAATGTATTCACACTTGCCGTAATTTTATTTTCCTGGTCATCCCTACGGCAGCATTCCCACCCATATCTCTGGTAATCTTGGATTACTAAAACGGGCAGGATTGGAGGGGGGGACTTTTATGCATGTTGGGGGCGTGTGTTTCTTTTGTATTACTGATGGGGATCGCTAAACCAAAGATCATGCTGCCGTAGGGATGACCAGGAAAAGAAAATTATGGTTGGTATGAATACAGTTTCTCTTATGGTGCACTCAGAAAAGGGCCTTACATATTGACCTCCTATGATTAACAAGCTGGGTATTACCTCTGCTAGACACTTGTGGCTTTGGTGGGACTTGAACCCAAAACCACCGAATGACTTAACAACTGAAAGACCATTGTGCTACAGAGCCTGGTGACTATAACTTCCTAAACACAACCATACATGTGAAACCATATAGATCACAATTTGATCCACAAGTGCTTTTTAATAAAATATAGAACTCGAGTTCCAGAATGATAGTATGCCAAGTGGCTCCCAGTTTGGGCACCCAATCCCTAATTTCAGCAGACCTCCCCACCAACACAGCCAGATGTTGTAGGTCAGAACAGGACTAATGTTATAGCACAATTCCATTTAATTTTGTTGTTATTTTGGGCAAGGATAATTTCCCAAAACCAAATGGCTGCCCACTTATTCACCAATGATCACATCATCTGAGAATTTACATCCACAACTTTTGACAACCTTAATTTAACTTCTGGAGGTCCTGTGGGTTAGAGTCTTATAGATGAAGAGACAGAATGAATATAAAGACCAATCCAGGGTGACTGAAACCATGGAACATCTTACCTTGTTTTGTAGAAGACCAAGGTACATTCCATCATAGCACAGAGCCAGCTTGCTGCAAGATAAATAGAATACTCAAATCAGGACTCGAACCCACAACCTTTGAATAACTTGTCACAAGCAACTAGAAGTCCAATGCGCTATCCATTGCGCCACAGAGCCTTGCACATAATGTGTGTCATCACTTACATACATACAGTTCATTAAATTATACTACCATTTACATGTATTATTTCATAAAATAGTGAACTTGACTGAAAGATGAGAGTGTGCTCAGCCGCACCCAGTTCAGACATGCAGTCCCCAAATTGGTACATCTATAGGAGCACCACAGTGTGATCTTCCACCGCATCCTTGTTCTATAGAAACTCCCTGAGCTAGGACATTATTTTCCACATAGGAAGACAAGCCCAAAGAGAAACTTACCAATCCACTGAGGTTGTCTATTTTGGCAGCCCCCCATTAAACTATCCATGGTGCACTGTCAAATGGCCTCACATTAGTGATGTGCAGGTCAGATAAAATCCCACACTAGACTTTCATGTTCATTTTACAGACCCACCCTGCCGATGAAGAGCTTGGTGCAAACTCGCCCGTAAATGGGGGTGCGAGGTCAGTACAAACTCAACCAGCCGAAGGGTCTTGCAGGTATGTGCCTAGGGCACAAAGCAGGGTCAGTGCCAGGCACGTACCCCATTTCTGGTCCCATCCCTCCCCAGCAGCCGCTTGAATCTTTGTGCGTAAATGTGCTTCCGCACGAGCACAATCTTGCACATGTGTAATCGAGCTCAATATTTGCTATGCTGTGGCAGGCTAAGTTGCCTAGGGCACCTGGTCAGGCTCAGGTGAGACTCAAACCCACAACACCTTGTCTCATGCAATTAGAAGTCCAATGCGCTATCTCTTGCGCCACAGAGCCCGGCATGTGACGGATATCATTACCTACATACATAAAGTTCATTAAATTATACTACCATTTACAGGTATATAGTGAACTTGAGTGAAAAATGTGAGCATGCTCATTGGCATCCAGTTCGGGCATGTAGTCCCCAAATTGGTAAATCTATAGGAGCGCCACAGTGTGATCTTCTTCTGCTTCTTTGTTCTTCAGTAAAATGCTGAAATTAAACAAAAAACTCACACCCTAAGGAAACATTCCACTTTGAAGGATAACACACTTCCCATTGTACCACAGAGAAATCAGCAGAATGGCCAAGTATAGCATAACTAACATTTCAGCTACAATTATTATCAGGTTAGATTATCACTATGAGGGAAATAGAACAGACACCTTTGAATTACTTGTATTAAATATATTAAAGACTAACAAACTGTTCATTGAGTGGAACAGCAGGATATACTACTATGTCTGTATGGTCTATACAATACGGTGCTGTCTGTCAGTTTTTCTGTAGCACAATGGGAAGAACGTTAGCCTTCAAAGTGGAAGGTTTAATTAGTTTGTGAGTTTGATTCTTGCTTAAAGGGATACTGTCATGGGAAAACATGAATTATGCAAAAGAGCAAACAGATTTTGTTATATTCAGTTTTGAAATCTGACATGGGCCTATTGTCAATTTCCCACCTGCCCCAGTCATTCCCCAATGGCCTCTTACCATCGGCGCACAAATGCAGGAGCAACTGTAACAGCACCACAGGTATGGGACCTGTTATCCAGAATGCTGAGGACCTGGCGTGTTCCGGATAATGGATCTTTCAGTAATTTGGGTCTTCATACCTTAAGTCTACTAGAAATTCATGTAAATATTAAATAAACCCAATAGGCTGGTTTTGCTTCCAATAAGCAAATAATAATACTATAATACTATAATAAGTAATTATATCTTAGTTGGGATCAAGTAAAAGCTACTGTTTTATTACTACAGAGAAAAAGGAAATCATTTTTTTAAAAATGTATTATTTGGATAAATCGGAATATGGGAGATGATCTATCCAGATAATAGGTTTCCAGATACCTGATCCCATACCTGTATTGCACACACAGGGTATTACAGCAACATTTCAGACCATATGGCCCTATTGAGCTGATGGACACACATTAACAACCCATTTGTTATCCTTTATCGCCATCTAGTGGTTATTAGTGTACAAAACAGTATACAAAGTCATTACAATTTAGAAAGTGCAAAAATGTTCACAAAGGTCTCAAACATACGTGCTCCATATTAGAAAAATGTGAATGCTTGATTAGATATACATATTAAACACATGTGAAAGTACCCTGGTCCAGTTAAAAACATTTAAGGAAAACAGCTGCAATGAGGGGGGATGGGAGAAGCATAGATACAAGTCTAATTAGTTCTAATTATATCAGTTGCAACACTTTTTAGTTTTGGCAATCTGTCTTTCCTGGTCATCCCCGGTAGCATAATCAATTACCTTTGGGTTAGCCCCCCCTGGTCAGTAATACAGAAGAAACACACACCCCCAACATGCATAAGGGTCCCCTCCTCCAATCCTCCCCCGTATTTTGTTTCTTCTGTCAGTAAGTTAGCAGGCTGGGCACTCAACGATCCAAAAGGATCTGATTTCCGTCTGCAGTTCTTGCTGGCTCTCTCCATTCAAAGCTCCACCAATAGCCTAGTTGTGCAGAGACCCCATGTAAATTGTTACAAAAGTATCTAAGTATCTATTCTGTGCTCTCTGCAAAAAGCCAATGAAGTTAAAAACGTTATATCTTTTTCTGGCTGTTCAGTGCAGGAGATCAAGGAGAAAGTAGGGACACTTCAGTATCAAACCCGGGACTGTGTGCTGAGCTGTCAAAATCAGGACTGTCCCATGAAGAATGGGACAGTTGCGAGGTATGATAGAGGTTTATACAGATGCATCGGCTGGGGAGCCCATACAGATGCGGCACAACCTCAGGGAGTATGGAGAAGGGATCTATCACATCTCCCTTGATATGTTCTAAAGATAAGAGCAGTTTGAGAAGCTCTACTCTTCTTCAGGTCAGTTTTCCTAGGCACTTCAGTGAAATTCAAATGTGACAATGCTTTGGAAGTAGCTTACATAAGGAAACAAGGAGGGACTAGCAGTGAATCTTGAATTGTCAAGCGGATGCCTTGAGTAAAGCAGAGTAGTAACTGTGTCCAAAGCTCTTAAATTGGGTTACATCCAAATGGGGTCTTCCTTATCTTTTCCAGAGTCCCATCGCCATCAGTGACGGCAGTGGATGCGCTCTCAGGACTAGACAAACCTCTGAACATATGTCTTTCCCCCATTCCCTTTAATCCTCACTGTACTTTCCTGCAATCTTGCCGGAGTGGCAGTTCAGGAACCAAGTTACCAATAACGTAGAAGTTATTGAGTCAGGGTCCTCTCCTATACCTGAATCCAGAAAAGCTGAACCTTGCGGCCTGGAGGTTGAGAAGTTGAAGTTGAGAGAGCAGGGATGTTCTGAACAATTCATAGAGACACTATATGGTCACAGGCTCAAGGGGTTAATTCCTTTGAACCTTCTACCCCTATGGTACTTGATTTTCATCAATCTGGCCTACATTGTGGATTAAGCTTGAGCTCATTGAAGGTCCAGGTTCTTTTGGCCTCATCTGATTTAATGTGAAACCATGCAGATCACAATTTGATCCACAAGTGATTTTTTATTTCTCAAAATGATGTAATCCACAACTTTTGACAACCTTACTTTAACTTCTGGAGGTCCTGTGGGTTAGAGCCTTATAGATGAAGAGACAGAATGAATATAAAGACCGATCCAGGGTGACTGAAACCATGGAACATCTTAGCTTGTTTTGTAGAAGACCAAGGTACATTCCATCATAGCACAGAGCCAGCTTGCTGCAAGAGAAATAGAATACTCAAATCAGGCAAAATCTAAGGACCAAAAAGTTACTCTGCCATATTGTTTCATCAAATACATACTCAAAAGAAATTGGGCAAACAGTTCCAAATAGAGAATTCTGCCAATTCACACAATTCACACACTGAGTGAAATGGCCAACCAAGAACACAAATTAGAAGCTGATCACTAGGAGAGAAGGTCGTACAAAGAGGAAAGCACTGTCACCATCAGGGGGGCAGGTGGGAGTCATGTCAGGGACATTATACACAAGATACTACTATAGAAACTCCCCAGGCTAGTACATTATTTTCCAAATAGAAAGATAAGCCCAAAGAGAAATTTACCAATCCACTGAGATTGTCTAATATTTTGGCAGCCCCCATTAAACTGTGGTGCACTCCTGTCAAATGGCTCACGTATAGACCATTGACTAACATGTCAGGTTTTATCTGGATTGGGCATTCAAAAGCTGACTCTGGTGGGACTCGAACCCACAACCTTTGAATAACTTGTCATAAGCAACTAGAAGTCCAATGCGCTATCCATTGCGCCACAGAGCCTGGCGCATCGCGTCAGTCATTACTTACATACATACAGTTCATTAAATAGGAAGACAAGGCCAAAGAGAAATTTACCAATCCACTGAGGTTGTCTAATATTTTGGCAGCCCCCCATTAAACTATCCATGGTGCACTGTCAAATGGTTCTGAAAGGGGCCTCACATTAGTGATGTGCGGGTCAGATAAAACCCCACCCACACTCGACTTTCTCATTCCTTTTATAGGCCCACGCTGCCGATGAAGAGCTTGATGCGAACTCGCCCACAAATGGGGGTGCGAGGTCGTCCCAAGGGTCTTGCAGGTATGTGCCTAGGGCACAAAGCTGGGGAGGCACCAGGCACATACCTGCTCTGTCACCTACCCCATTTCTAGTCCCAACCCTCGCCAGCATCTTTGTGCGTAAACGCGCTTCTGCACACGAGCGCAGTCGTAATAGAGCTCAATATTGCCTAGGGTGCCTGGCCATGTTTAAGTGAGACTCGAGCCCACAACACCTTGTCCCATGTAACTAGAAGACCAATGTGCTATCTCTTGAGCCACAGAGCCGAGCATATCATGTCTGTCATTACCTACATACATAAAGTTCATTAAATTATATTACCATGTACAGGTATATAGTGAACTTGAGTGAAAAATGTGAGCTTGCTCATTGGCATCCAGTTCGGGCATGTAGTCCCCAAATTGGTAAATCTATAGGAGCGTCACAGTGTGATCTTCTTCTGCTTCTTTGTTCTTCAGTAAAATGCTGAAATTAAACAAAATATCCAGTCTTTCATTCTATTGTGCATGTGCTGGCCAGAGCCATCAAAGAATAAAGTGGGACTAGAACCAACATCCTTTGAAAGCCTTAGCATGACCAACTAAAAGTCCAAGACATTATCCATTATGCCACAGAGCCAGCCATTTGCCAATCACACACACCCACTGTGAGATCATATAGTACATCACTCTTTCACCAACAAATATTTATTTTCCAGGTACAATTGTATGGTCATGGGCACACGGGCTGTAGGCTCCGCTACTCTCAGCCTGCTTGAATCTAATTCAGATCATGAGAGATTGGGCATGGAGCAGATCCGCTTCTCTCAGCCTTCAAAAATGTGCTGAGATGGTAGCAAGGTGATGATATAGAAACACCCAAACTGGGGACATTCTTTCCCGTGAAAAGGAGCACCAGCCCACAGAAAAACTTTCACTGCCAGTAAAATTATTAATGGTGCGCTCCCCGCAATGGCTCAGGAAGGGGCAAGAAACAAACTCACACCCTAAGGAAACATTCCACTTTGAAGGATAACACACTTCCCATTGTACCACAGAGAAACCAGCAGAATGGTTAAGTATATCATAACTAACATTTCAGCTACAATTACACATTTGCGGCTCATCTATGAACCAATGATAAACCAAATGTCATGATTAGATTATCACTATGAGGGAATTAAAACACACCTTTGTGTAATTTGTATTAAATATATTAAAGGCTAACATACTGTTCATTGAGTGTAACAGCAGAATATAATGTGTTATCCATTGTGCTACAGAGCCAGCCATTTGCCAATCGAACAAACCCATTGTCTAATATTTTGGCAGCCCCCCATAAAACTATCAATGGCGCACTCCTGTCAATGGCTCTGGAAGGGGGCTCACATATAGACCATTCACTAACATGTCAGGTTTTATCTGGATTGGGCATTCAAAATCTGACTCTGGTGGGACTCGAACCCACAACCTTTGAATAACTTGTCACAAGCAACTAGAAGTCCAATGCGCTATCCATTGCGCCACAGAGCCTGGCACATAATGTGTGTCATCACTTACATACATACAGTTCATTAAATTATACTACCATTTACATGTATTATTTCATAAAATAGTGAACTTGACTGAAAGATGAGAGTGTGCTCAGCCGCACCCAGTTCAGGCATGCAGTCCCCAAATTGGTACATCTATAGGAGCACCACAGTGTGATCTTCCACCGCATTTTTGTTCTATAGAAACTCCCCGAACTAGAACATTAATTTCCACATAGGAAGACAAGCCCAAAGAGAAACTTACCAATCCACTGAGGTTGTCTAATATTTTGTCAGCTCCCCATTAAACCATCCATGGTGCACTGTCAAATGGCTCTGGAAGGGGCCTCACATTAGTGATGTGCGGGTCAGATAAAACCCAACCCACAATCGACTTTCACGTTCCTTTTATAGACCCACACTGCTGACGAAGAGCTTGATGCGAACTCACCCGCAAACCGGGTATGTGCCTAGAGCGCAAAGCTGGGGAGGAGCCATGCACATACCTGCTCTGTCACCTACCCCATGTCTGGTCCCATCTCTAACTAGCAGCAACTTGAATCTTTGTGCGTAAATGCGCATGCATAATCAAGCTCAATATCAGCCAGCGCCGTGGCTGGACAAGTTGCCTAGGGCACCAGGCCAGGCTCAGGTGAGACTCAAACCCACAACACCTTGTCACATGCAACTAGAAATCCAATGCGCTATCTCTTGCGCCACAGAGCCCGGCATATGATGACAGTCATTACCTACATACATAAAGTTCATTAAATTATACTACCATTTACAGGTATATAGTGAACTTGAGTGAAAAATGTGAGCATGCTCATTGGCATCCAGTTCGGGCATGTAGTCCCCAAATTGGTAAATCTATAGGAGCGCCACAGTGTGATCTTCTTCTGCTTCTTTGTTCTTCAGTAAAATGCTGAAATTAAACAAAATATCCAGTCTTTCACTCTATTGTGCATGTGCTGGCCAGAGCCATCAAAGAATAAAGAAGTGGAAGAAGATGACAGCTTTGTCATACAATGCCAGACTGAAATAGCCCAACTAAGAAAACTGAATTGAAGCTAATCACTAAACAGGGCCAGACATATGGGAAGGCAGTGCCGCTATAAGGAGAAGCCAAATCTGGTGGGAGTAGAACCAACATCCTTTGAAAGCCTTAGCATGACCATCTAAAAGTCCAAGACATTATCCATTATGCCACAGAGCCAGCCATTTTCCAATCACACACACCCACTGTGAGATCATATAGTACATCACTCTTCCAAAAACAAATATTTATTTTCCAGATTCAATTGTATGGTCATGGGCACACGGGCTGTAGGCTCCGCTACTCTCAGCCTGCTTGAATCTAATTCAGATCATGAGAGATTGGACATGGAGCAGATCCACTTCTCGCAGCCTTCAAACATGTGCTGAGATGGTAGCAAGTTGATGATATAGAAACACTCAAACTGGGGCAATTCTTTCCCCCGAAAAGGAGCACCAGCCCACAGAAAAACTTTCACTGCCAGTAAAATGATTAATGGTGTGCTCCCGTGCAATGGCTCAGGAAAGGGCAAGAATCAAACTCACACCCTAAGGAAACATTCCACTTTGAAGGATAACACACGTCCCATTGTACCACAGAGAAACCAGCAGAATGACCAAGTATAGCATAACTAACATTTCAGCTACAATTACACATTTGCGGCTCATCTATGAACCAATGATAAACCAAATGTCATGATTAGATTAACACTATGAGGGAATTAAAACACACCTTTGTATAATTTGTATTAAATATATTAAAGGCTAACATACTGTTCATTGAGTGTAACAGCAGAATATACTACTATGTCTAGATACAAAGACTGACTTAAGCAAGAATCAAACTCACACCCTAAGCTAATCATCCACTTTGAAAGCTAACATACTTTCCATTGTACCACAGAAAGACTGGGAGAATGAGCAAGTAGCATAGCTAGCATTTCAGCTACAATTACACATTTCAGCTACAATCATAAACAAGTCTAATCAGGACATCAGTTGGAAAGCTTTTCAGTGTTGACAATCTCTCAATGGTGCACTCTTGTCAAATGGCTGAGAAAGGGACTAACAAATGGACCAGTGATTAATAAGTTGGAATTTTATCTCCACCCCAGTCTCAAAAACTCTTTCTGGCGGGAATCCAGCCCAACACTTTTGAATGCCTTAGCTTGATCAACTATAAGTCCATTTTACTACCCATTGTACCAAAGATCCAGTAGCCAACCACACACCATGAGCCACACACACTGTGAGACCATACAGTACATTTGGTACAGTAGTCACCACTACAACTGCTTCTCTTTTCTTGGCAGCGCACGTTCCCCAATGGCAACTTACCATCGGCACACAAATGCAGGAGCAACTGTAACAGCACCACATATTCATTAAATGCCTTTACACGTATGGACCTGGGGTGTTTCAGATAACAAATCTTTCTGTAATTTGGATCTTCATACCTTAAAGCTACTAGAACATTATGTAAATATTAAATAAAACCAAATAGGCTGGTTTTGTTTCCAATAAGGAGTAATTATATCTTAGTTGGGATCAAGTACAAGCTACTGTTTTATTATTACTGAGAATTTTTTTTTGTGGATAAAATGGAATATGGGAGATCTTTCGGGATAAGAGGTTTCCAGATAACTGATCCCATACCTGTATTGCACACTTAGGGTATTTCAGCAACATTTCAGACCATACGGACCTATCAAGCTGATGGACACACATTAACAACCCATTTGTTATCCTTTTCTGCCATCTAGTGGTTATTAGTGTACAAAACAGTATACAAAGTCATTAGCATTTAGAAAGTGCAAAAATGCTCACAAAGGTCTCAATCATACGTGCTCCATATTAGAAAAGTGTGAATGCTTGATAAGATATACATATTAAACAAATGTGAAAGTACCCTGGTCCGGTGAAAAACATTTAACGAAAACAGCTGCCATGAGGGGGGATGGGAGAAGCATAGATACAAGTCTAATTAGTACCAATATATCAGTTGCAACACTTTTTAGTTTTGGCAATCTGTCTTTCCTGGTCATGCCTGGTAGCATAATCAATTACCTTTGGGTTAGCCCCCCCCAGTCACTAATGCAGAAGAAACACACACCCCCAACATGCATAAGGGTCCCCTCCTCCAATCCTCCCCCGTATTTTGTTTCTTCTGTCAGTAAGTTATCAGGCTGGGCACTCAACGATCCAAAAGGATCCGATTTCCTTGTGCAGTTCTTGCTGGCTCTCTCCATCCAAAGCTCTGCCAATAGCCTAGTTGTGCAGAGACCCCATGTAAATTGTTACAAAAATATCTAAGCATCTATTCTGTGCTCTCTGCAAAAAGCCAATGAAGTTAAAAACGTTATATCTTTTTCTGGCTGTTCAGTGCAGGAGATCAAAGAGAAAGTTGGGACATTTCAGTAACAAACCCAGGACTGTGGGCTGAGCTGTCAAAATCAGGACTGTCCCACGAAAAATGGGACAGTTTCGAGGTATGATAGAGGTCTATACAGATGCATCGGCTGGGGAGCCCATACAGATGCGGCACAACCTCAGGGAGTATGGAGAAGGGATCTATCATATCTCCCTTGACATGTTCTAAAGATAAGAGCAGTTCGAGAAGCTCTACTCTTCTTCAGGTCAGTTTTCCTAGGCACTTCAGTGAAATTCAAATGCGACAATGCTTTGGAAGTAGCTTACATAAGGAAACAAGTAGGGACTAGCAGTGAATCTTGAATTGTCAAGCGGATGCCTTGAGTAAAGCAGAGTAGTAACTGTGTCCAAAGGTCTTAAATTGGGTTACATCAAAAATGGGTCTTCCTTATCTTTTCCAGGGTCCCATCGCCATCAGCGACGGCAGTGGATGCGCTCTTAGGACTAGACAAACCTCTGAACATATGTCTTTCCCCTATTCCCTTTAATCTTCACTGTGCTGAAGATAATACTTTCCTGCAATCTTGCCGGAGTGGCAGTTCAGGAACCAAGTTACCAATAACGTAGAAGTTATTGAGTCAGGGTCTTTCCTATACGCGTATCCAGAAACGCTGAACCTTGCGGCCTGGAGGTTGAGAAGTTGAAGTTGAGAGAGCAGGGATGTTATGAACAATTCATAGAGACAATTTTAAAACCAGGAAATATTGTCACAGGCTCAAGGGGTTAATTCCTTTGAACCTTCTACTCCTATGATATTTATCAATCTGGCCTACATTGTGGATTAAGCTTGAGCTCATCGAAGGTCCAGGTTCTTTTGGCCTCATCTGATTTAATGTGAAACCATGCAGATCACAATTTGATCCACAAGTGCTTTTTAATAAAATATAGAACTTGAGTTCCAGAATGATAGTATGCCAAGTGGCTCCTAGTTTGGGCACCCAATCCCTAATTTCAGCAGACCTCCCCACCAACACAGCCAGATGTTGTAGGTCAGAACAATCAGACTAATGTTATAGCACAATTCCATTAATTTTTGTTGTTATTTTGGGCAAGGACAATTTCCCAAAAACAGACAACCAAATGGCTGCCCACTTATTCACCAATGATCACATCATCTGAGAATTTACATCCACAACTTTTGACAAACTTACTTTAACTTCTGGAGGTCCTGTGGGTTAGAGCCTTATAGATGAAGAGACAGAATGAATATAAAGACCAATCCAGGGTGACTGAAACCATGGAACATCTTACCTTGTTTTGTAGAAGACCAAGGTACATTCCAGTCAAAGCTGACTGTGGAGGGACTCAAACCCACAACCTTTGAATGACTTGTCACAAGCAACTAGAAGTCCAATGCGCTATCCATTGTGCCACAGAGCCTGGCACATAAGGTGTGTCATTACTTACATACATACAGTTCATTAAATTATGCTACCATTTACATGTATTATTTCATAAAATAGTGAACTTGACTGAGAGATGAGAGTGTGCTCAGCCGCACCCAGTTCAGGCATGCAGTCCCCAAATTGGTACATCTATAGGAGCACCACAGTGTGATCTCCCACTGCATCTTTGTTCTATAGAAACTCCCCAAACTATTACATTATTTTCCACATAGGAAGACAAGCCCAAAGAGAAACTTACCAATCCACTGAGGTTGTCTAATATTTTGGCAGCCCCCCATTAAACTATCCATGGTGCTCTGTCAAATGGTCTCACATTAGTGATGTGCGGGTCAGATAACACCCCCCCACACACTCACATACCTTTTATAGAGGCACACCACTGATGAAGAGCTTGATGCGAACTCGCCCGCAAATGGGGGTGCGAGGTTGGCCCAAACTCTACCAGCCCAAGGGTCTTGCTGGTATATGCCTAGGGCGCAAAGCTGGGGAGGCACCAGGCACATACCTGTTCTGTCACCTACCCCATTTCTGGTCCCATCCCTCCCCAGCAGCCATTTGAATCATTGTGCGTAAATGCACTTCTGCGCAGTCGTAAACGAACTCAATATCAGCCAGCGCTGCGACAGGCCAAGTTGCCTAGGGCGCCTGGCCAGGCTCAGGTGAAACTCGAACCCACAACACCTTTACTCATACAGCTAGTAGTCCAATGCGCTATCTCTTGCGCCACAAAGCCCGGCATATGACGTCTATCATTACCTTCATACATAAAGTTCATTAAATTATACTACCATTTACAGGTATATAGTGAACTTGAGTGAAAAATTTGAGCATGCTCATTGGCATCCAGTTCGGGCATGTAGTCCCCAAATTGGTAAATCTATAGGAGCGCCACAGTGTGATCTTCTTTGTTCTTCAGTAAAATGCTAAAATTAAACAAAATATCCAGTCTTTCACTCTATTGTGCATGTGCTGGCCAGAGCCATCAAAGAATAAAGAAGTGGAAGAAGATGATCGCTTTGTGGTGAAAAAACTCGGCTTTGTCACACAATGCCAGACTGAAATAGCCCAACTAAGAAAACAGAATTGAAGCTGATCACTAAACAGGGCCAGACATATGGGAAGGCAGTGCCGCTATAAGGAGAAGCCAAATCTGGTGGGACTAGAATCAACATCCTTTGAAAGCCTTAGCATGACCATCTAAAAGCCCAAGACATTATCCATTATGCCACAGAGCCAGCCATTTGCCAATCACACACACCCACTGTGAGATCATATAGTACATCACTCTTTCACCAACAAATATTTATTTTCCAGGTTCAATTGTATCGTCACGGGCACACGGGCTGTAGGCTCCGCTACTCTCAGCCTGCTTGAATCTAATTCAGATCATGAGAGATTGGGCATGGAGCAGATCCGCTTCTCACAGCCTTCAAAAATGTGCTGAGATGGTAGCAAGGTGATGATATAGGAACACCCAAACTGGGGCCGTTCTTTCCCCCGAAAAGGAGCACAAGCCCACAGAAAAACTTTCACTGCCAGTAAAATTATTAATGGTGTGCTAACGTGCAATGGCAAGAATCAAACTCACACCCTAAGGAAACATTCCACTTTGAAGGATAACACACTTTCCATTGTACCACAGAGAGAAACCAGCAGAATGGCCAAGTATAGCATAACTAACATTTCAGCTACAATTACACATTTGCGGCTCATCTATGAACCAATGATAAACCAAATGTCATGATTAGATTATCACTATGAGGCAATTAAAACACACCTTTGTATAATTTGTATTAAATATATTAAAGGCTAACATACTGTTCATTGAGTGTAACAGCAGAATATAATGTGTTATCCATTGTGCCAAAGAGCCAGCCATTTGCCAATCGCACTAAACCACTGTCTAATATTTTGGCAGCCCCCCCCCACAAAACTATAAATGGCGCACTCCTGTCAATGGCTCTGGAAGGGGGCTCACATATAGACCATTGACTAACATGTCAGGATTTATCTGGATTGGGCATTCAAAATCTGACTCTGGTGGGACTCGAACCCACAACCTTTGAATAGCTTGTCACAAACAACTAGAAGTCCAATGCGCTATCCATTGCGCCACAGAGCCTGGCACATGACGTCTGCCATCACTTACATACATACAGTTCATTAAATAGGAAGACAAGCCCAAAGAGAAACTTACCAATCCACTGAGGTTGTCTAATATTTTGGCAGCCCCCCATTAAACTATCCATGGTGCACTGTCAAATGGCTCTGGAAGGGGCCTTACATTAGTGATGTGCGGGTCAGATAAAACCCCACCCACACTCGACTTTCTTATTCCTTTTATAGACCCACTCTGCAGATGAAGAGCTTGATGGGAACTCGCCCACAAATGGGGGGGAGAGGTCAGCCCAAACTCAACCAGCCCAATGCACAAAGCTGGGGAGGCACCAGGCACATATCTGCTCTGTCACCTACCCCATTTCTGGTCCCATCACTAGCCAGCAGTTGCTTGAATATTTGTGCGTAAATGCGCTTCTGCGTCTTGCGCATGCGTAATCAAGCTCAATATTAGCCAGCGCCACAGTAGTCCAAGTTGCCTGGCCAGGCTTAGGTGAGACTCAAACCCACAACACCTTGTCACATGCAACTAGAAGTCCAATGCGCTATCTCTTGTGCCACAGAGCCCGGCATATCATGTCTATCATTACCTACATACATAAAGTTCATTAAATTATACTACCATTTACAGGTATATAGTGAACTTGAGTGAAAAATGTGAGCATGCTCATTGGCATCCAGTTCGGGCATGTAGTCCCCAAATTGGTAAATCTATAGGAGCGCCACAGTGTGATCTTCTTCTGCTTCTTTGTTCTTCAGTAAAATGCTGAAATTAAACAAAATATCCATTCTTTCACTCTATTGTGCATGTGCTGGCCAGAGCCATCAAAGAATAAAGTGGGACTAGAACCAACATCCTTTGAAAACCTTAGCATGACCAACTAAAAGTCCAAGACATATGTCTTTCCCCCATTCCCTTTAATCTTCACTGTGCTGAAGATGATACTTTCCTGGAGTGGCAGTTCAGGAACCAAGTTACCAATAACGTAGAAGTTATTGAGTCAGGGTCTTTCCGATACGCGAATCCAGAAACACTGAACCTTGTGACCTGGAGGTTGAGAAGTTGAAGTTGGGAAAGCAGGGATGTTCTGAACAATTCATAGAGACACTTTTAAGGCCAGGAAATATGGTCACAGGCTCAAGGGGTTAATTCCTTTAAACCTTCAGCTGCTCTGTCACCTACCCCATGTCTGGTCCCATTTCTCCCCAGCAGCCACTTGAATCTATGTGCATAAATGCGCTTCTGCGCACGCGTAATCGAGCTCAATATCAGCCTGCGCCATAGCTAGCCAAGTTGCCTAGGGCACCTAGCCAGGCTCAGGTTAGACTCGAACCCACAACACCTTGTCTCATGCAACTAGAAATCCAATGCGCTATCTCTTGAGCCACAGAGCCCATTACCTACATACATAAAGTTCATTCAATTATACTACCATTTACATGTATTATTTCATAAAATAGTGAACTTGACTCAAAGATGAGAGTGTGCTCAGCCGCACCCAGTTCAGGCATGTAGTCCCCAAATTGGTACATCTATAGGAGCACCACAGTGTGATCTTCCACTGCATCTTTGTTCTATAGAAACTAGTACATTATTTTCCACATAGGAAGACAAGCCAAAGAGAAACTTACCAATCCACTGAGGTTGTCTAATATTTTGGCAGCCCCCCATTAAACTATCCATGGTGCACTGTCAAATGGCTCTGGAAGGGGCCTCCCATTAGTGATGTACAGGTCAGATAAAACCCCACCCACACTCTACTTTCACCGTCCTTTTATAGATCCACCTGATGAAGAGCTTGATGTGAACTCGCCCACTACCCGCAAATGAGGTGCAAGGTCGGCCAAACGTCTTGCGGGTATGTGCCTAGGGTGCAAAGCTGGGGAGGTGTCAGGCACATACCTGCATACCTACCCCATGTCAGGTCCCAGCTCTCCCCAGCAGTCATTTGAATCTTTGTGCGTAAATGTGCTTCTGCGCACGCGTAATTGAGCTCAATATCAGCCAGTGCCATAGCCAGCCAAGTTGCCTAGGGTGCCTGATCAGGCTCAGGTGAGACTCAAACCCACAACACTTTGTCTCATGCAACTTTAAATCCAATGCGCTATCTCTTGTGCCACAGAGCCCAATGCGCTATCTCTTGCGCCACAGAGCCCATTACCTACATACACAAGTTCATTAAATTATACTACCATTTACATGTATTATTTCATAAAATAGTGAACTTGACTGAAAGATGAGAGTGTGCTCAGCCACACCCAGTTCAGGCATGCAGTCCCCAAATTGGTACATCTATAGGAGCACCACAGTGTGATCTTCCACCGCATCTTTGTTCTATAGAAACTCCCCAAACTAGTACATTATTTTCCACATAGGAAGACAAGCCCAAAGAGAAACTTACCAATCCACTGAGGTTGTCTAATATTTTAGCAGCCCCCCATTAAACTATCCATGGTGCACTGTCAAATGGCTCTGGAAGGGGCCTCACATTAATGATGTGCGGGTCAGATAAAACCCCACCCACACTACACTTTCTCATTCCTTTTATAGACCCACGCTGCCGATGAAGAGCTTGATGCGAACTAACCGCAAATGGGGGTGCGAGGTCGTCCCAAACTCGACCAGCCCAAGGGTCTTGCAGGTATGTGCCTAGGATACAAAGCTGGGAAGGCACCAGGCACATACCCCATTTCTGGTCCCATCCCTCGCCAGCAGTCGCTTGAATCTTTGTGCGTAAATGCACTTCTGCATCTTGCGCAATCGAGCCCAATATTAGCCAGCGCCATAGCAGTTCAAGTTGCCTAGGGTGCCTGGCCAGACTTAGGTGAGACTCGAACCCACAACACCTTGTCATATTCAACTAGAAGTCCAATGTGCTATCTCTTGAGCCACAGAGCCCAGCATATCATGTTTATCATTACCTACATACAAAAAGTTCATTAGATTATATTACCATTTACAGGTATATAGTGAACTTGAGTGAAAAATGTGAGCATGCTCATTGGCATCCAGTTTGGGCATGTGGCCCCCAAATTGGTAAATCTATAGGAGCGCCACAGTGTGATCTTCTTCTGCATCCTTGTTCTTCAGTAAAATGCTGAAATTAAACAAAATATCCAGTCTTTCACTCTATTGTGCGTGTGCTGGCCAGAGCCATCAAAGAATAAAGAAGTGGAAGAAGATGACAGCTTTGTCACACAATGCCAGACTGAAATAGCCCAACTAAGAAAACAGAATTGAAGCTGATCACTAAACAGGGCCAGACATATGGGAAGGCAGTGCCGCTATAAGGAGAAACCAAATCTGGTGGGACTAGAACCAACATCCTTTGAAATCCTTAGCATGACCATCTAAAAGTCCAAGACATTAACCATTATGCCACAGAGCCAGCCATTTGCCAATCACACACACCCACTGTGAGATCATATAGTACATCACTCTTTCACCAACAAATATTTATTTTCCAGGTTCAATTGTATGGTCATGGGCACACGGGCTGTAGGCTCCGCTACTCTCAGCCTGCGTGAATCTAATTCAGATCATGAGAGATTGGGCATGGAGCAGATCCGCTTCTCGCAGCCTTCAAACGTGCTGAGACGGTAGCAAGGTGATGATATAGAAACACCCAAACTGGGACCATACTTTTCTGCGAAAAGGAGCACCAGCACAATTGCAGGAGGAACTGTAACAGCACCACATTTTAATTAAATGCCTTTACAGGTATGGGATCTGTTATCCAGAATGCTCAAGACCTGGGGTGTTTCAGTTAACAAATATTTCTGTAATTTGGATCTTCATACCTTAAAGCTACTAGAAAATCATGTAAATATTAAATAAACCCAAATAGCCTGGTTTTGCTTCCAATAAGGAGTAATTATATCTTAGTTGGGATCAAGTACAAGCTACTGTTTTATTATTACTGAGAATGTTTTTGGATAAAATGGAATATGGGAGATCTTTCAGGTTAAGAGGTTTCCAGATAACGGATCCCATACCTGTATTGCACACTTAGGGTATTTCAGCAACATTTCAGACCATACGGCCCTATCAAGCTGATGGACACACATTAACAACCCATTTGTTATCCTTTTCTGCCATCTAGTGGTTATTAGTGTACAAAACAGTATACAAAGTTATTACAATTTAGAAAGTGCAAAAATGTTCACAAAGATCTCAATCATACGTGCTCCATATTAGAAAAGTGTGAGTGCTTGATTAGATAAACATATTAAACACATGTGAAAATACCCTGATCCGGTCAAAAACATTTAAGGAAAACAGCTGCCATGAGGGGGATGGTAGAAGCATGGATACAAGTCTAATTAGTACCAATATATCAGTTGCAACACTTTTTAGTTTTGGCAATCTGTCTTTCCTGGTCATCCCTGGTAGCATAAGCAATTACCTTGGGTTAGCCCCCCCGGTCAGTAATACATAAGAAACACACACCCCCAACATGCATAAGGGTCCCCTCCTCCAATCCTCCCCCGTATTTTGTTTCTTCTGTCAGTAAGTTATCAGGCTGGGCACTCAACGATCCAAAAGGATCCGATTTCCGTGTGCAGTTCTTGCTGGCTGTCTCCATCCAAAGCTCCGCCAATAGCCTAGTTTTGCAGAGACCCCATGTAAATTGTTACAAAAGTATCTAAGCATCTATTCTGTGCTCTCTGCAAAAAGCCAATGAAGTTAAAAACTTTATATGTTTTTCTGGCTGTTCAGTGCAGGAGATCAAAGAGAAAGTCGGGACATTTCAGTAACAAACCCAGGACTGTGGGCTGAGCTGTCAAAATCAGGACTGTCCCATGAAAAATGGGACAGCTGTGAGGTATGATAGAGGTCTATACAGATGCATCGGCTGGGGAGCCCATACAGATGCGCCACAACTTCAGGGAGTATGGAGAAGGGATCTATCACATCTCCCTTGACATGTTCTAAAGATAAGAGCCGTTCGAGAAGCTCTACTCTTCTTCAGGTCAGTTTTCCTAGGCACTTCAGTGAAATTCAAATGCGACAATGCTTTGGAAGTAGCTTACATAAGGAAACAAGGAGGGACTAGCAGTGAATCTTGAATTGTCAAGCGGATGCCTTGAGTAAAGCAGAGTAGTAACTGTGTCCAAAGGTCTTCAATTGGGTTACATCCAAATGGGGTCTTACTTATCTTTTCCAGAGTCCCATCGTCATCAGCGACGGCAGTGGATGCGCTCTCAGGACTAGACAAACCTTTGAACATATGTCTTTCCCCTATTCATTTTAATCTTCACTGTGCTGAAGATGATACTTTCCTGCAATCTTGCCGGAGTGGCAGTTCAGGAACCAAGTTACCAACAACGTAGAAGTTAGTTAGGTTCAGGGTCCTCTCCTATACCCGAATCCAGAAACGCTGAACCTTGCGGCCTGGAGGTTGAGAAGTTGAAGTTGAGAGAGCAGGGATGTTATGAACAATTCATAGAGACACTTTCAAGACCAGGAAATATGGTCACAGGCTCAAGGGGTTAATTCCTTTGAACCTTCTGCCCCTATCATACTTGATTTTCATCAATCTGGCCTACATTGTGGATTAAACTTGAGCTCATTGAAGGTCCAGGTTCTTTTGGCCTCATCTGATGTAATGTGAAACCATGCAGATCACAATTTGATCCACAAGTGCTTTTTAATAAAATATAGAACTCGAGTTCCAGAATGATAGTATGCCAAGTGGCTCCTAGTTTGGGCACCCAATCCCTAATTTCAGCAGACCTCCCCACCAACACAGCCAGATGTTGTAGGTCAGAACAATCAGACTAATGTTATAGTACAATTCCATTTAATTTTGTTGTTATTTTGGGCAAGGACAATTTCCCAAAACCAAATGGCTGTCCACTTATTCACCAATGATCACATCATCTGAGAATTCACATCCACAACTTTTGACAACCTTAATTTAACTTCTGGAGGTCCTGTGGGTTAGAGCCTTATAGATGAAGAGACAGAATGAATATAAAGACCAATCTAGGGTGACTGAAACCATGGAACATCTTACCTTGTTTTGTAGAAGACCAAGGTACATTCCATCATAGCACAGAGCCAGCTTGCTGCAAGATAAATAGAATACTCAACTCAGGCAAAATTTAAGGACCAAAAAGTTACTCTGAATTCTGCCACTTCACACAAAGCTTAAGTGAAATGGCCAACTAAGAACACAAATTAGAAGCTGATCACTAGGAGAAAGAAGGGCTTACAAAGAGGAAAGCGCTGTCACAGGTGGGAGTCATGTCAGGGACATTATACACAAGGTACTACTTGTAAAATAGTGAACTTGACTGAAAGATGAGAGTGTGCTCAGCCGCACCCATTTCAGGCATGCAGTCCCCAAATTGGTACATCTATAGGAGCACCACAGTGTGATCTTCCACCGCATCTTTGTTCTATAGAAACTCCCCGAACTAGTACATTATTTTTCACATAGGATGACAAGCCCAAAGAGAAACTTACCAATCCACTGAGGTTGTCTAATATTTTGGCAGCCCCCCATTAAACCATCCATGGTGCACTGTCAAATGGCTCTGGAAGGGGCCTCACATTAGTGATGTGCGGGTCAGATAAAACCCCACGCTTGACTTTCACAGACCCACCCTGCCGATGAAGAGCTTGATGCAAACTCACCTGCAAATGGGTCGTCCCAAACGGCTTGCGGGTATGTGCCTAGGGCGCAAAGCTGGGGAGCCGCCAGGCACGTACCTGCTCTGTCATCTACCCCATGTCTGGTCCCATCTCTCCCCAGCAGCCACTTGAATCTTTGGGCACAGTCAAGCTCAATACCAGCCAGGACCATTGCCGACGGCACCTGGCCAGGCGATACTTGAACCCACAACACTTGTCTCATGCAAGTAGAAGTCCAATGTGCTATCTCTTGCGCCACAGAGACCGGCATATGATGTCTATCATTACCTACATACATAAAGTTCATTAAATTATACTACCATTTACAGGTATATAGTGAACTTGAGTGAAAAATGTGAGCATGCTCATTGGCAATCAGTTCGGGCATGTAGTCCCCAAATTGGTAAATCTATAGGAGCACCACAGTGTGATCTTCTTCTGCTTCTTTGTTCTTCAGTAAAATGCTGAAATTAAACAAAATATCCAGTCTTTCACTCTATTGTGCATGTGCTGGCCAGAGCCATCAAAGAATAAAGTGGGACTAGAACCAACATCCTTTGAAAGCCTTAGCATGACCAACTAAAAGTCCAAGACATTATCCATTATGCCACAGAGCCAGCCATTTGCCAATCACACACACCCACTGTGAGATCATATAGTACATCACTCTTTCACCAACAAATTATTTTCCAGGTTCAATTGTATGGTCATGGGCACACGGGCTGTAGGCTCCGCTACTCTCAGCCTGCTTGAATCTAATTCAGATCATGAGAGATTGGACATGGAGCAGATCCGCTTCTCGCAGCCTTCAAACATGTGCTGAGATGGTAGCTCCCGTGCAATGGCTCAGGAAGGGGCAAGAATCAAACTCACACCCTAAGGAAACATTCCACTTTGAAGGATAACACACTTCCCATTGTACCACAGAGAAACCAGCAGAATGACCAAGTATAGCATAACTAACATTTCAGCTACAATTATTATCAGGTTAGATTATCACTATGAGGAAAATAGAACACACACCTTTGCATTACTTGTATTAAATATATTAAAGGCTGACAAACTGTTCATTGAGTGGAACAGCAGGATATACTACTATGTCTGTACAGTCTATACAATACGGTGCTGTCTGTCAGTTTTTCTGTGGCACAATGGGAAGAATGTTAGCCTTCAAAGTGGAAGGTTTCATTAGTTTGTGAGTTTGATTCTTGCTTAAAGGGATACTGTCATGGGAAAACATGAATAATGCAAAAGAGCAAACAGATTTTGTTATATTCGGTTTTGAAATCTGACATGGGCCTATTGTCAATTTCCCAGCTGCCCCAGTCATTCCGCAATGGCCACTTACCATTGGCACACAAATGCAGGAGCAACTGTAACAGCACCACAGGTATGGGACCTGTTATCCAGAATGCTGAGGACCTGGGGTGTTCCAGATAATGGATCTTTCAGTAATTTGGGTCTTCATACCTTAAGTCTACTAGAAATTGATGTGAATATTAAATAAACCCAATAGGCTGGTTTTGCTTCCAATAAAGAGTAATTATATCTTAGTCGGGATCAAGTACAAGCTACTGTTTTATTTTTACAGATATATCCGGATAATAGGTTTCCGCATAACGGATCCCATACCTGTATTGCATAATAGGGCATTACAGCAACATTTCAGACCACACGGCTCTATCAAGCTGATGGATACACATTAACAACCCATTTGTTATCCTTTTCCGCCATCTAGTGGTTATTAGTGTACAAAACAGTATACAAAGTCATTACAATTTAGATTAGAAAGTGAAAAAAGGTCCACAAAGGTCTCAAACATACATGCTCCATATTAGAAAAGCATGAATGGTTGAGTGTGGGGGGTGCTTCTTCTGTTTTGAATTGCTCCTTACATAGAAAATATTCCATTTCAACCCATTTTCTTTCTGTTTACCTTTCAGGTGCCAATGAAGGATACGGACCAGATGAACAGCAACATAGTACAGTAAAGGTAAGTGTCTGGGACAGCAAATTCCCCTTTATCTTTTGATTGAGTAAGAACATCATATTTCATGCTGGGTATTTTATCCACCCATATGAATCTGGATATTAGTGAGCGTAACTTAACCAATTATTTTACAGGGATTCTTATGGGAATAGGTAATATAAAATCTGTGGCATAATAAATATTTTTATTGCCTGAATCACTCCAAACCATGGACAAAACACACATTAAATTGATTGTTATCATGTGTTCTGAATCAGGAGGGTCCTTGCTTAATTTTTATTAAACAATTATTTTATTAAGCATATCAAGATGAACATAGGTCAGCAGTGTAAATTACATTTGTACATAATGCTTTCATATTACATTGAAGTAAAACAATAAAAGACACAGTTTTCCACACCCTAGCCATTGCCAATGGAGTGGCTTTTTATTGTATAAGCTGTTCCTCTGTATAAAAGGTTTTTGAGCTCCTCCAGGGACCCCAGTACCTGTGCTTCCCGAAATGTGGCAGCATTAGTCAGAGATGGCTCTGCCAACCTCCAGGCAACTGTCAGTTGTGTAGCTAAGCAATACAGGAAGGGATTTGGGACAGGCAGGTGGAACTTTAAAGTTTGTAATGAGTAGTATCCATGACATGAAAAGGTTAACATAATACTTTTAAGTTTGCTAAAGGTTGATCTGGGGATTACATTCAGAGTTTGCAGAAATATATATTAATTTGGATAAGACCACCATCTTGAATAGATTTGTGTCCGGTTAGGGATAGGGGAGATGCTCCCAAGTCTCTGTCCTGGTTTCTAAGTATCTGAGTATAGCATTAATATTAAGCGCAGCATATTTATTCAAGTCTGTATGAATCCACACAGCAAAGTATTTAAAGGTGTGCACCCATGTTAATCTGTGGGCCTGGTCAGGTTTACCATGTTGCCCAGTTTGAGCCCTTCCACCACTTGATTTAATTTGGCATGCTAGGGGTTCCATTGCAATTGCAAATAGGAGAGGAGACATTGGCTACTGAGAGGGTGTAATATGCCTTGATACATTTACAGAAAACATCCCAATGTAAAGCCAATGATTTTTTGTTCTCACCAGTAATATGAGGGGTCTGGGTTTTCCAC
Organism: Xenopus laevis; assembly: GCF_017654675.1. NCBI lineage: Eukaryota > Metazoa > Chordata > Amphibia > Anura > Pipidae > Xenopus > Xenopus laevis. Next base: position 9,911,736 of record NC_054385.1, read on the forward strand.
CAGACCAGGGTAGACTCCATTTTATAGTGAGATATCAAGATTAATATAATCCCACTGAGACCAGCCAACTAAGGACACAGAATACAAGTTGATGACTAAGGAAAAGGGTCCCATACATAGAGGAAAGCAGGGCCATCGGGGGGACATCATACACAAGTCTAATCAGGACATCAGTTGGAAAGCTTTTTAGTTCTGGCAAACTGTCTATGGTGCACTGCAGTCCTGGCTTAGGAAGGGGCTCATATATGGACCAATGATTAACCAAACTTCATGGGTAGATTATCACTATGAGGGAATTAGAAGACACACCTTTGTATAACTTGTATTAAATATATTAAAGGCTAACATACTGTTTATTGAGTGTAATAGCAGGATATACTACTATGTCTAGATACAAAGACTGACTTAGGTAGGAATCTAATAACCATAAGAAACCTTCCACCTTCAAGGATAACACACTAGCCATTGTACCACAGAAAGATCAGCCAAACAAGAGAGATTTGCATAACTAACATTTCAGCTACAATTATTATTGCACTAAATACATAATTAATAAATTGGGCAAAATATAAATCTACAGATAAACAATTCCGCCAGTTTGAGCAATGTATAGGAAGACAAGTGAAAGGCCTATGAGAGAAATCATAAACAAGTCTAATCAGGACATCAGTTGGAAAGCTTTTCAGTGTTGACAATCTCTCAATGGGGCACTCTTGTCAAATGGCTGAGAAAGTGACTCACATATGGACCAGTGATTAATAAGTTGGGTTTTAAAAAAGCTGACTCTGATGGAACTCGAACCCACAACATTTGAATGCCTTATAGCTTGTTCAACTAGTAGTCCAATGTACTAACCATTGTGCCACAGAGCCAGTAGGCAACCACACACTATGAGCCACACACACTGTGAGACCATACAGTACATTTGGTACAGTAGTCACCACTACAACTGCTTCTCTTTTCTTGGCAGCGCACGTTCCCCAATGGCAACTTACCATCGGCACACAAATGCAGGAGCAACTGTAACAGCACCACATATTCATTAAATGCCTTTATAGGTATGTGATCTGTTATCCAGAATGCTCAGGACCTGGTGTGTTCCAGATAATGGATCTTTCTGTAATTTGAAATCTACTAGAAATTCATGTACATATTAAAAAAAGCCAATAGGCTGGGTTTGCTTCCTATAAGGAATAATTATAGCTTAGTTGGGATCAAATACAAGCTACTGTTTTATTATTACAGAGAAAAAGGAAATCATTTTTAAAAATGTTGATTATTTGGATAAAATGGAAAATGGGAGATGATCTGTCAGGATAATAGGTGTTTTAGATTAAAGATTCCATATCTGTATTGCACACTTAGCATTAAAGCAACATTTCAGACCATACGGCCCTATCAAACTGAAGGATGCGCATTAACAACCCATTTGTTATCCTGTTCCGCCATCTAGTGGTTATTAGTGTACAAAACAGTATACAAAGTCATTACAATTACAAGTGCAAAAATGTCCACTAAGGTCTCAAACATACGTGCTCCATATTAGAAAAGTGTGAGTGCTTGATGAGATATACATATTAAACACATGTGAAAGTACCCTGGTCCGGTGGAAAACATTTAAGTAAAACGCTGCCATGAAGGGGGGGTCCGGAAGGGGTCCATGGACAGCAGCCCCGGTGGGTCCGGTGCCCCCAGTCCGACACTGCTCCCCTTTGTATCTTCTATCAATAAGTTTGCAGGCTGGGCACTCAACAATCCGAAATGATCCGATTACCGGTTGCAGTTCTTGCTGACTCTCTCCACCCAAAGCTCCACCTAGTTGTGCAGAGACCCCATGTGGCAGGGGTTTTTTCTTGTTGGTGCGCATATTAGCTTATGTAGTGATGTCATCATGCGCTTTTTGATGTTAAAGCAGCCATTTGCCTCGCCATTCATGCCCAAGAGTGAGCTTGATTCAGCATGGATCCGGCCTTGCCTGCTGTTTTCTTATTAAAGGCATCTACGAAAAGAGCTTGGTACTCAAATTCTCTATTTGCAGTGACTCTGTCCCTGCCGAAGAATCTTGGAGTAGGAAACACCAAAGAATGGAGGAGAGTACAGAAGTCAGACTCTGCAGAGCATGTGACAACCCAGCGATGAAAAACAGAAAATGATGTCAGCCATGTTTTCAAGATTACGCCTCGAATAATATGGACAGACAGTCTGTTCTTCAGTACCCTTAAATCAAGAGAGTATTATGATATGGATTAAGGAGACAGTGTCTGTCACCTTGAGACAGCCAACAACTTCTATGGAGCCTAGAGCCTCTAAATCTGCATAGCAATATCTTTCCTTGGGGGAAAGGTCTCTCCAAGATTCTCCAAGGTCCTAGAAGTATTCATCGCTCAGCTGAGGTTGCAGGGGATAGAAGTGTACCATTACCTGGATGACCTCTTGATTGACCTCAACGAATTAGATTTTTAGAAGGCGCACACCCAATTTTAATTCAATAGTGAGGTGCTTGTCCCATGAAGACCGCCCAAACAAAGTCTCCCAAAAATTCAATATAATTATAAATATAGGGACTGCACACTCATATTTAAAAATGGATAATTTTATTACATTTACAAAAATACACTTACATTTTCAGCTATGGCCCAATAATGGCCCATGGCCCATGGCCCAGTATTGGCCCTACGCGTTTCGACCACAACCGTGGGCTTCATCAGGGGCAAAACTCATAAATTATTGCAAAAAGGATAAAAGGCAGAGCGAATGTGTCCAATGAACAGGTTTAAATACCTTTGTGATACCCTACATAGTCTCCCTACATACAAGAAGTGGCGTGTGACGTCACATCCGCCTGTAGCACAGAAGCGTGTATACCAGGAAATGCGTTGCAATCCAAATGGAATGCACATGCGTTGCAGCAACGCCTATTGTGAACGTCACATCCGCCCACTCTTATAGAGCTATGAGGAAGTTATCTTATGGAGCGCAATTGTGTTCCAGCGTCAATCAAGTCAATTGAATGCAAAAAAAGGTGGTATTTTCCAGAATTAATACCTTCCACCTTATATTTCATTTTAATTTCAAATAGTTTCAAAATGCCCACAATAAGCTACAGAAAACTTCCTCACCTCAACTAATTATCGTTAGCCAATATAAATGAAAAAAAATTTTTAAAAATAAAAAAATAATGTATATACATAAAAGGAGACAAGGAAAAGAAGAAAACCAAAATCAAAAAAAGTATTTAACATAATGCATCATATGTCCTATGTCAATGAAGGTGTAGTCCTTGTCACCATATACTTCTCACATTACTGTCGTCACCTATAGAAAAAGGAGAACGTAAATCTTTCAATATTGTGTCAATATTGTGTCGAGATTGACCTCATCCACAGTTGTTGCAAATCAGTAAGTTGCTCCAACTGAGCATGCGCCGCCACGCTGGTCTCATTCCGAAGATTTCCTGGAGAGAAGAAGATGGCGCCCGTGAACTCCGAAATGTTGCTAGTGGTGCGCATGTGCGAAATGGCGCGCATGGTGCAAAATGGCGTTCGCAACACATTCATCAGACATTTCAAGCTTGATTTATTTTCTTAAGATCTTCATTTTTGGCCAATCTGATTAAATTGTTAAGTAGCCTTGTATCCCTCCCTTAATGCTATGGTATTTCTCAAAGGTTATTGATTATGCTGCCAGGGATGACCAGGAAAAGAGAAAATGTATTCATACTTGCCGTTATTTTATTTTCCTGGTCATCCCTACGGCAGCATTCCCACCATTATCTCTGGTAAGCTTGGATTACTAAAACGGGGAGGATTGGAGGAGGGGGACTTTTATGCGTGTTGGGGGCGTGTGTTTCTTTTGTATTACTGATGGGGATCGCTAAACCAAAGATCATGCTGCCGTAGGGATGACCAGGAAAAGAAAATTATGGTTTGTATGAATACAGTTTCTCTTATGGTGCACTCAGAAAAGGGCCTTACATATTGACCTCCTATGATTAACAAGCTGGGTATTACCTCTGCTAGACACTTGTGGCTTTGGTGGGACTTGAACCCAAAACCATCGAATGACTTAACAACTGAAAGACCATTGTGCTACAGAGCCTGATGACTATAACTGCCTAAACACAACCATACATGTGAAACCATATAGATCACAATTTGATCCACAAGTGCTTTTTAATAAAATATAGAAGTCGAGTTCCAGAATGATAGTATGCTAAGTGGCTCCCAGTTTGGGCACCCAATCCCTAATTTCAGCAGACCTCCCCACCAACACAGTCAGATGTTGTAGGTCAGAACAATCAGACTAATGTTATAGCTCTTCCACCGCATCCTTGTTCTATAGAAACTCCCTGAGCTAGTACATTATTTTCCACATAGGAAGACAAGCCCAAAGAGAAACTTACCAATCCACTGAGGTTGTCTAATATTTTGGCAGCCGCCCATTAAACTATCCATGGTGCATTGTCAAATGGCTCTGGAAGGGGCCCCACATTAGTGATGTGCGGGTCAGATAAAACCCCACACTCGACTTTTATGTTCCTTTTACAGACCCACCCTGCCGATGAAGAGCTTGATGCGAACTCGCCCGCAAATGGGGGTGTAAGGTCAGCCCAAACTCAACTAGCAGGTATGTGCCTAAGGCACAAAGCAGGGTCTGCACCAGGAACGTACCTGCTCTGTCACCTACCCCATTTCTGGTCCCATCCCTCCACAGCAGCCGCTTGAATCTTTGTGCGTAAATGCGCTTCTGCACGAGCACAGTCTTGCGCGATTGTAATCGAGCTCAATATTAGCCTGCTCAGGTGAGACTCGAACCCACAACACCTTGTCACATGCAACTAGTAGTCCAATGCGCTAGCTCTTGCGCCACAGAGCCCGGCATATGACGTCTGTCATTACCTACATACATAAAGTTCATTAAATTATACTACCATTTACAGGTATATAGTGAACTTGAGTGAAAAATGTGAGCATGCTCATTGGCATCCAGTTCGGGCATGTAGTCTCCAAATTGGTAAATCTATAGGAGCGCCACAGTGTGATCTTCTTCTGCTTCTTTGTTCTTCAGTAAAATCCTGAAATTAAACAAAATATCCAGTCTTTCACTCTATTGTGCATGTGCTGGCCAGAGCCATCAAAGAATAAAGAAGTGGAAGAAGATGACAGCTTTGTCACACAATGCCAGACTGAAATAACCCAACTAAGAAAACAGAATTGAAGCTGATCACTAAACAGGGCCAGACATATGGGAAGGCAGTGCCGCTATAAGGAGAAGCCAAATCTGGTGGGAGTAGAACCAACATCCTTTGAAAACCTTAGCATGACCATCTAAAAGTCCAAGACATTATCCATTATGCCACAGAGCCAGCCATTTGCCAATCACACACACCCACTGTGAGATCATATAGTACATCACTCTTTCACCAACAATTATTTATTTTCCAGGTACAATTGTATGGTCATGGGCACACGGGCTGTAGCCTCCGCTACTCTCAGCCTGCTTGAATCTAATTCAGATCATGAGAGATTGGGCATGGAGCAGATCCACTTCTCGCAGCCTTCAAAAGTGTGCTGAGATGGTAGCAAGGTGATGATATAGAAACACCCAAACTGGGGCCGTTCTTTCCCGTGAAAAGGAGCACCAGCCCACAGAAAAACTTTCACTGCCAGTAAAATGATTAATGGTGTGCTCCCGTGCAATGGCTCAGGAAGGGGCAAGAATCAAACTCACACCCTAAGGAAACATTCCACTTTGAAGGATAACACACTTCCCATTGTACCACAGAGAACCCAGCAGAATGGCCAAGTATAGCATAACTAACATTTCAGCTACAATTACACATTGAA